>NW_012110053.1:12653-44627 GCF_000951045.1 Mandrillus leucophaeus | reverse complement strand
CGTCCGCGGTGGGTGGAGGGGGGGGTGACATCACAAGGCAGGCCCCTCCAACTCTTTCCCCTGTGTGTGTGGGGACCTAGGTTGCCTACTGCTCTAGTCCAGGACCAGAGACCCCCAACTATATAGCAGGTAAGAGTCTTGAGAGTCACCCCAAGAGTTTCGGAGAAGGGTCTCCGAATACTTAGGAGATGACAACCGGAAGCTCTCAAAGCCCCAATAGGGGTCCCAGCGCCCCCCTAGCTCTAGCTTGGTTTCTTCCACTTCCCAGAGAATTGGAGTATTGTCTTCTGGAGAGCCGGGTGGTCGGGATCGTGGACCCAGGGAAGGGGCTTTTGCTAGGCTGGGAGCGCCAGCGGGGGGTTCATGGGTGGAAAAACTTTCGGATCAAGACGGGGCCTGGAAGGGGCACTGACAGGAGAGGTATAAGGCTAGAGCCGTGTGCAGAGGAGGGCACCGACGGAACGGGAGTCGGGGGCGCATGTGGACGTCCACCAAATAGCTTGGTATGCAGATAAGATGTCAAGCAGCATGTAGATGAGTTCAGTATTCTTTGGCTCTCGGGTAAGGTTCTGAGCCGAGCTGAGTTATGCTCCCAGTTCCTAGGCACCGCTCGGTGATCGGGCCAGGGGAGCTGCGTCCCAAGGGGCGGATCCAGGTATAAGGGGCAGCTCGCCAGCTGGGTCAAGCGAGGGGGAGGCCGTGGGTTGCTGTGAAAGGAGGGGCAGCGCTGCAGGGCGAGGGTGGGGGCCAGTCCGGGGCACCCTCTCCTCTGCTCCACCTCCGCACCGCAGGATACAAAGGGGCCTCTGTCCTCGCAGCTGCCAGCACGGAAGGGATCAGGGCAGTGACTCTTCAGAGCTCCCCGGTTTTGTCTGCAAGGGAAACAGACTACGTGTGGCTCGGTGGCTGCCCTCCATCTCCCAGGAATACAAAGCCCAGGAATACACCCAGAGCAACCCTGAGAGTCTGCCCTTAGTCTGCAGGCATTGGTGCAGAGCCCACTTGCCTTCCTTCCAGCGGTGCAACCTGCGGGAATCCTATTCCCACACGCGGAGGGAGGGGTCTTTAAATGGCGGAGCCAATACTTCCTTAGGACCGCCTCCTTGGAGTCGACGCAGCACTAGCTGGACTGGCTCGCCTCTCAGCCAACCACTATTTCTTTTCCTTCCCGTCTCTTCCCTGGTGACCCCGGAAGTGGAAGTAGGGCCAGGTCGGCGGCGGCGGCGGGGACGGAAGGCGGAAGCAGAGCGTGAGCGGGAGGCGGAGCCGGGAGAGCGGCTCTCGTAGCTCACCCTGGCCCCAGGCCGGGCGGCTCGAGGGGGAGGAGTTACCGCCGTTCTTCGGTACGTCCGTTTTTTTTTGTTTTTATTTTTTTTGTTAGTTTGCTTGCTTGTTTTTGAGATGGAGTCTCGCTCTGTCGCCCAGGCTGGAGTACAGTGGAACGATCTCGGCTCACTGCAACCTCCACCTTCCGGGTTCAAGCGATTCTTCTGTCTCAGCCTCCCGGGTAGCTGGGACTACAGGTGCGCGCCACCACGCTTGGCTAATTTTTGTATTTTTAATAGAGACGGAGTTTCACCATATTGGTCAGGCTGGTCTCGAACTCCTGACCTCGTGATCCGCCCGCCTCGGCTTCCCAAAGTGCTGGGAGTACAGGCGTGAGCCACCGTGCCCGGCCACCTTCGTCCCTTCTACACAGCCGGTGGGTTCCCTGGTAGTCTTTCTTAGGGGCAGCCCTAAGCTCCGCCCCCAGATTTTCCTCCAGGGCCCCACGGCCCCCACCCTTTACTGGCAGTCTGTGGCCCCCTATCCGGCCGCCTTTCCCATTTTCCTAAGAGTGACCCACCCTCCCCCGACCACACCCTTTACGGTACCTCCCTTTTTCCCTGATTGAAGGTTATAGTTTTCTGGGGAAAGAAGAAAAACTTAGGTGATTTGGAGGAGAGGGGAGGGAGCAAGCAGGGTTGTGGTGAGTCTAGTTTTGGCTTATTGCTAGGAATAGCGAATGCCCCCAAAGAACTTGGGAAAACAAGGGAGGTGGATGAATTAAATGTGTCCACTACTTAAGATTGTTTAATTCCTCTCTTGGGCTCATCCTTGACCGTCTCCACCTTGACATCTGTTACAGGCATCAGAACACACCATGATGGCTGTGACCTAAGACCCTCAGGAAGCCCTGGGGTCATGGCCCAGAAGCACCCCGGAGAAAGAGGGTTGTGTGGAGCCCACCATAGTGGTGGTGCCTCCCTCAGGACTTTAGGACCCTCCGTGGACCCTGAAATACCTTCATTCTCAGGACTCAGGGACTCAGCAGGGACTGCTCCTAATGGTACCCGCTGCCTCACAGAGCACTCTGGTCCTAAGTACACACAGCACCCAAACCCAGCCCATTGGTTGGACCCAAGCCATGGCCCCCCAAGGGGTCCAGGACCACCTAGAGATGCAGAGGACCCTGACCAGAGTGAGACATCGTCAGAAGAAGAGTCAGGAGTGGACCAGGAACTCTCAAAAGACGATGAGGCGGGGTACCAGGAGGATGGGAACCCTTCTTTTCTTTCCATTCCATCTGCTTGCAACTGCCAGGGAACACCTGGAATTCCAGAAGGGCGTTACTCTGAGGGAGAAAATGGCTCTTCTAGTAACTTTTGCCACCACTGTACCTCTCCAGCCTTGGGGGAAGATGAAGAGTTGGAAGAGGAATATGATGATGAAGAATCTCTTAAGTTCCCCAGTGACTTTTCACGTGTGTCCAGCGGAAAGAAACCCACATCCCGGAGACAGCGGCACCGCTTTCCAACCAAGGAGGATACTCGGGAGGGTGGACGAAGGGATCCCAGGTCCCCTGGTCGACATCGGCTGGGCCGGAAACGAAGTCAGGCAGATAAGCGCAGAGGCCTGGGATTGTGGGGAGCTGAGGAACTGTGTCAACTTGGACAGGCAGGCTTTTGGTGGCTGATTGAACTGCTGGTATTGGTGGGAGAGTACGTAGAAACTTGTGGCCATCTCATCTATGCATGCAGGCAGCTGAAAAGCAGTGATTTGGACCTTTTTCGAGTTTGGATGGGAGTCTGGACAGGGCGGCTGGGGGGCTGGGCCCAGGTCATGTTTCAGTTTCTAAGCCAGGGTTTTTACTGTGGAGTAGGATTGTTTACCCGTTTTCTTAAGCTGCTGGGTGCTTTGCTGCTCCTGGCTCTGGCTGTCTTTTTGGGCTTTCTACAGTTGGGATGGCGGTTTCTGGTGGGACTAGGTGACCGGTTAGGCTGGAGGGATAAGGCCACCTGGCTCTTCTCTTGGCTGGATTCCCCAGCCTTGCAGCGTTGCTTGACTCTGCTGAGAGATAGCAGGCCATGGCAGCGGCTGGTAAGAATAGTTCAGTGGGGCTGGCTGGAGTTGCCTTGGGTCAAGCAGAATACTAATAGGCAGGGGAATGCACCTGTAGCTAGTGGGCGCTACTGCCAGCCTGAGGAGGAAGTGGCTCGACTCTTGACCATGACTGGGGTTCCTGAGGATGAGCTAAACCCTTTCCATGTACTGGGGGTTGAGGCCACAGCATCAGATGTTGAACTGAAGAAGGCCTATAGACAGCTGGCAGTGATGGTGAGTACCCTTCTGTTTCCTGTTCCTCTCTTTTGTTCCCATATTTTCTTTCTTTTCTTTTTTTTTTTTTTTTTTTGAGATGTAGTCTTGCCTCGTCACTCAGGCTGGAGTGCAGTGGCACAATCTCAGCTCACTGCAACCTCTGCCTCCTGGGTTCAAGTGATTCTCCTGCCTTAGCCTCATGAGTAGCTGGGATTACAGGTGCGCACCACCATGCCTGGCTAATTTTTTTTGTATTTTTAGTAAAGACTGGGTTTCACCATGCTGGTCTCAAACTCCTGATCTCATGATCCATCCGCCTCAGCCTCCCAAAGTGCTGGGATTACAAGTGTGAGTCACGGCTCCTGGCCTGTTCCTATATTTTCTATTCCAGTTTTAGGGAGAGTGGAATAAAGGGAAGGCAGAGTAAAAAGTTAACGGGTAGGTGAAGATTAACTTTTTTTTTTTTTTGAGAAGGAGTCTCACTCTCTCTCTTAGGCTGGAGTGCAGTGGCACGATCTTGGCTCACTGCAAACTCCGCCTCCCGGGTTGGCGCCATTCTCCTGCCTCAGCCTCCTGAGTAGCTGGGACTACAGGCGCCTACCACCATGTCCGGCTAATTTTTTGTATTTTTAGTAGAGACGGGGTTTCACCATGTTAGCCAGGATGGTCTCTATCTCCTGACCTTGTGATCCGCCCGCCTCAACCTCCCAAGGTGCTGGGATTACAGGTGTGAGCCACTGTACCCGGCCGGTTAACATATTCTTAGGAAGGAGTCATAAAGACTTTTTGGGCCAGGTGTAGTGGCTCACACCTGTGATCTCAGCGCTTTGGGAGGCCAGGCTTGGTGGCGCATGCCTGTAGTCCCAGCTACTAAGGAGGCTGAGGTGGGAGGATCAGTTGAGCCCAAGAGGTCGAGGCTGCAGTGAGCCAGGATCATGTACCTACAGTCTGGGCAACAAAGCTAGACCATGTGAAAAAAAAAAAAAGATATTTTCCCCTCTACGATGGGGTCTGATCGTCCCTCCATTTTGTTTCTTGTCATGAGATATATTTTTTGAACCTGGTATATTAGGCAATGTAGCACTCATTCACCTGGAATATCTAGGTGAAGTCCCTCTAACTAGAATGGGAAAAAGACCTGTTCAGAGAACACCTCAGTTGCTCTTCCCTGAACAAATGAGGTTTTTTTTTTTTTTTTTTTAAACGTGGGGCAACCCAACTATTTCTCCCAGAGAAGCAAATATGGACCTAGTGTGGGAGGGTCAGGGAGTGGATGTAAGTATTTTAGCACCAGGTAGGAGAAAACAGGCTGTTTCAGGGTCAGCAACTCAGAATAGGAGAGGGAAAGAAAATGGAAGTGTATGCATATGTACATCATACATGAAAATATGGTTGCTTTTATTGATAAGAGGGTGTGCAGGGCCAGGCGCGGTGGCTCACGCCTGTAATCCCAGCACTTTGGGAGGCTGAGGTGGGTGAATCACGAGGTTAGGAGATCGAGACCATCCTGGCTAACATGGTGAAACCCCATCTCTATTAAAAATACAAAAAAATTAGCTGGGCGTGGTGGCGGGCACCTGTAGTCCCAGCTACTCGGGAGGCTAAGGCAGGAAAATGGCATGAACCCGGAGGGGGAGCTTGCAGTGAGCTGAGATCGTGCCACTGTACTTCAGCCTGGGCGACAGAGCAAGACCTTGTCTCAAAAAAAAGAAAAGAAAAAAAAAGAGGGTGTGCAGATGGGAGTTGTGTTGCAACTTATGACTGAGGGAAATGGTTTAATACAAGCATGCTATCAAATTGTATTAAAAGCAGATATTAAATTGATATTAGAGACCGGATTGTTACTGCTATTTCTGTACCAATAAAACTATATTATGAATGTAAGTAAGGTGTGTAAATTGGAGGCCTACTTACACTGGAGTGTATGGAGCTGGACTGGTAAAACATCACAGTGTGCAAATTACCTCAATGGCTGCATGACACCAAAAAGGAATGGGCAACTAAAGTTTTCATTAATGATTAAAGGTACAGTAAACCACCACACCTATAGCTTACTAAAGGACTGAATTAATTTGGTGGGAAATGTATGCCCCTTAGTAGATAGCTTGGTATATTTTTTTTTTTTTGAGACAGGGTCTCACTTCAGTTCCCCAGGCTGGAGTACAGTGGGAGGATCTCAGCTCACTGCAGCCTTGACCCCCACCAAGCTCAGGTGATTCTTCCACCTCAGCTTCCCGAGTAGCTGGAACTACAGTTGTGCACCACCACACCCGGCTATTTTTTTTTTATTTTTAGTAGAGATGGGGGTCTCGCTATGTTGCCTAGCCTGATCTCGAACTCCTGGACTCAAGCAATCCACCTGCCTCGGCCTCCCAGAATGCTGGGATTACAGGCTTGAGCCACTGCACTTGGCCTCTGCTCTATTTTTAGAGTGGGTAACAATTGTTTACTCAATTTTTAGAGTGGGTAACAATTGTTTACTCTCATTGTTACTAATTCTACTAGTAGTAGAGCTCTTTTCTCACCTTTTAGTAGACATCCTGTTTTGGAGAATATTATGCTTAACAAAAATTCTCATTTTTCAATTTCTCTTGGAGTAGAGATGTAGTTAAGTTCCCCTACCCTCAAAACATCTATCCCTATATCCCAAAGATCTCTCTTGTCCTGGACCAGAGTGTCTCTGGGCTTTCATTGAACCTCTCACTGCCACTAAGCCCTAGTGTGAACATGACTAAAAGGCTGTTCAATTAGCTTGGGAATGTGGGAAATTTAACAGCATTTTAGTTATTTGGCATCAGGCAGGAGACTAGCTTTATCTCTTTGGGGAATGGGGATGCGTACAATCAGGAAGCTGTAGGAAGAGAGGATATTATTTGTCTTGGAGAGAAGGCTGAAAGTATATAAAAAGCCTCTGAGACCATGATACGCTATTTCATTTCTGAGACTGAAAGGTAGATCACTGTAGGAAGTTTTGGATATGAGAATTTTCTAGTTAAAAAAGAATGAGTTTCAAGATGTAACATCTTTGGAACTCTTATTTTATGACTGATATATGTGTGTGCCGGAGACCAACTGTCCCAATTCATCTGGGATTGAGGAGTTTCTAGAGGCATGGGACTTTTCAGTGCTAAAACTGGGAAAGTCTCAGGCAAACTGGGATGATGAATCCACCGTAGTGCCTGATTCTTTGCTACATACTTCATATATATTATTATCTAATCCCCCCAGCAATCCATGATATGTATATTCAGGCTGGGTGCGGTGGCACACGCCTGTACTCCCAGCACTTTGGGAGGCTGAGGTACGCAGATCACTTGAGGTTAGGAGTTCGAGACCAGACTGTCCAACTAGATGAAACCCCGTCTCCACTAAAAATACAAAAAAATTAGCCGAGTGTGGTGGCACATGCCTGTAATCCCACCTGCTAGAGAGGCTGAGGCAGAATTGCTAGAACCTGGGAGGTGGAGGTTACAGTGAGCTGAGATCGTGCCACTGCACTCTAGCCTGGGCAACAGAGCGAGACTTCGTCTCAAAAAAAAAAAAAAAAAAGATAGATATTCAAGGTAATATAGCTAATTAACAGAGCCGTGAATTGAACCAGATCTGCAGAGCCAGAGCAATTAATCATTAAGCTACGCTGACTCTTCAAAAGGGTGATGAAAGAGAGCCCTTTGATATGAGAATAAACTCAAGGTGGGGAGAGGGTTGGAATGGATTTGTAATGAAATCTGTCTTGGTAGGTTCATCCTGACAAAAATCATCATCCCCGGGCTGAGGAGGCCTTCAAGGTTTTGCGAGCAGCTTGGGACATTGTCAGCAATGCTGAAAAGCGAAAGGAATATGACATGTAAGTTGGAGATGGGAAATCATCAGATAATGGTAAATGAAAAATCCTTAATAGGAGAGGCATCTGGACTTGGGGGTGGAGGCTCGTTGAGGTGGAGAGAACTAAAGTCACTTGTCTTTCTCGCTAGACAGGGGCCTCAAGAGGCCAATTGATGTGTCTCCCTTTGTCCCTCCCTCAATACCTTCTGACTTACAAAGTGTTTCTTCTCTTAGGAAACGAATGGCAGAGAATGAGCTGAGCCGGTCAGTAAATGAGTTTCTGTCCAAGCTGCAAGATGACCTCAAGGAGGCAATGAATACTATGATGTGTAGCCGATGCCAAGGAAAGCATAGGTATGAAATAGAAGGAGAGGGATGGGACAATCACAGCTCAGGGATTAGGTAACCAAAGATCTTCCTCGTGAGTATTGGTAATTATGAGTTACATCTGTATCTCATAATTAGTAAAAAGACCCTTAAGTTTCTACCTTTGTCATATTGTCAAGAGATTGACTATTTTAATTAGCACTAAGAAAAATTAGCTTTTAAGATAGAACATTGAAGGCATATGAAATATCTAAGTGGGGGTAATTTTAGATGTTTCAGCCCTACTTGTGAATAATGGTAAGACTACTAGTAATGCCCTAAGTAGGCTTGACAAATTATTAAAGAACTATCCTTTTGTTGGTTGCAGGAGGTTTGAAATGGACCGGGAACCTAAGAGTGCCAGATACTGTGCTGAGTGTAATAGACTGCATCCTGCTGAGGAAGGGGACTTTTGGGCAGAGTCAAGCATGTTGGGCCTCAAGATCACCTACTTTGCACTGATGGATGGAAAGGTGTATGACATCACAGGTACTCTCTGTCCTCTAGAAATACAGGCTCATACTTCCTGATCTCTTATGTGCTCTAAACTGCAATGTTTTGGCTAATTATTTCTCATGTTTACAGAGTGGGCTGGATGCCAGCGTGTAGGTATCTCCCCAGATACCCACAGAGTCCCCTATCACATCTCATTTGGTTCTCGGATTCCAGGCACCAGAGGGCGGCAGAGGTAGGTGGTATTTCTGTCAATAATCTACCCACTATTTCAGTTTTGAATATGGTTTCAGATGACCTGCTTTTTAGGACACTCAGGGGCCTTATTTTTTAGGAAGTTTGGGAACTGGTAAGTATATCTAACTTTAGGTAACCATATGACTCTAACATCTCTTGCCTTATTTCTGTTTTATCTCAGAGCCACCCCAGATGCCCCTCCTGCTGATCTTCACGATTTCTTAAGTCGGATCTTTCAAGTACCCCCAGGGCAGATGCCCAATGGGAACTTCTTTGCAGCTCCTCAGCCTGCCCCTGGTGCCACTGCAGCTTCTAAGTCCAACAGCACAGTACCCAAGGGAGAAGCCAAACCGAAGCGGCGGAAGAAAGTGAGGAGGCCCTTCCAACGTTGACGCCCCTTCTCTTTCCTCAAAACAATGTCAGGGAGTCAAAAGGGCTGTGTACAGCACAGGATGGAGTTTGATTTATCCCTCCTCCCCCAACACCTAGGAACTGAATCTTTTGTTTTTTTTTTTTTTGAGAGACGGAGTCTCGCTGTATTGCCCAGCTGGAGTGCAGTGGTGTAATCTCGGCTTACTGCAACCTCTGTCTCCTGGGTTCAAGCAATTCTCCCATCTCAGCCTCCTGAGTAGCTGGGATTACAGGCACACACCACCACACCTGGCCCAACTAATTCTTTTTTGTATTTTTAGTAGAGACGGGGTTTCACCATGTTGCCCAGGCTGGTCTCAAACTCCTGAGCTCAGGTGATCCACCCGTCTTGGCCTTCCAAAGTGCTGGATTACAGGCATGAGCCACCGCGCCCGGCCTGAATCTTGTCTTTTGACAATACCAAAGAAATAGGGGGTAGCTAGAGTAAAGAACCTAGGGCCTGGACCTGGGCTGGACAGTATATCCCTTTAGGTGTGGGAACTGGGTATTTCCCTGGGGTCTGTATGCCTTTGTCTTGTCATTTGCTTTTAGGGCAGATGACACTTTTTCCCACCCTTTTAAAGCCACAGTCTGTCTTCTTTCTTGAACCATTTCAGGAGGAGCCCTCTCCTTTACCCTGATATAATATTTAAAAGACAGAACAAGAAAGCATGTAGCCCTAATGATATGAGATTACCGCATAGAGTTCAGAGAGTGGAAACTGAATTTTCCCTCGACTTTCACTTTGTGGGTAAATCACCCAATTTTAGGCTCTTTTCTGCAAGGATGGCCAAAATTAATCATTTTTAAAAAGTAGATTCATGCCCACTGCCCTTGGGTGAGGGGGAAGGATGCAGGGGTTCCCAGAAGTCCCCATGTGATTCAAGGGTTTGTATTTTTTTTTTTAAGTTTGTTCATATTTGTATGTACATACCTATTTAAAGCCAGGGGATTATCTTTCTATAAATGTATAACTGGTAACCTGTATCTTCCCTCTTTTTTGCCCATATAACTGGAGCCCTTTTTCTCATTTGAGAATCCCTTCCCAAGAAGTGTTAAGCTTAGAGTGAAGGGCACCTCCTACTGGACCAAAGGAGAGGGGACTAGAGAATTGTTTTAAGTTTTATACATTAGGTCAGTATTCCATCTTCCTACCCCCAGCCTTATGAGGACAGCTCTTTGTCCTTCCTGCTGATTAAACTGCAGCTATAGCTGGAAAAAATTATTATAAGAAAAATACACAGCAAAACAGAGCTGGAAGGTGGTAGGTGTAGAAGATATGGAAAGATGTAATCACTGAACAAGCTGCCCAAATGGCTTCCTGCTATGGAGGAGAGTGATTGGGCCCTTACCTCACCTGCCTTCCTGATTCAAAGAAACTTGCCGCTGGCAGGACTGGGCCCAGGAGCCCCATTTGCCAATCTCTTCTCTTCCTGGGAGTCTGGAAAAGGTTGTATAGTTCTCACGCTTTCAAGGTGTAGAAGACAGTATGGAGAATAAGAGAAGGATGTTTTATAGTCCTCTGTTTCACTGCCTTCCCTATGCCCATGGAGCTGTCCCAAAACCCATCCCTCAGTATTTGTTGATGCCAAAGACACGAACCCCATGGAACTGGGGCAACTTCGGCAGCAGTACACTGAGCAATGAGGCTGTGTTGATGAGGAAGTGAGCAGCATCATACTTGGTATAGAAGCTGGCCAGGAGATAGCTGGGGAGAGAAAAAAATAGGGTGAGTGAGGTTGGCCTTCCCTATCCATATTCTTTTTTTTTTTTTTTTTTTTTTTTTTTTAAAGAGACAGTTCTCACTATGTTTCCCAGGTTGCAGTGCAGTGACTATTCACAGGTGTGATACGTGCAGTACAACCTCAAATTCCTGGGCTCAAACAATCCTTCTGCCATAGCCTCCCAGGCAGCTGGGACTCCAGGCATGCACCACAGTGCCCTGCTCTTTCTCTTCTATTTTAAATGACCAGTTTTACTGTATATTTACTGTTCTAGGTTATCTAAAACTATTCCAGCTATATCAACAGCATTTACTTTGGGGTTCAGGAGATAGCACCTTTAACTGGAGACTATAAGTCAGTACCTGTTAATTGCTAATGACATGGCAAATGACGGCTGAAGCTATTTCAGTCTGTATGACTGTTAAGAGTCCTCTTTGCTTCCACTCCCTACAGTGTTTTTGAAGATTACTATCAGTTCTGCCTTGATTTACTTATTTTGGCAGTGTAAAATCATTTGGTTTTATTTGGCACTTATCTTTTCTAAGTCTTTTCATTTCCTTACTACCAAGGAGGCAGCAAGGAATGCTTGATTACAGCATTGACTTCTACATTTTACTGCTCTCTGTAGACTTAGAACTAGTATACCTTAATATCTTCAAAGGCTTTTAGATGGGTAGTCTGTTTTTTAACAGCTTCCCTATGGGCCTTTCTACCTGGCTCTTGGAGCTCTTTCTAACCCAGCATATCCTCATTTCCCCCATAGACTCACAGCACAATAGGAGAGATGCTGAGGAACTTGCGGGAAGAGGTAAACTGGAGCCCATAGTCCATTTGCTCCCAGTGTGTCAGTAGCCGAGCCTTTCCTTGGTCAGGAGTCTCAAAAGGTGTCCCTTTCACCGTATGAAGGAAGACATACATAGCCTGGGAACAGGGAAGGTGGCAGTGTGAGGGGCAGAGAGTAGTTCTTCAGTCAAAGAATTATGTTAAGATCCCAAAAGGAACACATAAATCCCCAAACAATTGGTGATTTTATTTTGCTTTTGGTCGGGAAACCCTGGGGTGGGTACAAGGCCGCGGTTTAGTGCTCACCAGGTTATGGATGACGTTGGTCAGGGTCCAGACAACAGGAATGCTGAAGAAGGGGATGCTGAGTAGAACCACATGCAGCAGTCCTACCAAGATGATGTAGGCCAGCCAGATGCCTCGGCTATTCATCACTCGAGTGTTGGGGTTTACTTCGCTGTGCGCCACCCCCACATTCATCCTAGCCATAATGGGGGATCAGGCAGGAGTCCAACTCAGTTTTTTCTCAACCCCTCTTTGAGCTTTCTCCCAGTTGTCTCTCAGATAGCCCCAATTCCCTGAACTCTATTGGGAATGAAGAACTTACCCATCACGCAGAAAATAAAAACTGAAAACTTGGGGAAAACTTTAAAAGACAAGAAGAGTCCTCACTACATTTTAGAGACATAGTCATTTTTGCTCTGATCTTTACACTTCAACTGTAACATGAAGGTGTACGTAGACTTGGGGCACTCCCTTCAGTGAGCGAGGGAAATAGGAGTATCTGACTTTCCTGAAGAAGTTAATAACCATAAAGAGGTCACGCACACCCAGTATTCCAGGAGAAAGTCATGGAATCATCAAAGAACCACTAAGAAGGGATGACAGAGTAAAGCTCACTCTGGTCCCCACTTTGTTCTCTGGGGCTTGTCCACCCTCTCACACCCCTCCGTGGCATGTAAGCAGTCAGCATCCCCATTACTTCTCTCAAGCGTGGGGCACGACAACAACTTGCCCACGGCTTCTGGACTGGGTTCGGAAGGGACCTGAGCTCAACGCCTGGAGAGATGGAGCCTTGGCTCTGACTCCAGGGGCGGCAGTGATTATCTGAACTCGGTTCTTTAAAATTGTGGTAGCTCTTAAGCTGATGATGTCTGGTTAGAAAGCCGCTGTTGCCCGCCCCAGCCCCATCGCCAGTTCCTTAAGCCCGCCCCATGCTCCTCCCAGCTTCCTCCTCACGTTCGTCGGTATTTTCAGGGCTCCCTTCAGCGCTCCCCTCTCAATATTTAGGTCACCGCTTCCTCGGCGCCCCTTTCCTCTCCCACCATTTTTCCTCAGCAACCCTTACGGTCTTTACAGCCCTACCTGCCAGCTCAGATCCCCGTCCTGGCTATGGGCGCAGCGCCGGCTACCACACCTGAAGTCTCCAGGAAGTAACGCCTCCCCGTCTGCCCCTTTCCTATTGGAGGAACACAATCAGCGCTGCCACCACCCATTGGTTGGTGATCTGTAATGCAGATGCACAGTTGGTTGCCATTTCTGTCGTTCGCAAGATACAGTGCCCGCCCCTTTCCCTGTTCCACCTTTTGAAAGAGGTGGGGAAAGCTGCCTAGAGAAGTGAGAACGACGTCAACTGTTGACCAATGGGAAGAGTTGATGGTATGGCGTGGGAGCAAGAGTGACAACGATTGGTCGGTCTTGCATCTCTACGCCTAAGGCGGGAGCTCCTGGAGGCGGAGGCAGCGGGTGGGGGCCTAGTGGAGTGAGGGGTAACAAGATGGCGACCGAAACGGTGGAGCTCCATAAGCTGAAGGTACAGTGAATCGGGGAAGGGCTGAGTTGGACTTTTCTAGGAACTGAATTCTACAGGGTGGCTTGCGCCTTCTCCTACGTGTTGTCTTTGCAGCCTTTTCCACTTCGTTTTTCGGCTCCCACTGTAGCTCTTTTGTGCCACCCTTCCACACTACGCCTTCCCTAATTTTCCATTTCTCCTCACGGTTTTACTGCTATATTTATTTGTTATTTCTGCTCCCTTCATCGTTGTATCGTCCGTCATCCTTCCCCATCGGGTTGTGTAAGTGCCTTCTACCTGTTATACTCCTCGTTGCTTTTCAGGGCTGCATTACGTCAGTTCGTCCCTCCTTTTTGCCCCATGTCGGACCCAGGATCCGTTTTTCTTCCCTGGGATGATGTTTCCAGTCTGTCGTTCGAAGCTGAGATTCCCCTGTTAGCAAATGGTGGCATTTTTGTGTATTTCTCTCTAAATAGGTCCCAGACACTCAGAAAATACTTCCACTCCCCTTTTCTAGGTGGGATTATGCCCCCAGGCCGAATTTTGAAACCAGGGAGAGGCCTCTCAGAAAAGATCGGTCTCGCCTTAGAAGCCTGGGATTGAGGAGACCTTGAGAATAGTAAAAGTACAGACACCTCTGATTTAAAAGTTTTCGAGTTCTCTCACGCGGCTCTCGGCCCGCCGGCCTTCCTCACACACCGTCTCCTACCACCATAGAGAACTCATACCTGCAATATTTGGGAAAAACAGTTCCAAGGTTAAGATTATCTCTTTTCCATTTCATATCTCGCATGGGCCCTGCATCTCCTGGTGTTACCATTGGCTGACACTGAATCACAGAAGCTGTTTTAAATTGTCTTGTGAGAATCTTGGTAGTTTTCTCACACCTAGATATATAAAAACGTTAAAAATATATTAAAAAGAAGAAAACTTTAAAAAGTATTTTCTTTTAGGGTAAATTAAGATAATCTTGATTGTGGTTTCACAAGTAGTTTTCTCATTACATGTTTTGGACAAACCAGGCTGATATAGCTGAAACTGAAAAGTGATCCTTTAAAGCTTGAAGAGTTTTTTTGTTTTGTTTTGTTTTTTGTTGTTGTTGTTTAAGAAAGCTTAAGGGTAGTAAGGGTAGGGAGAGGACCCTTCTTTAGTCACTTATTAGTTGACTCCAATTAGTCTTTCTGTGAAAGCTGGTGTTTTCTTACTCTTGGATTCTAAACTCTATTAGTGGATTTTTGTGTTATTCTGGAGTTATTGTTAACTTGATGGTACTGAAATGCATTGATTATATCAGTGGTCTCCTGATATTGTGATGAATAAAAAAAAAAAAATTGAGCAATCATCTCCACTTTGTGTATATATTCTGTACTTATAGAAATTGTATACTTCCATACTGTTATAAAACATACACAGAAAAGGAATTTTTGAATGAGATAAAAAGGAACTGTGAATAGAAGAGCTAATATTTTTTTCCTATTTGTCCTATTTTTGAAATCCCTGGAGTAAGTCACCAGCTGCCTGATGACTTACTTACATTTATAGATTGTGTTGGTTTATGGAGTTCCTCCTTCCATCAAATCTGTATTTGTCAGGTCTATATTAAATTTGTATTTGATTGGATAAGTAACTTTTACATAAAGTCCTCTGACCTGATTTTAGTGTTACAGTCTAAGAGAACATTAGGCACTCTTGACAGCCTAAAAAGAACTCGCTCTTTAATCACATTTGCTTGTCTTTGCTTTTTCTCTAGAGCACTTCTTAACCTTTTGGAGGTCACAGATATCTTTGAAACTCTGATGAAAGGTATGGACCCTCTCCCCAGAAAAAGGCATGTACACATATTTTGCATGCAGTTTGAGGGGCTTCATGAAACTACCTTGTAGCCCTGAGGAGTCCATGGACCTCTGGTTAAGAACTCATGCCTTTGGCTGGGCGTGGTGGCTCACACCTGTAATCCTAGCACTTTGGGAGGCCGAGGTGGGCGGATTGCTTGAGGCCAGGAGTTCGAGACCAGCCTGGGCAACATGGCGAAACCCTGCCTCTACCAAAAATGCGAAAATTAGCCAGGTGTGATGGCAAGTGCCTGTAGTCCCAGCTACTGAGGAGGCTGAGGCACAAGACTCGCTTGAGCCCGGGATGGAGGTTGCAGTGAGCCGAGGTGGTGCACTGCACTCCAGCCTGGGAGACAGTGAGACTCCATCTCAAAAAGAAAAAAAGAACTCATGCCTTTGATTCTGATTTTTAGGGCAGTTAGTTCCACTGGCGATCTTGATGCAATGATCCTGACTTCTGGGTTGACTTGGGGTTTTATTGCCTTTGAAAAAAATCTTGGCTGGGCCCAGTGACCCACACCTCTAATCCCAACTCTTTGGGAGGCGGAGGCCAGGAGTTTGAGACCAGCTTAGGCAACATAGTGACACCCTGTCTCTACAAAAAATTAAAAAATTAGCTGGGCATGGTGGCGCACGCCTGTAGTCCCAGCTCCTCAAGAGGCTGAGGTGGGAGGATTGCTTGAGCCTGGAAGGCCAAGGCTGCAGTGAGCTGTGTGATAATTGCTCCACTGCACTTCAGCCTGGGTGACAAAAGGAGACCTTGTCTCAAAAAAAAAAAAAAAAAAAGAAAAAAATATCTCCATTGTCATAAAGAGATTTTGGGCTTTGGTATGGAACTTCAGGGGAAGGGAATACCTTTGAAGCAGGAAGGAAACATAGTATGTATCTGAGTTGATATGTAATGTCATATCAACAGCAAATTTCTGAGGATTTTGTAGAAATGCATTTTTTTTTTTTTTTTTTTAAATTGAGGATGGGGTCTTGCTCTGTCACCCAGGCTGGAGTGCAGTGGCAAGATCTCGGCTCACTGCAACCTCCGCCTCCCAGGTTCAAGCGATTCTCATGCCTCAGCTTCCTGAGTAGCTGGGATTACAGGCACGTGCCACCGCGCCTGGCTAATTTTTGTATTTTTAGTAGAGACGGGGTTTCACCATGTTGTTGGCCCGGCTGGACTTGAACTACTGACCTCAGGTGATCCTCTTGCCTTGGCCTCCCAAAGTGCTGCGATTATAGGCATGAGCCACCGCACTTAGCCCATTCTAACACATTTGGAAAGAGAGATTGAACTGTGGATGAAAATGGCTTGAGCTGTAACAGTATCAGATATCCAGTCAAACATCAGAAAAGGAACTATTGCAGAGGAGAGGAGAAAGCGGTAGTAGTGTCAGAGTGTTGAGAATAGTGAGACATTTGTATTGGAAAGTGAAGTGAGGAAATACATTAGTGGTTGAAGATAGTTTGGAAAGGAAAATAGGTAAACTATAAAGGTAAATCAAAAGTGATGTTGAAAAGGGCTTTCTAAGTTGTATAAGGAATTCTGGCCTTTGTCATGTAATAAGTAGGGCTGGGAGCCTTTGGAAGTTTGAAAGGAAGAGCTTGATGTGATCAGCTTGTATTCTGTTGGCAGATAGGATTTGTAGGGGGAGTGATTTCACCACTTAGATGTTTATTTTCAGAGTCATTCCTCTGCTTAAAACCTTCAAATTATGTCCCTGCCAGTCTCTGCGGTATAGTTACTAACACTTCAACTACTGCGGCCTTATTTTATTTCATTTCTTCAGAATGATTGTCTTCATCAGTTGCTAACACTTAGCATTTATTATGTGGCAAAGCACTGTTTGAAGCCATTTGCATGCACTGATTTAATTCTCATAATAACCCTATAAGGTAAATACTTATATTATCCTCATTTGAAAATCAGAAAAACTGTAGCTCAGAGAGAGTAACTGAGTAACTTGCTTTGGTTGCACAGCTAATATGTGGTATATTAAATCCAAGCAGGCTGGGCGTGGTGGCTCACGCCTGTAATCCCAGTACTTTGGGAGGATGAGGCGGGTGGATCACCTGAGGTCGGGAGTTCGAGACCAGCCTGACCAACATGGAGAAACCCTGTCTTTACTAAAAATACAAAATTAGCTGGACGTGGTGGCGCATGCCTGTAATCCCAGCTACTCGGGAGGCTGAAGCAGGAGAATCGCTTGAACCTGGTAGGCGGAGGTTGCGGTGAGCCGAGATGGCGCCATTGCTCTCCAGCCTGGGCAACAAAAGTGAAACTCCGTCTCAAAAAAAAAAAAAAAAAAAAATCCAGGCATCCTGTCTCCAGAATTCCTGTTCTTAATCATTGTACACTGCTTCTCCTTCTTACCTCAACCCAGAACCTTCACATATGCTGCAGTTGGAGTTTTCTTTTGGCTGTAGTACTTCTGCCAGCCTTCCTCCCTAACACCTTTATCTAATTAATTACTACACCCCTTTCAGGTGTTTCACTCAAATATTATTTACCCAAGGAAACTTTCTCTGTTCTATCCACACACATGGTCAGGCCACTTTTTATATAGTTTCATAGGACCCTGTATGTTGTTTAAAAATCAGCTGAACATGCTGGGCGCAGTGGCTCATGCCTGTAATCCCAGCACTTTGGGAGGCCGAGGTGGGCGGATCATGAGGTCAGGAGTTCAAGACCAGTCTGACCAACGTGGTGAAACCCCATCTCTACTAAAAATACCAAAATTAGCCAGGCCTGGTGGCGTGCACCTGAAACCCCAGCTACTCGGGAAACTGAGACGGGAGAATCACTTGAACCCGGGAGGCAGAGGTTACAGGACCTGAGATCGCGCCATTGCACTCCAAGTCTGAGCAACAGAGTGAGACTGTCTCAAAAAAAAAAAAATCAACTAAACACTATCTGATCATTGATTGGCTTGTTCCCTCCCTGCAAGATTATAAGCTCTGAATGGGAAAGGACTTTGTTTTGCTCATGATTATTTGCCTGTATCCAAGATAATACTTGATACACAGTAGGCGCTCAATAATGATTTATCGAGTGAATAAGCATGTCAAGAGTTCAAAAGAATGGGAATGAATTTGAAAGACATTTAGGATGTAGTAGAATTTCAAGTATTTATAGATCAGTTAGATATGGGAAGATTGAAAGATGACTCCAGGGTTTGGGCAGTGATACCTTTAGTCTGGGTTGGAGGAGAAGAAGCCAGTTTTGTGCAGAAGAGATAAGTTCAGTTTGAGGCTTAGGTGTCTGTGGGACATCCACTTGGAGATGTCAGGTAGTCAGTTGGAAACGTGGGTCTTTCACTCAAGAGCTGAAAGCTGATGATGCAGACTTGGTTTATTCAGAAAATATGGAGCACCTGCCATGTCCCAGTTACTGTGGGTGCCAGAGATACAGCAGTGTACAAGACAAAATCCTTGCTCTCATAGAGCTTGTATTTTACTGAGGGAAGGCAAAATAAAAAGTAAAATTTATGGTATGTCAAATGGTGATTGATAAGGCACATAGAGAAAAATAGGAAAAAGGAATAGGGAGTACAATGGGAAGGGTATTGTAATTTTAAATAGGGTGACTGGGGAAGGCCTCATTAACAAGGAGATGATTACAAAAAGACTTTAAGGAGGTGAAGGAATGAGCTATGTGCAAAGTGTTAGAGGAATAGTACAAGACCAGTTTGGCTTATCAGAGTGAGCAATGGTAATAAGGTAATGGTAGGGGAGGGCAAACTTGTAGGACCTTTTAGGTGATAGGATTCAGCCTTTTACCCTTAGTGAGATAGGAAACCAGTGGATGATGTTTGACTAGAGGAGTGACATGTTCTGACTTAAATTTTCAAACGATCACTGTTACTTTGTTGAGAATAAGCTGTAGTGAGGCAAGGGCTGAAAAGTTTTGACAATAATCTGTATGAAAGAAAGACTAGAGTAGTAGCGTTTGCAGTGGTGAGAAGGGTTTGATTCTGGATATATTTTAAAGATAATGCTGATAGACTTTGCTGCTCATTGAGATCAGGAAGTGAATTAGCCTTTGATATAAATGGAATGACAAGAGGCGCAAAGAAGGAATCTTAGTGAATATTTACAGGTTTGGGTGGAAGAAGAGCTAGCAAGGAGGCTGAGGAGAAAAGAATGAAGGAAAGAAGTGCCAAGACTTTGGCAGTTAATATTGGGCATAAATGAGAGACACTTGAGCTGGTATATTGGCCTACTGTTTACAAGCTGTGGTTTGTTTGTTTTTTGAGACAGTGTCTTGCTTTTTCTCCCAGGCTGGAGTGTAGTGGCATAATCAGGGGTCACTGCAGCCTCAGTCTTCCTGGACTCAAGTGATCCACCTCAGCCTCTGCTCCCACCCAGTAGGTGGGACTACAGGGGCACACCACCACACCTGAACTGTGTATTTTTAAATTTTCTGTAGAGACCGAGTCTCCCTGTGTTTTCCAGGCTGGCCTCAAACTCCTGGCTTTGAGCAATCCTCCCACCTCAGCCTCCCAAAGTGGTGGGATTACAGGCATGAGCCACCACATCTGGCCAAGCTGTGTGATATTTAAGCAAGTTATTGAATTTCTTTAAGCCTAATTGTAATACCAACCACTTAGGTTCCTTGTAAAGATTTTGAGTTCCTATCATATATGTTATAGGTGATATAAAACATTTCTGCCTTCAAAGAATTTACAACTATACATTGACATAACATGAAAAAGATGATTTTTTTTTTTTTTTTGAGACGAACTCTTGCTCTGTCACCCAGGCTGGAGTGCAATGACGTGGTCTCAGCTCACTGCAACCTCTGCCTCCTGGGCTTAAGCCCTTCTCCTGCCTCAGCCTCCCGAGTAGCTGGGATTACAGGTGCCTGCCACCATGCCCAGCTAATTTTTGTATTTTTAGTAGAGACAGGGTTTCACCATGTTGGCCAGGCTGGTCTTGAACTCTTGACCTCAGGTGATCCGCCCGCCTTGGCCTCCCAAAGTGCTGGGAATACAGGCGTGAGCCACCACGCCTAGCTAACATGAAAAATATTTCTGATAAAATATTTTAATCAAAATTTGGCCGGGTGTGGTGGCTCACACCTGTAATCCCAGCCCTTTGAGAGGCCGAGGTGGGAAGATCACCTGAGGTCAGGAGTTCAAGACCAGCCTGACCAACATGGTGAAATCCCATCTCTTCTAAAAATACAAAATTAGCTTGGCATGGTGGTGCGTGCCTGTAATCCCAGCCACTCGGGAAGCTGAAGCAGGAGAATTGCTTGAACCGGAGAGACGGAGGTTGCAGTGAGCCAAGATTGTGCCACTGCACTCCAGCCTGAGTGACAAGGGCGAAACTGAGTCTCAAAAAAAAAAAAAAAATTCAAGATCAGTTAATTAGAAGAAATCACAGGGCAAGCTGGGCACGGTGTCTCATGCCTATAATCCTAACCAACACTTTGGGAGACTGAGGCAGGAAGATCACTTGAGCCCAGGAGTTTAAGAACAGCCTGGGCAACATAGTAAGACCTCATCTCTACAGGAAATCAAAAAATTAGTTGGCTGTGGTGGCACACACCTGTGGTCCCAGCTATATAGGAGGCTGAGGCAGGAGGATTGTTTGAGCCCCAGAGGTCAAGGCTGCAGTGAGCCATGATCACGCTGCTGCATTCCAGTCTGGGCAACAGAGCAAAACCCTGAGTCAAAATAAACATAAATAGAAATCACAGGGCAATGCATGATTAATGTCAAATGTATTATGGGGGTAAGTTGATATGTCCTTTCTCTGTGGGTTGGATAGGTAGAATAGAGAATGCTTTATTGACCTTGAAAAATAAGATTTAAAATATTTTTTGAATGGGTAATCATGCACAAGTTCACAAAAGAGTATATGGTAAAAAGTTTCTTTCCTACACTTTTCCCGAACTAGCTTCCTCTTCTCAGATTCAACCAGTGTCAACTTACCTGTTTCTTCTCCAGACATCTTGTTTATATACATTATACAGAGACATGTGTGTATTATTTTTTACATTAATGTTAGTGTCCTATATAGAATGTTCTATAACTTTTTTTTTTTTTTTTTTTGGAGACAGGGTCTCCCCTCTGTCACCCAGACTGGAGTGCAGTGGTGTGATCATGGCTTACTGTAGCCTCAACCTCCTGGACTCAAGTGATGCTCCTGCCTTAGCCTCCCGAGTAGCTAGGACTACAAGTGTGCACTACCATGCTCAGCGAGTTTTTTGTTTTTTGAGAGACAGGGTCTCACTGTGTTGCCCAGACTGGTCTTGAACTCCTAGGCTCAAGTGATCCTCCTTTGTTGACCTCCCAAAGTACTAGGATGACAGATGTGAACCACTATGCCTACCTAGCTGTTTTTTTTTTTTGCTTATTTTCTTCTTGGGACAAGGTCTTGCTATGTTGCCCAGGCTGGAGTGCAGTGGCATGATCATGGCTCATTGCAACCTCAGCCTCCCAGATCCAAGTGATCTTTCCACCTCAGCCACCTTAGTAGCTGGGACTGTAGGCACATGCGACTATGCTCGGCTGATTTTTTTTTTTTTCTTCAGTAGCCTTACTGAGATATAATTCATGTACCATACAATTCATTCAGTATACCTGTTAAAATATTTTTTGTTTGTTTTGAGACAGAGTCTCCCTTTGTCACCCAAGCTGGAGTGCAGTAGCATGATCTCAGCTCACTGCAGCCTTGACTTCTTGGACTCAGGCCATCCTCCAGCCTTAGCCCCTCCAGTAGCTGGGACTACAGGCGCATGCCACCATGCTTGCCTGTTTTTGTATTTTTAGTAGAGATGGGGTTTCAACATGTTGCCCAGGCTAGTCTCGAACTCCTGGACTCAAGTGATCCGCCTACCTCCAGCCTCCCAAAGTGCTGGAGTCAAAACATTTCAAATCAAATCAAATCAATTTAGAAAAATGGAGTAAGATTTTGTGTTAGTCCTATTTTAAGTTTTAAAAGGTTTTAGTTCTGCTAATTAATTGTGCTGAAATATGTGCAAAAAGAAATGACATCATTTTCAGCTATTTTATGTTTTTATTAATCTTTTTTCTTTCTTTCTTTCTTTTCTTTCTTTCTTTCCTTCTTTCTTTCTTTCTTTTCTTTCTTTCTCTTTCTTTCTCTCTTTCTCTTTCTTTCTCTCTTTCCCTTCCTTCCTTCCGTCCGTCCGTCCGTCCTTCCTTCCATCCGTCCTTCCTTCCTTCCTTCCGCCATCTTTCTTTGCCAGGTATCACTGTGTTGCCCAGGCTGGAGTACAATGCTGTGATCACAGTTATATAGCAGCCTTGACCTCCCAGGTTCAAGCGTTCCTCCCACCTTGGCTTCCCTAGTAGTTGGGACCACAGGCATGTGCTACCTTGTGTGACTAATTAAAAAAAATATATATATATTTTTTTTAGGAACAGGGTCTCACTCTATTGCCCAGGCTGTTCTTGAACTCCTGGGCTCAAAGCTGTCCTCCTGACTCAGCCTTCCAACGTGCAGGGACTACAGGCATGAGCCACCATGCCCAGCCTCTGTTTCCCTTTTAAAATAATGTCCTAGTATATGAGAAGAACTCACTATATGACAAAAGAAGTCGTACAACGTTATATAAAAGCTGTATGTAGGCTGAGCTCAGTGGCTCACGCCTCCCTACAAATGATATATGTAAATGTTAAGTGATCTGTAAGTGCCGGGATTACATATGACTTTTATTTTCCTCTAAACTTTTCAGAATTTTCTAACTATTCTACAGTGAACATAATACTTTTATAATAAACTAACAAAAAATTTAAAGTGTAATTAAAATCAAATGACTTGTTCTCCAGAAAGTGGAAAGAAAATAAAGTATCAGCGTGAGAAAGAACAAGATTCTTTTAAAAAAAAAAATTTTTTTTTGGAGACGGAGTCTCGCTCTGTCACCCAGGCTGAAATGCAGTGGTACGATCTCAGCTCACTGCAAGCTCTGCCTCCCAGGTTCACGCTATTCTCCTGCCTCAGCCTCCCGAGTAGCTGGGACTACAGGTGCCCCCCATCACGCCCAGCTAATTTTTTTTTTTTTAATTTTTTGTATTTTTAGTAGAGACAGGGTTTCACCATGCTAGCCAGGAAGGTTTCAATCTCGACCTCATGATCCGCCCGCCTCGGCCTCCCAAAGTGCTGGGATCACTCCCAAAGGCGTGAGCCACCGTTCCCGACCAAAAAAACTTTTTTTTTTTAATAGAGATGGCATCTCATGGTGTTGCCCAGGCTGGTCTCAAACTTCTGGGTTCAGGTAGTCCTCCTGCCTTGGCCTCACAAGGGACTGGGATTGTAAGCATGAGCCACGGAAATCAAGATTCTTACTTAATAAAGGGACATTAAAAATGACTTATAATGTTATTTAAGGTATAGTTCACAGGCCTCTGCTGGTCCATGAACTAGCTGTTCCTGGTTAGTGGTGAAATAAATACAAAAATTGAGTGTAAGCTTTTAGAAAGTTTTACAGCAGTTTGATAGCACTGCGATATCCAAGTGTGTGCTCATTTTTGTAGTAATTGATTTTTATTGTTATTGCAAAAGTATTGCTCCATGACCTGATTGTAATGTTGTAAAAAGCAACCTTATCAGCCTATCTATGTAAAAGTACATTGAGCTGGGCACAGTGGTGTGTACCTGTAGTCCCAGCTGGAGTTTGGAGTGGGAGGATTAGTTGAGTTCAATAGTTTAAGTTCAGCCTGGGCAACATGGCGAGACCACTGTCTCTAAAAATAAATAAATAAAATAAAAATACATTAATTTGTGAAACTATGAAATCTGAGACCAGTGATTTAGTACTTAATAAATATAAAGCACTTACTAGCTGTCAGGCACTGTTCTAAATGCTTGATAGAATTTTTGATTTAAGGCCGGGCGTAGTGGCTCATGCCTGTAATCGCAACACTTTGGGAGGCCGAGGCAGGCGGATCACAAGGTCAGGAATTCGAGACCAGCCTGGCCGATATGGTGAAACCCCATCTGTACTAAAAATACAAAAATTAGATGGGTACGGTGGCGTGCGCCTGTAGTCCCAGCTGCTCGGGAGGCTGAGGCAGGAGAATCGCTTGAACCCGGGGGGCAGAGGTTGCAGAAGCTGAGGTCGTGCCACTGCACTCCAGCCTGACTGATATGGTGAGACTTCGTCTCATTAAAAAAACAAACAAAAAAATATATATGTATATATTTAGTAGAGATAGGGTTTCACCGTGCTAGCCAGGATGGTCTGGATCTCTTGACCTCAGGATCCTCTTGACCTAATGATCCTCATTATATATAAAAAATTTATATATACTTTTTTTTTTTAATGGCTTACACCTGTAATCCCAGAACTTTGGGAGGCCAAGGCAGGTGGATCACTTGCAGTCAGGAGTTCGAGACCAGCCTGGCCAACATGGTGAAACCCTGCCTCTAGTAAAAATAGAAAAATTAGCCAGGCGTGATGGTGGGCGCCTGTAATCCCAGCTACTCGGGAGGCTGAGGCAGGAGAATTACTTGAACCCAGAAGGCAGAGGTTGCAGTGAGCCGAGATCGTGCCACTGTACTCCAGCCAGGGCACCAGAAGAAGACTCCGTCTCAAAAAAAAAAAAAAAAAAATTTTTTTTTTTTTTTTACTTAATCTTCATAACAACCCTATGAAATAGGTACTGTTATTGTTCCTATTTCACAAGTAAGGAAACTGAGGCACAGAGAGGTGAAGTTATTCATATAAGGTTGCAAGTAGTAAAATTGGAATTCTAACCTAAGTAGTCTGGCTTCAGAGTCTATGCTCTCCAGTCACTCTGCAGTCATTTTTTTTTAAACAGGCTAAAGCCTTAAAAATAATTTTTTTTTTTTTTGAGACATAATTTCGTTCTTGGCATCCAGGCTGGAGCGCAATGGCACGGTCTCAGCTCCCTGCAACCTCTGCGTCCCAGGTTCAAGCCGTTCTCCTGCCTCAGCCTCCTGAATAGCTGGGATTACAGGCATGCGCCACCATGCCTGACTAGTTTTGTATTTTATATTTTAATTTTTATTTATTTTTTTGAGACAGTCTCACTCTTTCATCTGCTGGAGTGCAATGGCATGATTTTGGCTCACTGCAACCTCCGCCTCCTGGGTTTAAGCAATTCTATTGCCTCAGCCTCCTGAATAGCTGGGATTATAGGTGCCTGCCACCATGCCCGGCTAATATTTGTATTTTTAGTAGAGACAGGGTTTCACCATGTTGACCAAGTTGGTCTTGAACGCCTGACTTCAGTTGATGTGCCCACCTAGGCGCCCCAAAGTGCTGGGATTATAGGCGTGAGCCACCGCACCCAGCCTAGTTTTGTATTTTTAGTAGAGATGGGGTTTCACCATGTTAGCTAGGCTGCTGTTGAACTCCTGACCTCAGATGATCTGCCCGTCTTGGCCTCCCAAAGTGCTGTAACAGGCGTGAGCCACTGTCCCCGGCCTAAAAATAATTTTTAATGCGTGGTTACCTACCATGTTCCTCAGTAGAGATTGCTTTCGGCTTGTTGGGTTGGGCACTTCCGTTCGTAACATCCCCTCCTGTCTGCCCCACTCACTAAATGCTTTACCAGTCATTGTGATATATTTTAAAAATAGAAAAAACTCTCCACTCTTCATTATGAAATGTTTCCCTGGCTGAAAAATGTAGAGATGCAGGGAATACTCCATAGTTGTAAAATTTTTTGTCTATAGGAATCTGCCTTCTAGCTTCTGATTGGTCATAGATCTGTGCTTCAAAACAAAAAAGGTCATCTTTCAGACCAGACATCTATCTGTGTGTTGATCTGCATATAGAATTTCTGGAGCCTTTCTTTCCTGCTTGTTCTCCTGGGTCAGCATGTCATTGTGCTTCATAAAATAAGAATATAGAGCCCAGTAAGGCCATTACATCATTTATTATGGAGTCTATATTTCAGTTACCTATGACTTACAGGTAGCAAATCATACTGTTAACCTTCTTTGCCTAAAATTCTGAGGTCTTTATCCTTTGAGTTACTATTGAGCCAATCCTCACTTATCCAGTTTTTGTATAACTTAAGTTTTGAATCTAAGTGTAGGAATTTATATGTATACCTTATTCCTTCTAAATTGAGTCTTTGTTTTGGCTTGTTATTAGTCCTGAAGAAGTGTTTTTTTTTTTTCTTTTTTCTGTTTCTGTGGTGTTTTTTAAGCTTAGTTATGTCCGTAATACATCAATTCTCCTCCTCCTATTGTCTGTAAAATTGATGAACATAGCTTTTATATCTTTAGATAAGTTACTGATTTTAAAATCTTCAGCAGAACTCTAGGGTATGCCATTAGATATTTCTTCTCATTTTGAGATAGATCCTTTAATCAGTTCATTGTTGACATTAGCTAATGTATCTACTTGATTCTACGGTGGTTACATCTGTATGCATGTATATGGTAGATTGTAATAAAGGATCTGGGATAATAAGTGGTAAGGAGAATCTGCTTTTAGATCATTGGATTTTCTGCTTGAAGGTTCATTCTTCCAATATGCTGGCTGCCACAGTAATCTTTGGAATAAAACCTTTTTCCCCCTTAGAATATTTAGAAATAACGAGATTTGTGACAGTTAGTAGGTATGCAAATAGATGAAGTTTTTATTAAAGTGTGATGTTTATCCTTAGGCAGTTCCTCTTGTGTATTGAATATCATTAGAGGAAAATGGATCATCGTTGTGGACCTAGAGTCTTGGTAGAATTAATGGCAGTAATTTGGGATGGAACTTCATTTTCTTTTTTTCTTTTTCTTGTGGGAACTACCGTTTTATTCACTGGTGTTCATCCTGTTAACTAAGGAAAAGTTTTATTTTTTTCCCCTCAGCTTGCTGAACTAAAGCAAGAATGTCTTGCTCGTGGTTTGGAGACCAAGGGAATAAAGCAAGATCTTATCCACAGACTCCAGGCATATCTTGAAGAACATGGTGAGTACTTTGTGGAGGCAGAGTGATGTGAGTGAGGGGATTTTCAGGCTTTGACACTGAAAATATTTCTTTTTTTCTTTTTTAAGTCATTAGTGATGTAAGCTCTTAATTAACGGCATCAAGAAAACTCTTTTTTTTTGAGGTGGAGTCTCGCTCTGTTGCCCAGGCTGGAGTGTAGTGACGCAGTCTCAGCTCACTGCAATCTCCGTCTTCCGGGTTCAACCAATTCTCCTGTCTCAGCCTCCCGAGCAGCTGGAACTACAGGTGCACGCCACCACGCCTGGCTGATTTTTGTATTTTTAGTAGAGACGGGGGTTCACCATATTGGTCGGACTGGTCTAGAACTCCTGACTTCAGGGGATCCACCCGCCTCGGCCTTCCAAAGTGCTGGGATTACAGGCGTGAGCCACCGTGCCTGGCCATCTTGTACAACCTTCATCTCAGGTTGTACAAGTCCCCTCTCTAATTTTTATTTACTTATTCCCTTTTATTTCCATTCCTCGTTTCACTTCCTCCCCAACCCATTTAGGCACCCATTCTAATGTGTTTGAATGTATTTTTTTGGTTTTTTTCATGATAAAATATATAGTGTTGTTTCATAGAATGTTTTCATTTATATAATTGGTAATTATATAACTGGCCATAGCCTTGCTTTATTTCTCATTTCATTCACTAAGTGTTGTGTTTTTTTTAAATGTGTCCGTGTGGAATGTGACTGTGTAGTTATCTAGTCTGTTGATTCTAATTCCTGCATAGCATTCCATGATGGATAACCACACGTTTTACTTAATTCACTCGGTGACAGAAACATATTGCCACCAAGCCTCTGCTACTACAAGTGATACTACTTATAGTATACTATATGTATGTAATAGTATATAGTATATATTATGCTATGGGTTGAATATTATATATTTGAAATACTTGAGACCAGAAATGTTTCAGTTTTTAGATTTTTTTTGGATTTTGGAATATTTGTGTATATATGTAATGAGGTATCTTGGGGGTGAGATGCAAGCCTAAACACAAAATTCATTTGTTTCTTATCCATATATTTGAAAGTAGTTTTACACAGTATTTAAAATAATTTTGTACATGAAACAAAGTTTTGACTGTGACCCATCGCATGAGGTTAGGTGTGGGGTTTTCCACTTGTGGGGTTGTATCAGCCTTCAGAAAGTTTTAGATTTAGAAGCATTTTAGGTTTTGAATTTTCGGATTGGCGATGCTTGACCTGTAGGGTATAGTATACTATATTCTATATACTAATAATATATAGTATATTATTATGAACTACTTATTTCATGCTTTTAAGTTCCTGTGAAAGTTTTTTTGGGGTATATGCCCAAGAGTGGTATTTCTAATTAATATTCATACATATATACTTAATGTGACTAAGGACTCCCAAATTGTTTTCCAGAATTGCTCTATAGATCTACAGTCTCATTACTAGTACATAAGGGTTCTTGTATCTCCACAAACCTAAACTTGGCACTCTCCTATCAAGTGGCCTAAGTTTTGCTAATTTGTTGGCTGTTTTATGTTCTCCATGAAAAAAGTTTAAACATTTCACAATTCTTTTGTTTCTTCTTTGCCCATTTTTCTATTGAGGTTCCCATAATTTGCTTGTTGGTTTGCAGACATTTCTTTTGTATCCTAATAACTATTCTTTTGTTGGTTTTAGGCACAAATATCTTCTTTGGCTGTGCAGGGTGGTTCATGCCTGTAACTCAGCACTTTGGGAGGCTAAGGTGGTATGACCTCTTGAGGCCAGGAGTTTGAGACCAGTCTGGACAGCATAGTGAGATCCATCTCTAAGAAAAATAATAGAATTAGCTGGGTGTAGTGATGTGCACTTACAGTCCTACCTACTTGGGAGGCTAAGGCAGGAGAATCCCTTGAGCCCAGGACGTGGAGGCTGCAGGGAGCTGTGATTGTGCCACTGCACTTCAGTCTGGGCGATAGAGTAAGACTCTGTCTCAACAGAAACAAATATCTTGTCATTTGTCTTTTAACTTTCTTTGTGCTATCCTTAAGTAGAAGTACTTAGTTTTGAAAAATATTCAGTTTTTCACCTCTTACTTTTGCTTCTGAGTTGTTTTTCTTTTAAACAAATCTTTCCCCACCACTAAATCTCAAAGATACTTTTCCACATTACTTTTTTTGTTTGTTTATTTTTCAAGACTGGGTCTTGCTCTGTCACCCAGGCTGGAGTGCAGTGACATCATCTCAGCTCACTGCAACCTCTGCCTTCCAGGTTCAAGTAATGTTCTCACTTCAGCCTCCCTAGTAGCTAAGACTATAGGCACACACCCCCACACGCAGCTACTTTTTAAATATTTTTTGTAAAGACGGGGTTTCACTGTGTTCCCCAAGCTGGTCGCTTGAACTCCTGGGTTCAAGGATCCACCTGCCTCTGCCTCCCAGATTTGTGGGATTACAGAGAGCCACGGTGCCTGACCCCACATTACTTTTAAAATTAAAATTAATTCTCTAGTTTGACTTCACATTTAGTTCTTCAGTCCAACTGGAGTTCAGATTTGTAATTAATGTTAGGTAAAGATCTGGTTTTGTCTTCTCCAGATGTAGCAGATTTTATGTGCATCAATTTCTGCCTTCACTATTGGATTTTTTGGGGGAAAGCAAAGTGATTATAATTTTAACCTTGGTAAGTGATCAAGATGGTTTTGTAGCAGGGCTTGACCTAAATATTTTAATATTCTTTAGCTGAAGAGGAGGCAAATGAAGAAGATGTACTGGGAGATGAAACAGAGGTGAGTTGGATAGAGTAAGGTTAGTCTCTGGTCTGGTAATATGACACTGCTTTGGCCACATTGCTTTAACATCAGTCATTGGAAGACTTAGATATAAATTTATTAGGGGATCATAAGATGGGTATGAAGGTTCTGAGAGACTGGTTTATTTTGGAGTTCTGATGTTCTTCTATTTATAGATATTTATTGTTTAGATTTATGTTAACCACCTTGTTTCATTTGGTTTTAGGAAGAAGAAACAAAGCCCATTGAGCTGCCTGTCAAAGAGGAAGAACCCCCTGAAAAAACTGTTGATGTGTAATTATCTCTTTTTTATAATCTGAGTACAGAGCAGGCAGCTCTTTTTTTTATTGTGTTTAATGTTTAACTCTGTTTACCTCTTACATGTTCCCATTGGCCTTTTCATTTCTGATTAGGTCATTTTTTGTTTTTTAGAAGGGACTGCTTCAAAGTACTTGGTCCCAGTGAAACAAAACAAATTGTCTCTGAGTTATGTAATAGGTAATTAGGACAAGGCGACTTCAAGCCCAGACATAGCTTAATTCTCCTAGCCTTTGTTGTTCTTTTGTAGAGTCACTATAATAGATTATTCTGTTACTCTATAGAGAATCTGTACAATTCTGTATACAGTGTAAAACTGTATAAACTCTGTTAACTCTTTTTTTTTTTTTTTTTGAGACAGGATCTCACTCTGTTGCCCAGACTGGAGTGCAGTGGCGTGATCTCGGCTCACTGTAACCTCCGCTTCCCAGGCTCAAGCAATTCTCCTGCCTCAGCCTCCCGAGTAGCTGGGATTATAGGCATGCGCCACTACTGCCCGACTAGTTTTTGTGTTTTTAGTAGAGACAGGGTTTTACCATGTTGGCCAGGCTGGTCTTGAACTCCTGACCTCAAATGATCCACCTACCTTGGCCTCCCTAAGTGCTGGGATTACAGGTGTGAGCCACCATGCCCAGCCCATTCTCTTAACTGTTTATAAGAGTTTTGCACTTTTCTGTAAAAGTGTAAAACTTAGGCCAGGCACAGTGGCGCATGCTTGTAATCCCAGCACTTTGGGAGGCCGAGGCATGTGGATCACGAGGTCAGGAGTTCAAGACCAGCCTGGCCAAGATGGTGAAACCCTGTCTGTACTAAAAACACAAAAATTAGCTGGGCATGGTGGTGGGCACCTGTAACCCCAGCTACTCAGGAAGCTGAGTCAGGAGAATTACTTAAACCTGGGAGGTAGAGATTGCAGTGAGCTGAGACTGTGCTGCTGCACTCCAGTCTGGGAGCCAGAGCTGTCTCAAAAAAAAAAAGTGTGAAACTGTATATAAGGAGTTTTGTAAGGGAGGAAGGTGTTGGGTAGAGGTTATGTTTCTGAAGTAGCACTCTGTTCTCTCTTGCTTTCTGATCTACAGTGGAGGAGGGGAGGACAAAGTGCTAGAATGGAAAGTAGATCTTGATTTATTTAAACTGTTCCACAAGGGTGATGCTAAACATCTTTAATTTGGGACTTTTTCCACAAATATCTGGTCATTTTGTGTATTACAGCACATTAAGAACAGTTGAGTCGGGCTGGGCGCGGTGGCTCACACCTGTAATCTCAGCACTTTGGGAGGCCGAGGCGGGCGGATCACGAGGTCAGGAGATCAGGAGGGCGAACACGGTGAAACCCCATCTCTACTAAAAATAAAAAAAAAAAAATTAGCTGGGCGTGGTGGCGGGCGCCTGTAGTCCCAGCTGCTCGGAGGCTGAGGCAGGAGAATGGCGTGAGCCCGGAAGGCGGAGGTTGCAGTGAGCCGAGATCGCGCCACTGTACTCCAGCCTGGGCAACAGACCGAGGCTCCGTCTCAAAAAAAAAAAAAAGAACAGTTGAGTCCTAAACTTTTAACATTTTTGTTCCTCATAGCTGTGTCAGTGCATTTAATTATAAAAGGCAATATATTTACAAGTAAAAAGTCAGTACATAGTGGAGTATATCAATTAAAAATTAAGTACTCTTTGTATCCATTCTCATCTGACTTTACTGAGGTTTTTAGAACAGTACATACTTTTGGAAGATTTTATATGGGTCTGCGTGTGTTTATGTGCATACGTATGTATGTGTATATATAGATACACCTGTACACACACTATGTACACTCTTGATTTTTTTCATATCTGGAAATTTCTTTTTTTTTTTTTTTTTTTCCTAGAGGTTATAGGAAGGGATGAACAGAGATGACAGACAAGACAAAAAAGGTTATGAGAGAATTCCTCCCGGGTTCACGCCATTCTCCGGCCTCAGCCTCCCGAGTAGCTGGGACTACAGGCGCCC
>NW_012110053.1:0-12603 GCF_000951045.1 Mandrillus leucophaeus | reverse complement strand
AGACGGAGTCTCGCTCTGTCGCCCAAGCTGGAGTACAGTGGCCGGATCTCAGCTCACTGCAAGCTCCGCCGCCCGAGTTTACGACATTCTCCTGCCTCAGCCTCCCGAGTAGCTGGGACTACAGGCGCCCACCACCTCGCCCGGCTAGTTTTTTGTATTTTTTAGTAGAGACATATCTGGAAATTTTTTATATCATCATTTTCTTATGTAAGTGTTAGTTATACGCTAGGCATTGTTCTTAAGAGTTATATGCTAGGCATTGTTCTAAATGTTTTACAAATACTTTCATTTTATCCTCAGTAGACCCTATGAAGCCAGGATAATTATCCTAGAAGTGGTCTCTTTTTTGTTTAGCTTGTCATTATGGGAAATTACAAGTATATACAAAAGTTCAACTAGTATAATAGACTCTCATCTACCTATCACCCACATTTACTAGTTATCAACTTAGAACCTTGTTTTTTCTAGCATTTAATAGTATTCCATTCTGTGGATAAACAGTAATTTATTTCACCAGCATTCTGTTGATGGACATTTAGATTATTCATAAAAGAAAAAAAAAATGTAGTTCTGCATGTCCTTTTCTAATTATTTATACTCACAAGTATACCCGTAGGGTAAATTCCTAGCAGTGGATTTGCTGCATCACAGAGGATGTACATTTAACATCTTGATAGATTTTTGTCAAATACCCCTTTATATATTTTTGAGACAGGGACTCTTATCCAGGCTGGAGTGCAGTGGAACAATCTTGGCTCACTGCAACCTCCTTTTCCCAGCTCAAGCAGTCCTCCAGCTTCAGCCTCCCGAGTAGCTGGGACTATAGGCATGAGCCACTACGCCTGGCTCTTTTTTGTATTTTTTGTAGAGATAGGGTTTTGCCGTGTTTGCCAGGCTGGCTCGAACTCCTGAGCTCAAAGCAATCCACCTGCCTTGGCCTGCCAAACTGCTGGGATTACAGGTGTGAACCACCATGCCCAGCCTATCAAATATTACTTTCTAAAGCCATTTAGTTATCTTTCCATCATAAGATGTTTATGATTAGATATAGTGCCTTGAAAAAATGACTTTGTGAGATAGTTTTAAAATAGAAATGTTACGGGAATTTCTGGAACAAGAAAGAAGATCAAGTGAATACCATCATAATTGGCTTGTGTGGGTTAAAAAATAGAGGTTCAAAAGTTTGAAATTCATTATTCATAGAATATTTAAAATGTGCATTCTGTTCAGGGGGTTTTAATTCTATTAATGAATTTTGAAGCTAGGAAATTGAAGTGGGTGGGGTGATCATTTTGATTTTTAGAGGATAGTTGTGGTTAGACTGAAGTATGTACAAAAAGATTCTGGGTCTCTGTATTTCTGAGAATGTTGTTTATGTGATTGGGTAGGAGAGAAATTTCTCAGTGAAGAGTGGAAATTTTCCATGCATTTGATGTTTGTTTATTGCGCTTGAGTTTAGTTATACCTAAGGGAATTGGAATAGAATGGAAGGAAACTTCCCTTCTGGGGTTCCCTTTCTGCCATGAGGTGCACTGCATTGACTGTACTTCAGAGTGGGAATAGGAAGGAAGCCATTGCAGTTGGGTTAATGGAGAGTACTGCTTTCTTGATGGCATTGTATTTCAAGTAAAACATTAAACTTCTTTGGCCTTCTGTGCCTAAATTATAAGACAAGGTTAGGGAAGGATGGCAAGGAAATCTGAATTGTTTAGAAATTTCTTTAAACATCAGAATAGTCAGGGCTAGTTTAGATTCTTTGACTATTTAAAAGGAGATCCCTTTCTTCATCTTTGGCCTGAGGTTCTCCAAAAATGTATCTGTTTCTAGTTTGATTCCCCACCCCCAACCAGCTAAAGCAGTTACATATTGTAGGACTTTGTTATGGTCAGCAGGGGGCACCCATTGCTTGTCTGTCAGTCCAGGGATTTCCAATAAAAGGGTGGAAGAGAGTACTTGTTCCAGAATTGCTTCCTCTGAAAATGTCATTAAACCATTACTACCTTTCAGGGCATCAAATGGGAAAAGTGTCCGGGATATTGGAACAAAAGCTGCCCATGTCTCTAAATGAGGGACCTTAATGAGACTGGTTATGACCCACAGTTTTATGGGAGTTGTTTGGTGGAGGGTTAATGCCCTTCCATTTATCCTGGGTACTTCCGAACTTTGTCTCCCGCCCCTATGGTCCCCCCTCTTTTGTTTTCTCTTAAACCTTTGACCAGTAACATGCCATGTTTTCCTGATTCAAACTCCCCTTAGACTTTTTTCTTCCTACCTTCTTTGGCATTTTTATTTGTTCCACTTTGTTCCAACTAGAGCTACATTCCTCATGGGAGAAATAAGGGATTTTTAAAAGAAGGAAACCAGACCTTGTAGAGTACTTAATTGTTGTGATGAATATTGGGAGCTGGTGCTTAAAGGAGGATTGGAGGGTTACTCATTAGTTCAAAAGTAAATTAAAGGCTGGGCTTGGTGGCTGACGCCTGTAATCCCAGCACTCTGGGAGGCTGAGGCAGGTGGATCACTTGAGGCCAGTTCGTAACTAGCCTGGCCAACATGGTGAAACCCTATCTTTACTAAAAATACAAAAATTAGCTGGGCGTGGTGACAGGCGCCTGTAATTCCAGCTACTTGGGAGGTTGAGGCAGGAGAACCTCTTGAACCCAGGAGGTGGAGGTTGCAGTGAGCTGAGATTGCACCGTTGCACTGCAGCCTGGGTGACAAGAGCAAAACTCCGTCTCAGAAAAAAAAAAAAGTAAATTAAAAAGTTCCTAAAAGCAAATGAGATGGTTTCTGGTGTCCTTTGAGTGTTTCCCTTCAGCCCAATGTATTTAACCAGACTTCTTTCCTTATTTCTTTATTGTACTTTAGCTGAAGAAGATTAGTTTGTTATTTGAACTCTTTCTTCTCAATAGATGACAGTTAAAGGAACCAAAGCTCTAGTGAACTTCATGTTTCTTTGGCATAAGGGGTGGCAGAGAGATAATAGGGCAGAGATAATTCAAGTGAATTCTTACACATTTCTGAGGTTGTGGTTTAGAATATCAGTTTTCTCATTTTAAAAGATCTCTTTCTTTTCTAGGGCAGCAGAGAAGAAAGTGGTGAAAATTACATCTGAAATACCACAGACTGAGGTAGGTATTCTGTTCCCTAGTAGAACAGTCTCTACATTTCTGTCTCCCTCTTACCCTTTATTATATCTGCATCATCCTCTAAAATTTATTCACAGGCAGAAAATCAGTATTGACAGATTTTGGTGTTGAAACGTTTCACTGCCAGCTGCTCTTTGGAAAATATTTGGCTGGCATAGGGTAGTCTTTCTTGAAGCTGTAGTCTTTTTATATGTAACACTATTGTCTTAACAATGACTCTCTTTGAGATGTTTACAAACCTAGGATTAGAATTTGGGAGGATTGTACTTTGAAAATGTATTGGTAGATGTGACTCTTATGTTGCTACCGGCCAGTAGCTGAGATTGAAATTCCACTGGTTTCTGTGGGGTAGGACTGTGAAACCAGGTTCCAGTTGAGATCTTGTGTTCAGTGTCATACTTGCAAAGTAGAGAATTATTAAACTCTTTTAGAATGGCATAAAACAATGCTGCCTCATTTCTAACTGAAAGAATGCCATTAGTGTTGGAACCAAGCTATTCCTTTGATCACTTTTCAAAGGTCAGCCAAACATAGCTTTTGACTTCTTGGCTTCATGTATAATGTAGGTTTTACTTTATTTCTCCCTTTTGTTTTTGAGGATATGTAATAATAGTCTTTTTGTGTTTGCTTTCTGGGAAGGGCTGTTAAGTCCTAGTATGGACACAACCTGCTATCTTCTAGGATTGTCAGTATTTTCAGTTTGGACCCTAAGAAATGACTTCTGATGTTTTTAGGATACCTTCTTTTGGCTGGGTGGGGTGGCTCACGCCTGTAATCCCAGCAGTTTGGGAGGCTGAGGTGGACAGTTCACTTGAAGTCAGGAGTTCGAGATCAGCCTGGCCATCATGGTGAAATCTCATTTCTACTAAAAGCACAAAAATTAGCTGGGCACAGTGGCACAGTCCTCTAATCCCAGTTACTTGGGAGGCTGAGCCACGAGAATTACTTGAACCCAGGAGGCTGAGGTTGCAGTGAGCTGAGATCATGCCACTGTACTCCAGCCTGGGGGACAGAGTGAGACTTTTAAAAAAATTTTTTTATTTTTATTATTTTTATTTTTTTTAAAGATACCTACCTCTGACTAACTTTCTTAAACCATAAATTGACTTCTTTTTTCTTCCTTTTTTTTTTTTGTCTATTTTTACTTAGAGAATGCAGAAGAGGGCTGAACGATTCAATGTACCTGTGAGCTTGGAGAGTAAGAAAGCTGCTCGGGCAGCTAGGTGAGTGTCCCCAGCCTTTTGGGCCTGCGATAGTGATGTTGTAAAGGTGAAGATATGTAATCCTAGGTTTCTGATATAATTGTTGATTTAAGTAGAATAGAGGCTTGCTGAAGGATATGAACACTTTTTTGACCCTATTCAGAACGTATCTACTGGTTTGGTTATAGTAGCTATAAATTGGGCTTTATTGAGAAGGGTTTTTGTAACAGTTAAAGCCAGGAACTGACTACTACTACTAATTCTGATAAGGCTTCCTCTTAGCTTAATCTCTGGACTTGGTAAGAGGGAGAGTAAACTGAACCTCTTTCATGGGGTTGTTAGAATTAGCTAATGATTGCAAGACTTGAGATCACAAGCAAGAAGTGTCATATGTATACTTGACACGGAGACAGACAACCAGGAGTGTGAACAGCTTCCTAAAATTTAGTTTGTTTTTCCTTCTTCAGGTTTGGGATTTCTTCAGTTCCAACAAAAGGTAAGAGTACAGAGATACTTCTGAGAAAGTTACCCTTTTATTCTTTCTTTTCTGGTATAACAGGTTTCATTTCTCCAAAATAAGGTAAATTTGCTAGCTGTAGAAACTCTTAAGAGATTATAGCATTCGTCTCCTGCTTTAGATAAAATTATACTTAGGCCTTCCTGGGCAATTAAAAGAGATACTGAATGTTATGAGAGGATAGGAAGTGCCAACATTTGTCTGTCTTTCTTGAACATCTTCAAAGAAGTTTCTCTAGTACTTTGCTTACTTATTCTAGGGTCTCAACTGCATAAAATTATTGCATACTTTCCAGTGTTATACTGGCTATTATAAGTGATAAAAGGGAAAAGAATATCTTCTACCTTAACAGTTTTACTTCTAGGAATGTATAAGGAAATAGTCTTGAATGTGCATAAAGACTTAGCCTCAAGGATTATCACAGCATTATTTATAGTGATCAATAACTGGAAACAACCAACTGTACAACAGAGAATTGGTTATTAAATGTGTGCCATGGTATAGAAGACTATACTGTGCTGAAATAATATTGAAAGATATTTATCAGCGGTATTAATAAAAAGTTACAAATTTATATTAACAGTATGTTCCCATTTTAGTCATGTAAGAGTGCATGTATAGATAGGAAAAAAGGTTGGAAAGATATACAGTAGACACTTGAACAACACAGGTTTGAACTGCACAGGTCCACTTATACATGGATTTATTTTTTTTCCCCAATAAATACACTTTGCCCTCTGTATCTGAGGGTTCTTCATAACCAAATGTGGTTCAGAAATACAGTATTTTTGGGATGCGAAACCTGCAGATATGGAGGAGCAACTTATTATAATCTGCTGCAGAACTTGAGCATAGTGGATTTTGGTATCAGCTGCAGGGGTGGGGTTAGATCCAATCCCCTGAGGAAATGGAGGGATGACTGTATTCTAAATTGTTAGTACTCATTATCTCTGGTTGGTGGAATTTTGAATGATTTATTTCTTTTTGCTTGTCTGTGTTTTTAAAATCCATACAATGAATATGTATCACTTTTATAATGAATTAGAGGAAATTATTACTATTTTTTGAGACACAGTCTTGCTCTGTCACCCAGGCTGGAGTGCAGGGACGCAGTCTGGCTCACTGCAACCTCTGCCTCCCGGGTTCAAGCTATTTTCCTGCTTCAGCCTGCTTCAGCTGGGACTGCAGGTGCGTGACACCACACCCAGCTAATTTTTGCATTTTTATTAGAGACAGGTTTCACTGTGTTGGCCAGGCTGGTCTTGAACTCCTGACCTCAAGTGATCCACTCACCTCTGCCTCCCAAAATGGTGGGATTACAGGTGTGCCGAGCCTGAAATAGTTATTATTTTTAAGAAACTCTGGGTGTGGTGGCTCACACCTCTAATCCCAACACTTTGGAATGCCAAGCTGGGAGGATTGCTTGAGCCCAGGAGTTGGAAACTAGCTTGGGAAACAAAGTGACACCTTGTTTCTACAAAAAATTAAAAAATTAGCTAGACATGGTAGCAGGTGCCTGTAGTCCCAGCTACTTGGGACGCTGGGGTGGGAGGATCTCTTGAGCCTGGGAGGTCTTTGCTGTGCTTTTAAAAAGGTGGAAAAATTTCTGGCCACTATCACTAAGTGTTATAGAAAAAAAAATTTTTTTCTGACTCTTAGTTATACCAAGAGAGATATAATATAATTGGTGAAGATACAACAGAAATTATAGAAGGTGGTGCTTTTTAATTTTTTTTAAGAGACAGGGTTTCACTATATTGCCCATGCTGGACTTGAGCTCCTGGGCTCAAGCAACCCTCCCTCAACCTCCTGAGTAACTGGGACTACAGGTGCGTGGCTAAAATACTATTTGAAGAAAGATAATAGTTAATAGTCTGAAAAGGGAACCTGATAAAAAATACAGTTTCAGTTTTACTCTTAATTCTGACATCTTAGAATTATAGAGTAACTCGCCGGGCGCGGTGGCTCAAGCCTGTAATCCCAGCACTTTGGGAGGCCGAGATGGGCGGATCACCTGAGGTCAGGAGTTCGAGACCAGGCTGGCCAACATGGTGAAACCCTGTCTCTACTAAAACTACAAAAATTAGCCGGGCGTGGTGGCACATGCCTTAATCCCAGCTACTTGGGAGACTGAGGCAGGAGAATCACTTGAACCCCGGAGGCGGAGGTTGTAGTGAGCCGAGATCATGCTTCTGTACTCCAGCCTGGGCAACAGAGTGAGACTCCGTCTCAAAAAAAAGAAAAAAATCATTATTTCCAACTCAGCATAAAAGTATTTAGCTCTCTAGAAAGCCATTGGAAGAAACTTATCTGACATTGGTTATATGTTTTGCTTAGTAAAAAAACTAAACACTAAAAGTAATCATTATTGTGCCACTATGGAACACTTGTGTACAACTTTGTTCCATCTTCCATTTAGGTTAACTTTTTTTTTTTTCCCAATCTCTTTTGAGACAGGTTCTCACTCTGTCACCCAGGCTGCAGTGCAGTAGCATGATCACAGCTCATTGCAGCCTCCATTTCCCAGGCTCGAGCAAGCCTCCCACCTCAGCCTCCTGAGTAGATGGGACCACAGACGTGTGCCACCATGCCTGGCTAGTTTTTTGAATTTTTTTTTAAGAGACGAGGTCTCCCTGTGTTGCCTAGCTGGTCTCGAACTTCTGGCCTCAAGCCATGCTCCTGCCTTGGCCTCCCAAAATGCGGGACTATAGGTGTAAGCCACTGCACCTGGCCTGGGTTATCATTTTTTATATTAACCAGAAATATAGCATCAGGTCCGTGTGCCTAGCATGATGCTGAGACCATCTATGCTCAGTGGGAATACTTGCTCATTTATGTGAAGTAAGAAAAAATTTGGAGTTGAGAGGCAGAGTATGTGATTCTTAAGCCACATGCACCTTAATTGGGAAGGGCTGTTATAAACCAAAGGTCACTTGTGTTGTGCCAGATGGCCAAGGGGAAGGATGCCTTGGATCTGTGGCCCTAGTTCTCGTCTGTCTTCTCCTCTTTTATATGAGGGCTAGATGTCTGAGAACCCCAGCAGTAAAAATTCACTCCATCTTCTAAGGAATTGTCTGTGTTCCTTCAGAATCTACAAAATTGAACATCATCTCTCTTACTACATAGCTCATAACTCCTACTACACATTGCTGAGAAGAATTTGTCCATGAATGCTATACTATATACCTGTGTTATTTTTATAGTATTTCATTACAGGAATAGCAGGTCTTTCTCTTCCCTTCCCTAGACTTTTTCTCTTTCTTTGACCTTTTTTCATTTTTAATCCACAGGAGACTGAGTAAAACAGATACATATATTAACTTTGTGACTTTGAGCAAATTACTGAACTTCTTTGATCCTCATCTGTAAGACTTAGAGCAATACCTAGCAACCTGATTGGGAAGAGTGAATAATTGGATACAGGGCCAGGTGCAATGTCTTATGCCTGAAATCCCATGATTTTGGGAGGCTGAGGTAGGAGGATTAATTGAGCCCAGGAGTTTGAGGCTGCAGTGAGCCATGATAGTGACACTGCACTCCAGCCTGGGTCTCTTTTTTTTCTTTTTTCCTGAGACAGGGTCTTGTTCTGTCACCCAGGCAGTGCAGTGGTGCAGTGGTGCGATCTCAGCTCACTACAACCTCTGCCTCCTGGGTTCAAGTGATTTTTCCCACCTCAACCTCCTGAGTAGCTGAGAATATGGGAGTGCGCCACCACACCCAGCTAATTTTGCATTTTTAGTAAAGATGGAGTTTCTCCATATTGTCCAAGCTGGTCTCAAACTTTTGGTCTCAAGTGATCCACCCACCTTGGCTTCCCAAAGTGCTGGGATTACAGGCGTGAGCCACTGCACATGGCCTAGACTCTGTCTTTAAAAATAAAAATTGTATACAGTATTCGAAATTACCTAACAGTGCTACTTTGACCCTCAATAAATGTTGGTTTTCTTCCTTTTTTTTAGTTCAGTTCTGTTGGTAAATTGCCTTTATGGCCTTAAAATTGAGTCAATTAACTTGACTCAATTTTAGTTTTTGTTGATCATTGATAAGATTTCAGCACCCATTTTAAGTCTCTGGAGGGTTGTAATACAATAATGGTAATTGGCAGAACTCTGGCTCTGAGCTTCCTTCTCTAATAACATTGATTGCCAATATGTATAGCATATTTTTTTATTTGCGTATGTGCTAGAGTAGTGCTTCTGAAATTATCTGTGGCAAAAAACTAGTTTAAAAATTTTTTTGATTATTGCAGAGTGATAACTTTTATAAAATGCAATTAAAATGTTACAACAGTATTAAATTATTCTGAAAGTTTCTTAACATTTTCAATTTCTGGACCTTTACACACTGGTAAGAAACAGTTTGGAGACTAGCACCAGGAGGCAGACTATATTTTAAGTAGCACTTTAGTAGCATATGTATGGTTTCTAGGGACTACTTTACTTGGAGATTTGTGACCTTTTGAGATGTCCTCTTTGAGTATAGGCCCCATTTACATTGGTTATAAGTCTTGATTTTCAGAACCATCCTAATTTGAACAGTTTGGTCTGTTTTGTCCCGTAAAGCATCACAGTGTCCCAGAAATGCTGATGTTTTGCTGTCTACACCAGCACTGTCCAATAAAACTTATTTTACAAAGCCATTTGTGGCTAGTGGCTACTGTATTGGACAACTCATATCTAGCTTATATCTCCCACACAGCTTTCATACTTGGAAGTGGCATAGAAATTACTTGTCAGACCATATACTTGCACCACTGTTAATCTGTAGCTGAGAATTTTTTTTAATAATTGTAGAAAATATAAACAGTTTCAGAGTAAATCTATGAAAGGAAAGAAGTTGGAGGAAAAGGAGTAAGACATAAGAAAAGTAAGGATTCTTTTTTTCTAGAACTTAGTGTTCTAGTGAACAGTTCCACATCTTGGAATTGCAGCTGGGTACATTGTCTGGTGAGAATTGGCTAGTTCTTGTGCTTAACTATTTATCACCAGAATGAGTTGTTACCTAGTGTTTGGTTGGTTGGCAGAGGTTAGTGACTTAGTTAAGTTTGTGTTTATGGAACTGCCAGATGAGCATACTTTTGTCCACTTCATCCTGGGATTCTGGGTTCCAGTGTAACCTTTGATATAATTTGGTCACTTGTCTTTTAAGTTGTGTAATTCTCTAGGCACGGATTTTATTCAGTTAGATGTGGTACACATAGTGGCAGTGGTAATGTAGCCTCTTCTCCTAGTATTCTAAGCAAGACAATGAAAAACCCACTTTTTGTCATCTCTGTTGCGTGGGGTTTGTCTGCTTGATCCAACTTATGTCCCTGCTTGCTTGCTGATTTCTCTTTAGTGGACTTGGCTACTGATCAGTGTAGTATATGAATAAAGAGGAAGTATGTGAGAGCAAATGAGCTGTGGATTGAATAATGTTTATGATCGATTTCTTTTTTTCTTTTTTTTTAGAGATAGGGTCTCATATGTTGCCCAGGCTGGTCTCCAATTCCTGGGCTCAACTGATCCTTCTGCCTCAGCCTCCCAAAGTGCTGGGATTACAGGTGTTAGCCACTGTGCCCAGCCTATATTTTTATTTATTTATTTTTTTATTGTCACCATCTGCTCATCTCCTCTTCATATTTTAGATTTATGGCTTGAGCATATTACAGATTTAAGGAATCTGAGTCTCTGCTATTTTTCCTAGGCTGACTTTTGCATGACTATTTATATATTTCAGTTTTTAGCTCCACTAGTGTACTATACACATATCAGGCACTACACAGAAATGTAAAGAAATCTCTCTCCCACCTCCCCCCAGCCTCCCCTAAATCATCATCTCCTTTTCCCTCTGCCCAAGAAAAGTCTGTTTGTTCATGTTTCCAGCTTAAGTCTCAGTGAATAGAATCTCACTGGTTTAGACTAATGGAAAGTGACAAGGCGAAGAATGGCATTGGCATTTACAGAAATTTTTTTTTTTTTTTTTTTTGGTGAGACGGAGTCTTGCTCTGTCGCCCAGGCTGGGTGCGGTGGCGCGATCTCCACTCACTGCAAGCTCCGCCTCCTGGATTCACGCCATTCTCCTGCCTCAGCCTCCCCTGTGGCTGGGACTACAGGCGCCTGCCACCGCGCTCGGCTAATTTTTGTATTTTTAGTAGAGACAGGGTTTCACCGTGTTAGTCAGGATGGTCTCGATCTCCTGACCTCGTGATCCGCCCATCTCGGCCTTCCAAAGTGCTGGGATTACGGGCGTGAGCCACCGCGCCCGGCTACAGAAATTTTTTACCCAAGAGGCTATAAATTGTCCCCTTCAACCCTTTGGACTGTTTGAGGATAGAGTGGCATGGCTTTTCTCATAAGTCTCATGGTGACAATGAACTAACAAACCTCCCACCCCCCTCAAACAAAACAAAACAAAACAAAACTCAGATAAATAACATGTAGGTGGTTTGCTCTCATTGATCACCAGCTAGTTTTTCTGTCTTGTGCTTGACTGGTTGTTTTTCCTCTCTCTGTTTCCCGTGCCTCCCAAGTGTTTGGGTCAGTGCCGTTGGTGAAGGACAGAACTTAGCCTGGCACATAGGAAACCATTTTTATTTTTCTTTTAAGACAGGGTCTAACTCTGTCACCCGGGCTGGAGTGCAGTGACGCAATGATAGCTCACTGCAGCCTCAGCCTCCTAGGGTCAAGTGATCCTTCCGCCTCAGCCTCCTGAGTAGCTGGGACTACAGGTGTGCGCCACCACACCCAGCTAATTTTAGTATTTTTTTGTAGAGATGGGGTTTCACCATGTTGCCCAGGCTGGTCTTTTTGAACTCCTAGACTCAAGCAGTCTTCCAGCCTCAGCCTCCCAAAGTGCTGAGATTACAACCATAAGCTACTGTGACTGGAAACTCATCTTCGAAAGGAGTTTGAAGCCTGGGCAACATAATGAGACCCTGTCTTCTATAAAAAGTAAAAACAAATTAGCCAGGTGCAGTGTGGCACATGCCTCTGGTCCCAGCTACTTAGGAGACTTAGGAGGGAGGATTGCTTCGGCCTAGGAGGTCAAGACTGCAGTGAGCCATGTTCATATCACTGCATGCCAGCCTGAGTGATGGAGCGAGACCCCATCTCCATAAAAAATTTTAAAAAAGAAAAGAATGGGAGATGGATAGAGGGAATAAAGCCAGCTCAGTTAATATATTTGTAGTCAAGGGATATTAGTTTTGGTAAAAACCGGGCTTAGTGCTGTAGTATTAACTGCTGTGCTAATTTGAGTGGATTGTTTTGTATTTTTCAAACATTGGCACCTCGGGAAGGAGGAACTTGGTACTTTAGGACATTATAGGAAATCCATCTACATGAGTATTTAAAAAACAAAACAAGTCTAATCCCAGGCACTAAGCAGAAAACTGGAATGTGGTTGATACTCTTTTCTTTCCCCAGGAATGTGAGGGCGGTATATGTTACTGATTCTTGGTTACTAGTAGAAGGTACAAGCATCTTATATCATTATTGACCTTAGTACATCTTCCTTTTTTATGTATTAGAATAGTACCAGGATTTTTCTACTTCCAGCCCTTCATATAGGTAACTGTCCTAAAGAGTTATCTCAGCCGGGCGCAGTGGCTCACGCCTGTAATCTCAGCACTTTGGGAGGCCGAGGCGGGCGATCACAAGGTCAGGAGATTGAGACCATCCTGGCTAACATGGTGAAACCCCGTCTCTACCAAAAATACAAAAATTAGCCGGGCATGGTGGCGGGCGCCTGTAGT
>NW_012110052.1:0-2337 GCF_000951045.1 Mandrillus leucophaeus | reverse complement strand
TGGAAAACACTCATTCTCTTGACATTCAGGTAGGCCCAAGTCTACCACACTCAATCACATTTTCTCTTCATATAATCTCTCAACCATCCTCTGTCCTTTAACTGTTTTTCTATAACCTGATCGAATGGCAACAAAAGTGAGAATGTTATAATCATGTCTTTTTTTAGAGGTAGACTGTATCTCAGATTTAAAAAATGGCAGATATTCAATTTCCCAAAATATATATGCAGAAAAAAATAAGTCTGGAAGGATATATGCTCAGGTAATCAGTTAATTTATTTACTTGTATTTTATGAATTCTTTTAAATAAACACATTGCTTTTAAAAAAAAAGACTAAAGGTTTCTGTCAGTTAAAAAATGACACCGATGAAGCAGAGTCCTTACAGATCATCCAGTCTGACCCTGGCCCATACGGTAGCCATGTGTGGTGTATCAGTTCCTTAAAAATGCAGTTCCTGTGCTGCACAAGATGTGTCAAGTGCTCAAAAGCCACATGTCACTAGTGGCTCTGTGCCACACAGCAGGGACATAAAAGATTTCCATCCTCAAAGAAAGTTCTAATGAACAGCACTGCTCTAATTAAATATAAAATACCATTGAGGACAACATAGTACTAGAAAAGACTGAAGAGGTAGTGCTGATACTTAAAAACCTGGTATTTTCAGCCAGGCGTGGTGGCTCATGCCTGTAATCCTAGCACTTTGGGAGACTGAGGTGGGGAGGATGGCTTAAGGCCAGGAGTTCTAGACCAGCCTGGGCAACATGGTGAAACCGTGTCTCTACAAAAAATACAAAACATTAGCTGGTCATGGTGACATGCGCCTGTAGTCCCAGCTACTTGGGAGGCTGAGGTGGGATATCACCTGAGCTGGGGAGGTCAAGTTTGCAATGAGGTGAGATTGCACCACCACACTCCAGCCTGGGTGACAGAGTGAGACCCTGTCTCAAAAAAAAAAAAAAAAAAAAAAAAAAAAAAAAAAAAGCAAACAACAACAACAACAAAAAAACCTGGTATTTATTTTTAAGTACACTTTTTCAAACATTCAGAAGTTATTTCATCCTATCTTCATGGTTTCCATTCTATGCCTGGTTTAGGATTGGAATCTGATCAAATAAACATGTTCAACAGAACCACTTCTCATGACTATATAACAGATGATCAATATGTATTTGCTGAGGAAATTTTTCAATTTTCTTATTTTTTTCCACAAAATTTATGGTTTCAAAGGACCAAACTTGAATACTACACCTTCATGTTCTAAGAATCAGAGGACGTATATAAAACCTCAGTTGCTTGATAAGGACTACATGAAAGTGAAAAGCCGTGGGAAAGAACTAGAAGGTATACTTTTGACCCTAGTTCTGTAAAGTTTCCTTATGCCACAGATAATACACATCCCCATTCCTGCCAAATTCCTTCCCTCACCCCTGTCTATGGTCTCAAAGTTATAGTTTTGGCCAGGTGCAGTGGCTGGCACCTGGAATCTCAGCACTTTGGGAGACCAAGGAGGAAGGATTGCTTGAGGCCAGGAGTTTGAGGCCAGCCTGGGCAACACAGCAAGACCCTATCTCTACAAAATCTTTTAACAAAATTAGCCAGAGGTGATGGTATGCACTTGTAGTCCCAGATACCTGGGAGGCTGAGGTGGAGGATCCCTTGAGCCCAGGAGTTCAAAGCTATGATGAGCTATTACTGTGCCACTGGATTACCATCTGAGCAACAGAGAAAAACCTTGTCTCAAAAAAATTTTCTAATTAAAGATAAATGGTTATAGTTTTATGAACCTTGACTGCAACTGAGGGAAAAATCCCATAATTGGCAAAATGAATTCTGCCTGCTTGCAAAACTTTAGACTCACAGAGAATGAATAATAGGAAGCCCATATTAGAGGATCCACATCAGTTAAAAAGTTTTTCCAAATAAGAGTGACTCTGAGTTCTGCAGAGTTGAAAGATTGGGTTCAAATCAAAGACTTGTGAGATCTTGAGGAAGTTACTTAATCCCTCTGTGACTCACTGTTCTCAAATGTAAATGAAGACAATTTGTAACCCAAAAACATAAACATGAAAGAGTTTTCTCTAAGATTGCAAATCCTAAGGATAATTTCATTTTAATATCAGTCATTTAGTCTGGATACACCAAAATGCAGACTAATTTTCCCTCTGCGTAAGGTCCACACAAAAACATTACCAATAAAATTTACTTGTGGATCAACTTTTGCTCCTGAGGCTTCGTCGTTTTTTTGGTTAAGAAAAAAAAGAAAGCACTAGACCGGGCACAGTGGCCCATGCCTGTGATCTCTCTTAGGGAGGCCAAGGCAGGTGGATGAGTTTGA
>NW_012110051.1:0-1448 GCF_000951045.1 Mandrillus leucophaeus | reverse complement strand
GAGATAGGGTCTTGCTATGTTGTCCAGGCTTTTTGCCCAGGCTTTTTGCCCAATTAAAAAAAATTCCCTTATGATTTGTAGGAAAGATCTATATTCCACAGATGAGTCCTTTTTTTTTTTTGAGACAGAGTCTCACACTGTTACCCAGGTTGGAGTGCAGTGGCACGATCTTGGCTCACTTCAGCCTCTGCCTCCTGAGTTCAAGTGATTCTCCTGCCTCAGCCTCCCAAGTAGCTGGGATTATAGTCGCCTGCCACCACGCCCAGCTAATTTTTTTTGTATTTTTAGTAGAGATGGGGTTTCACTATGTTGGCCAGTCTGTTCTCAAACTCCTGCCCTCGTGATCCACCCACCTTGGCCTCCCAAAGTGCTGGGATTACAGGCTCATGAGCCACTGAGCTCGGCCTCAGATGAGTCCTTTGTTTCAAATATGTTCTCCTACTTAGGCTCACTTTTTTACTCTTCTTATGATGATTTTTATTACATAAACATCCTCAATTATAATGTAGTTCATATTATCCACCTTTAAATTAATAATTAGTACTTTTTAGGGCTTAAGAAATCCTTTCCTCTTATGGTCATAAAGATGGTCTCCTCTATTATCTTCTTCGTTTTTGTGCGACAGGGTTGATTGCCCAGGCTGGAGTGCAGTGGTGTGATCTTGGCTCATTGCAGCCTTGACCTCTGGGGCTCAAGTGATCCTCCCACCTCAGCCTCCCAAATAGCTGCGACTATAGGCATGCACCACACCTGGCTAATTTTTTGTATTTTTAGTAGAGGTGAGGTTTGGCTCTGTTTTCCAGGCTGGTTTTGAACTCCTGGACTCAAGCAATCTGCCTGCCTCAGCCTCCCAAAGTGCTGGGATTACAGGCGTGAGCAGGCCTGTAACAACTTCATCATTTTGCCTTTCACATTTAGGTGTGTGATCCACTTGGAAATATTTTTAGGTATGTTGTGAAGCAGGGTGTCCCTTTAGTTTTAGCCTCAAATTCCTTTTCTTGACTTCTTCAGACTTGTTATGCAAACCAGGTTTTGGAATTTTTTTTTTTTTTTTGATGGACTTTTGCTCTGTCACCCAGGCTGGAGTGCAGAGGTGCAGTATTGGCTCACTGCAACCTCCACCTCCCTGGTTCAAGCAATTCCCCTGCCTCAGCCTCCTGAGTAGCTGGGATTACAGGCCCACACCACCAAGTCTTGCTAATTATTTTGTATTTTTAGTAGAGACGGGGTGTCACCATGTTGGCCAGACTGATCTCGAACTCCTGACCTCAGGCAATCCACCCACCTGGGCCTTCCAAAGCGCTGGGATTACAGGTGTAAACCACCACGCCCAGGCACTTTTGGATTTTATATTCCTTCAAGACAGCGTCTTGGAATATTCTTTGGCTCCAACTTCCACAGCCTGTGAGTGAGTCTGTTCATGAATCTGCCCAGGTTTCTGGGACCTC
>NW_012110050.1:0-1290 GCF_000951045.1 Mandrillus leucophaeus | reverse complement strand
TTGAGGGAGAGTTTTGATGAGGCCAGTGGTTCTCAACAGGTGGCCCTGGAACCAGCAGCATCAGCATCACTTCGGAACTTGTTGGCATTCAAAGTCTTGGGGTGCACCCCAGGCCTACTGAATCAGTAACCCTGGGGATGGGGCCCTCAGTGATTATAATGCATGGGAAAATTTGAAACCCATTGGGTTAGGTGGATCGTTTGAGGCAGGTGATGTCTTTTGGAAAGACAGCCTAAGGCCCGATATACCTGTTCTTTTCCTCACTCCCCAGGCAAATATATACCTGTGACCACACAATCAGAGCGGTAAATTGAAGCCAATTAGCAGCTAAGTAACTGCCAGCACTTGTCACCAGGGTAGTTGTTAGTAATTAGCACTAATGACTCTAGAGAGGAAAACAGTTGTGGTTCAAAGACATCCCCACCATTTGAATTCACTCTGGGTTTTTTCCCACACTTCCCTGCCATATTTTCCTTTTGCATGCAAACACCATCGCAGTTGGATGGATGCTTCTCTGGAGACAAATGTCACGTGAAATAATAATAGGCGATGAGTTTTTTAATGCTTGCCAGGATGAGCTTGTTCTGTTGGGGTATGTATGAAAGTTGCCAATCAACCTTTTGGATACACCCACATAATTCCGACAGGATGTCATGGGTATACGTTGTAACTTTCTCCAGGGAGCAAAAAGTGATTTATAAGAGTGACGAATCGTTGGATGAGATCACCACGTGACAGTTCTCTGCATTTGGTGAGAGTGGTGCGAGAAAGAAGAGAAACCAAGAGAAGAGAATTTTCACATAGAAAGTCAAATAGGTGCACTTCAGTGTTGAGTTACCAAGTGTAGGTTTTAGAAAACCCTTTTAAGAAAATTGTAAGGGTGTAATTAACATGACCCTCTTACCTGCTTACCCATGAGTGTAGTGTGCATTGGAAGAGGAGAAAGGCTGCCCTGGACCCATGTGCTCCTTGAAGTTGGCAGTGATTATATTTTTTTGTTTGTTTGTTTGTTTGTTTTTGAGACGGAGTCTTGCTCTGCTGCCCAGGCTGGAGTGCAGTGGCGCGATCTCAGCTCGCTGCAAGCTCCACCTCCTGGGTTCACGCCATTCTCCTGCCTCAACCTCCCGGGTAGCTGGGACTACAGACGCCCGCCACCACGCCCAGCTAATTTTTTTTGTATTTTAGTAGAGACGGGGCTTCACCGTGTTAGCCAGGCCGGTCTCGATCTCCTGACCTCGTGATCCGCCCGTCTCGGCCTCCCAAAGTGCTGGGATTACAGGCGTGAGCCAC
>NW_012110049.1:0-1225 GCF_000951045.1 Mandrillus leucophaeus | reverse complement strand
ATTTTGTTTATTTATTTCTTTATTTTTCTGAGACAGAGTTTTGCTTTTGTTGCCCAGGCTGGAGTGCAATGGTGCGATCTTGGCTCACTGCAACCTCTGCCTCCTCGTTTCAAGCGATTCTCCTACCTCAGCCTCCCGAGTAGCTGGGACTACAGGTGCCTGCCACCACGCCCAGCTAGTTTTGTATTTTTAGTAGAGTCGGGGTTTCTCCACGTTGGTCAGGCTGGTCTCGAACTCCCAACCTCAGGTGATCCACCCGCCTCGGCCTCCCAAAGTGCTGGGATTACAGGCATGAGCCACCAAGCCTGGCCGGGGAATTTCGTTTATTTTAAGAAGAGACAGGGTTTCACCACATTGGCCAGGTTGGTCACAAACTCCCAACCTCAGGTGATCCACCCGCCTCGGTCTCCCAAAGTGCTGAGATTACAGGCAGAGAACAGTGGAGTGAAATCCTGTTTCTTTTTTCTTTTTCTTTTTCTTTTTTTTTTTTTTTTTTGAGAAGAAGTCTTGCTCTGTTGCCCAGGCTGGAGTGCAATGGCACGATCTCGGCTCACCGCAACCTCCACCTCCTGGGTTCAAGCGATTCTCTTCTCTCAGCCTCCCGAGTAGCTGAGATAACAGGGATGCACCACCACGCCCGGCTAATTTTGTATTTTCAGTAGAGACAAGGTTTCTCCATGTTGATCAGGCTGGTCTCGAACTCCTGATCTCAGGTGATCCACCCGCCTCCGCCTCCCAAAGTGCTGGGATTACAGGCATGAGCCACCGCGCCCGGCCGAGATCCTGTTTCTAATAAAAAAGAAAAAGAAAAAAAAAATCTGCCAGGCACAGTGGCTCACATCTGTAATACCAGCACTTTGGGACGCCAAGGCAGGCAGATCACGTGAGGTCGGGAGTTAGAGACCAGCCTGACCAACATAGAGAAACCCCGTCTTTACTAAAAATATAAAATTATCTGGGCGTGGTGGCACAGGCTTGTAATTCCAGCTACTCGGGAGGCTGAGGCAGGAGAATCGCTTGAACACTGGAGGTGGAGGTTGCGGTGAGCCAAGATAGTGCCATTGCACTCCAGCCTGGACAACAAGAGTGAAACTGTGTCTCAATAAACAAACATGGTGAAACCCCGTCTCTATTAAAAATACAAAAATTAGCCAGGCATGGTGGCATGCACCTGTAGTCCCAGCTACTCAGGAGGCTGAGGCAGAAGAATTGCTTGAACTCGGGA
>NW_012110048.1:0-1589 GCF_000951045.1 Mandrillus leucophaeus | reverse complement strand
GGTTAAACCTAAGATTATTTTGAACTTTGGGAAGTGACCCCATGAGTATGGATCTAAAATAAATGAAATGAAATAAGATAAAATAAAGCACAAAAATATATCTAAAACTGTAACTTCTGGCAAAGTGCAATTACTTTGCTTGTACCCTTTGGATTCTCGCTAAAAGCCTGTTTTGCTATAATTACAGAAAGTTTGATTATCTGGCCTTAGTAATCACTAATTATTTAATATTTACTTGTCACTTAGTTATTGTCCAGGCCCTGTACCCTTAAATACTAAGATGAAGAGATACAGACTTTGATTCTAAGCAATGCATCTGAAGAAAGGACATTACATGAGAGGAAGAAGATGTAAGAACAGAATTGAGAATAGCCTGTGGCCATCAGTAAGGCCATTTTTTTTGAAACCATTTTTATGAAAGAAATTGCAAGAGTTATGGAGATAAGAATGAAGGCCATTTGGAGTAAGGTTTTACCACTATGTAGAACTAGCATATAACATAGTTTAATAATTCATGTTCATAATATCCATGATAAATCATCCACAAAAACATTTACCATTATAATTATTTCTGATGTTAACAACGCATTCTTAAACTATAAGTGGAATATTTCTTACATTATAAGTGAAATATTGTATTTTATTACAATAAACAATTATTACATTTTAAAATAATTTCCAACCATATGTTTGTATATATATATTTTAGATTAAATTCTCAAAATGTATCCTGAAAGTTTTCTTATAATAAACTATTTTTAATAAAACCAGTATGTGGCACACTATTTTATAGTCATAATTACAGAAATTATCTTTTAATATTTGATAGAAATTATTTTTTGCATAAATTACAAAAGTAGAAATTATTTTATACTTCTTTCCCTTTTATACCATTATTTCTTTTCATTTTAACCTATACACACATGGAAACAAACAAATATTACAGGTAATTTGTCACACAAAAACACAAATTATGTGATTGATATGTCACTCATGAATCAGCCATCCACATTTCAATATTGTTGTGTGCATAAATTACATTTTTTGTTTGTTTGTTTTCAGATGGAGTCTCACTCTGTCACCAGGCTGGAGTGCAGTGGCACGATCTAGGCTCACTGCAACCTCCGCCTCAAGCAATCCTCCTGCCTCAGCCTTCCGAGTAGCTGGGACTACAGGCACGTGCCACCACGCCCAGCTAATTTTTTGTATTTTCAGTAGAGATGGGGTTTCACCATGTTGGCCAGGATGGTCTTGATCTCTTGACCTGGTGATCCGCTCACCTCAGCCTTCCAAAGTGCTGGGATTATAGGCGTGAGCCACCGCGCCCAACCATAAATTACATTCTTGTCTTTACCATGGCTGCCCAAGATGAATTTTTTCATCACAGTGTATTACACTTTGCTTTTATTACTCCTGATTATATGACATTAACTTCCCTTGAATCCATATAGTAACTAATATGTTTTCATGTTTTTTTAATATGTTAGCAGAATGATATATCATAATGATTCATATAATATTGATGTTTTGCATTGTTTATTTGCCATTTATAGGTAATACTGTGGTAAATATCCTAGTACATAGTGTTT
>NW_012110047.1:0-1544 GCF_000951045.1 Mandrillus leucophaeus | reverse complement strand
GTTAAGTATATTCTACAAGTATGTAAAAATTAAATAAGACGATGAATACTAAATGATTATCAAGACACAATCACATAATCTGAAGTTATATTTCCTGAGAGACAGAACTGACTCCAGTGTTTTCCGGGACCCTCTCATCTGCTCTGAGCACCACCCTCTCCTCAGCCGTCCCACCCCAGAGCTTGCTATATAGTCGGGGACATGCAAATAGGTCCCTCCCTCTTCTGATGAAAAGCAGCCCAGCCCTGACCCTGCAGCTCTGGGAGAGGAGCCCAGCCCCAGAATTCCCAGGTGTTTCTGTTCGGGCATCAGCACTAAACACAGAACACACCATGGAGTTTGTGCTGAGCTGGGTTTTCCTGGTTGCTCTTTTGAAAGGTAATTGAGAGTGAAGTAGAAATACTGTGTGTGAGGAGACATGAGTGAGAGGAACAGTGGATATTTGTGGCAGTTTCTGACCTTGGTATCTTTTTGTTTGCAGGTGTCCAGGGTGAGGTACAGCTGGTGGAGTCCGGGGGCGGCTTGTCAAAGCCTGGGGGGTCCCTGAGACTCTCCTGCGCAGCCTCTGGATTCACATTCAGTGACTACAACATGCACTGGGTCCGCCAGGCTTCAGGGAAGGGGCTGGAGTGGGTCTCAGGTATTAGTAATGATGGGGGTAGCACATGGTACGCAGACTCCGTGAAGGGCAGATTCACCATCTCCAGAGAGAACGCCAAGAACACACTGTATCTTCAAATGAACAGCCTGAGAGCTGAGGACACGGCTGTGTATTACTGTGCGGGAGACACAGTGAGGGGAAGTCAGTGTGAGCCCAGACACAAACCTCCCTGCAGGAACGCGGGGGGTGGAAATCAGCGGCAGGGGGCGCTCGGGACCCACTGATCAGAGTCAGCCCGGAGGCCGGTGCACACGGAGGCTGATTTCCTGTCAGGATGTGGGACGTCATCTTTCTACAGTTCCTCTAGTGAACCTCTCTGAGTTCAGAATTCTCTGGTTACTAATGTCATCTCTACGTATTTTTTAAATGATTGTTTTACTATGAAAACCTATTCTCATATGTACAAAATGCAGACGATCCTTACCGAGAAGATGAGAAGTTCCCAGCCATGGTCGCCACAATCAGAGTCCTGAGGAAGCTCAGGCTTCCTGGTGAGTCTTCTCCAGTCAGACTCAGGACAGGAACCTGAGGAAGATTCCTGACTAGAACTGAGTATGGCTCCTCACAAGAGGGCGCTAGCTGCGGGCGGCTGTTCCTGCAGACCTCTGATTCGGCGGCGGGTGACTAAAACGTACGCTGACACAGGTATTCCGCTTTGCCAGTTCAGCTGAGGGTCCGAGGCCGCTGACTGACTCCAAGGAGAGGCCTGTAAAGAATGGCAGCAGAGAATGATGGTTTCCAGCTGCATCCATGTCCCTACAAAGGACACAAACTCATCCTTTTTTATGGCTGCATAGCATTCCGTGGTGTATGTGCCACATTTTCTTAATCCAGTCTGTCACTATCGCAAGAACAGAAAACCAAACACCGCATGTTCTCACTC
>NW_012110046.1:0-2552 GCF_000951045.1 Mandrillus leucophaeus | reverse complement strand
GGTGAATTCGCACATCACAGAGCAGTTTCTCAGAAAGCTTCTTTCTAGCTTTTCTATGGGGATACTTCCATTTTCACCGTTGGCCTAAAAGCCATTCAATATGTCCATTCTCAGATGCCACGAAATCAGTGCTAGCAAGCGGCGCCAGGAAAGAGTGGTGGAATTCTGAAGGATCACAAAACTCTATGACAGGTAGCTTGTTTGCAGTTTTTATGTAAGGATATTTCCCCTGCCACGATAGGATTCCAAGCTTTCAGAAATGTCCTGTGTCAGATTCTACAGCAACCAGTGCCAGCAAAGGGCTCCATGAAAGATTTGTGTGACTCTGTGAGATGAATTCACACATCACCAAGCAGTTTCTCAGAAAGCTTCTTTCTCGTTTTTATCTGAGGACATTTCCCTTTTCACCGTCGGCCTCAGTGCCCTCCCAAATATCCCATTGCAGACTCCACGAAATTACTGTTAGCAAACTGCTCAATGAAAGAATGGTGGAGCTCTGTGAGGTGAATTCACACATCACAAAGAAGTTTCTTCAAACGCTTATCTCCAGGTCTTATCTGAGGATATTTCCTTTTTCACCAAAACACTCAAAGTGCTCCGAATATCGCATTGCCGATTCCATGAAAACAGTGTTGGTGATCAGCTCCATGGAAAGGACGATGTTACATTGGGAGATGAATACACACATCATAATGCAGTTTCTCAGAAAGCTTCTTTGTGGTTTTTATCTCTGGATATTTCCTTTGTCAGCACAGGCTGCAAGGGATCCAAAATATCCCTTCTCAGATTGCAGGAAAACAGTGCCAGCAAGGTGATCCATGAAAGTGAAGTGAAACTCTCTGAGACGAGTTCACACAACACCAAGCAGATTCTGAGAAAGCTTCTTCTCAAATTTTATCTGAGGATACTTCCTTTTTAACCATGGGCTTCAGTACAATCCAAAGTATCACTACTGAGATTCCAGAGAAGGAGTGCAAACAACCTGCTCCATGAACAGAATGGTGTAACTCTGTGAGACGAATTCACACATCATCAAGCAGTTTCTCAGAAAGCATCTTTCTACTTTTTATCGGAGGATGTTGCCTTTGTCAACATAGGCTTCAAACCCATGGACAATATCCCTTCTCAGATTCCACAGAAGCAGTGCTAACAAACTTCTCCATGAAGAGAATGGATTCACACATCACAAAGCACTTTCTCTGTGAGATGAATTCACACATCACAAAGCAGTTTCTCAGAAAGCTTCTTCCTCATTTCTATCTGAGCATATTGCCTTTGTCACAATTGGTACACAAGGCGATCAGAAATGTCACTTCTCCGAATTCACCGGATCAGAGGTAACAAACTGTTCCGGCAACCATTGGTGTAACACTGTGAGATGAATTCACACATCACAAAGCATTTTCTCAGAAAGCTTCTTTCATGCTTCTATCTGAGGACATTTCCTTTTTCACCATCGACCTCAATGCCCTCCTGAAACTCCCATTGCAGTTTCCACGGGTTGAGTGACAGCAAACTTCACAATGAAAGAATGAAGTAGTGCTGTCAGGGGAATTCACACGTCACAAAGAAATTACTCCGAAGAATTCTCTCCAGTTTTCTTTGGAGGATATTTCCTTTTCCACCATGGCCTTCAATGCCATCTGAACTCTCCATTCTCATATTCCACAGAAGAAGTACTAATAAACTGCTCCTTGTACACAACGGTGGAAATCTGTGAGGTGAATTCACACATCATGGAGCAGTTTCTCAGAAAGGTTCTTTCTAGCTTTTCCATGAGGATATTACCATTTTCACCATTGGCCTACAAGCCATCCAATATGTTCCTTCTCAGATTCCACCAAATCAGTGCTAGCAAGCTGCGCCATGAAACAGTGTTGGAACTCTGAGGGATGAATTCACACATCACAAAGCACTTTCTCAGGAGGCTTGTTTCCAGTTTTTATCTGAGGATATTTCCCCTGTCACGATAGGATTCCAAGCGATCAGAAATGTTCCTTGTCTGATTCCACAGAAACCGGTGCCAGCAAAGGGCTTCATGAAAGATTTGTGTGACTCTGAGATGAATTCACACATTACCAAGCAGTTTCTCAGAAAGCTTCTTTCTCGTTTTTATCTGAGGATATTTCCTTTGTCACAATGGATACAGAGAGCGATCAGAAATGTCACTTCTCCGAATTCACAGAAGCACAGGTATCAAGCTATTCCGGATACTATGGGTGTAACTCTGTGAGGTGAATTCACACATCACAAAGCAGTTTCTCAAAAAGCTTCTTTCACGTTTCTATCTGCGGACATTTCGTTTTTCACCATCGGCCTCAATGCCTTCCCGAAACTTCCATTGCAGATTCCACAAGAAGAGTGTCAGCAAACTTCACAATGAAAGAATATGTAGTGCTGTGAGGGGAATTCTCACGTCACAAAAAAATTACTCCGAAGGCTTCTCTCCAGTTTTCTTTGGAGGATATTTCCTTTTTCACCATGGCCTTCAATGCCATCTGAACTCTCCATTCTCATATTCCACAGAAGAAGTGCTAATAAACTGCTCCTTG
>NW_012110045.1:0-1235 GCF_000951045.1 Mandrillus leucophaeus | reverse complement strand
TCACTATTATTGAACAAAGGCTCTCAAATAGTCTTCTTGATACAACAATAGTTGTAACAGCTTTGGTGTTTAGAGATGCTTCTATTTATTCATTTAGGAAGCCTCCCAACAATTGGTGAAACATGAAAATATATCTTCATTTGTGTAAGTCAACTTCAACTATTTATAGATGTCCCCTACAAAGGAAAGTGAGTTGCCTTCTCTATGGACTTGACAGGTAGGAAAGGTCTGACAATTCTACCCGTCTACACTGAGAAAGCGCCTTATCACTTATACACTGCCAAGCGCCTTATCACGAGCATGCCATTGCAAAGATCACGCAACCAGCCGGGAAGAAGATCCTTGGGCACCACCTAGTGGCCATCTAGGGAATATCAAAGGCGACTGCATTGCTTCTCAAATTGTGGTTATTTCCAATGAGTTGTGGACCACTACTTTTGTTAAATACAAATAAATTACTAGAAAAACATTTAAAAATATAAAATACAAGTCAATGTTTTATTATTAGGTTTAGCAAAGAATATTTTTTTTTTGTTTTTTTTGAGACGGAGTCTGGCTCTGTCGCCCAGGCTGGAGTGCAGTGGCCGGATCTCAGCTCACTGCAAGCTCCGCCTCCCGGGTTCATGTCATTCTCCTGCCTCGGCCTCCCGAGTAGCTGGGACCACAGGCGCCTGCCACCTCGCCCGGCTAGTTTTTTGTATTTTTTGTAGAGATGGGGTTTCACCATGTTAGCCAGGATGGTCTCGATCTCCTGACCTTGCGATCCGCCAGTCTCGGCCTCCCAAAGTGCTGGGATTACAGGCTTGAGCCACTGCGCCCGGCCAGCAAAGAATAATAATATTTTAATACATCAACAAACGTGAAGAAAAAGTAAAAACTGCACAATGTTCATTGTAAGTATAAACAAAGAGTGAAATGGTGGAAATAGCCATTGAAATACCCACATTAAATGCCTACACATAGTTTTGAACAACATGGTATATACCAATATTTAGTTTTTAATGTGATAAATGAACTTGTTTCTTGTGAAAACTTATCTAGACTGAGTTGATGACAGTCACAGGGGATAATGTGTATCTACTGTTTCTGTTTTGTTTTAATAATATATGTAGTGAATAAACCAGCTCACAGGGAAATATTAGGGGTGGGGAAAGAGACTTTGTTTTCTTTTAGTTTTTGAAACAAGGTCTCACTCTGTCACCCAGACTGGAGTGCAGTGGGGTTTGGTCATAGCT
>NW_012110044.1:0-3009 GCF_000951045.1 Mandrillus leucophaeus | reverse complement strand
CCTTTCTCTTTCTCTTTCTTTTTTTTTTTTTTTTTTGACAGTCTCACTCTGTAGCCAAGGCTGGAGTGCAGTGGCGTGATCTCAGCTCACTGCAACCTCCGCCTCCTGGGTTCAAGCAATTCTCCTGCCTCAGCCTCCTGAGTAGCTGAGACTACAGGCACATGCCACCACCCCCAGCAAATTTTTTGTATTTTTATTAGAGACAGGATTTCACTGTGTTAGCCAGGATGGTCTCGATCTCCTGACCTCATGATCCACCTGCTTTGGCCTCCCAAAGTGCTGGGATTACAGGCGTGAGTCACTGCACCCACCTACTATTTCTTTACTTTCCAGTTTTAGCTTTAATTTTTTAGCTTCTGTTAATATTTAATTTTTTTTTTACCTTGCACGTTATTTAAAAATAACAGTGTTGCCCTCCATCAGAACCCATACAAGCATAACATATGCATTTATATATCTATGAAGATATTGCCCCCTTTTTAGCCAATTTTTAAATTTTAGAACAGTTTTAAATTTACAGAAAAATTGCAAAGTTAGTACAGAGATTTTCTATACACCCCACACCCAATTTCCCCTATTATTAATGTCTCGTATTCATATGGTACATTTGGGACAATTAATAAACAAAGACTGATATATTATTATTAACAAAAGTCCACACTTTATTCAGATTTTGCTAGTTTTTGCTTAATGCCCTTTTTCTGTTGCGGGATGCCATCCAGCATATCATGTTACATTTAATCAAGTCTTCTTGGGCTTCCTGACTGTAATGGTTTCTCAGACTTTTTTCTTTTTGATGACCTTGACAGTTTTGAGGAGTACTAATTAGGTATTTTGTCAAAAGTCTCTCAATTGGGATTTTTCTGATGCTTTTCTCATAATTAGACTGGAATTATCGGTGTTTGGGAGGAAGACCTTCATTAAATCATATCTGGAGTACTTTCGACCTGTAAGACTTAGTACTGTTAATGTTACCCTTGATCACATGCCTTGAGGTAGTGTTTGTAGGTTTCACAATGTGAAAGTACTCCTTTTTCCCTCTTTCCATGCTGCACGGTTTGGAAGGAAACACTTTGCACAGTCCACACTTAAGCAGTAGAGATTTGTGCACTCCTCAGGTGTGGACTTGAAGAGTATCTACTGTCCTTTGGTTTTTCATTGTGTGTGTCTCTCTATTTTATTTGAGGAAGGAATATATAGGCTTAACATTACGAATGTTTAAGTTGGGAAATCAAGGGGCATGTGTTTAGGTCAGTAAGACACTGTTGAGTATTTATGTTGTTGTAACCATGAGAGTGAAATGAGTCAACAATACGGAGTTTGGACAAGTAGAACAGAGAGTATGTAGGAGATTGAATTGTGTGTGTCCCACTCGAGGTCTCTCTCTCTCTTTCTCTGAACACACACACACACACACATACACACACACATACACATACACTATCTCTCTCTCTCCTCTTTCTCTCTCTCTCTTTCTCTCTCTCTCTCTCTCTGAATTGTTTTGAGGTCAAGTTGCAGAAATACATCTCTTTTATACCCTTAAAATATTTTAAGGCTTATTTCCTAAGAACAAGGACAATCTCTTATATAACCACAATACAATAATCAAAATAAGGAAATTAACATTGATATAGTGCTATTATCTGTTCTACAAATTGTATTCAAATTTGGACAATTGTCCTACTTATGTTTTTCACAGCAAAAGAAAAAATTTCTGGTCTGGGATTCAAGCAGGATTACATGTTTCATTTAATTGTACTTCACTCTTTTAAAAAAAATTTGTAGAGACAGGGTCTCACTATGTTGCCCAGGCTAGTCTTAAACTCCTGGCCTCAAACGATCCTCCTGCCTTGGCCACTCAAAGTGATGGAATTATAGGTGTAATTGCCTGGTCAATTGTATCTCTTTAGTTTTTTTAAAGTAGAAAAGTTCCTTAGTTTATCTTCTATGTACCTCAGATTGGTTTGTGTGTTGCTTCCTCACGATTAGATTCAGGGTAGATGTCCAATTGACTAAAATCTTTTATTAAAAAAATAATCTTTTCCTCACTTGTTTGAAATGCCAGATTTTTCATCTACTTAATTCTCATATGCATGCAGGAGCCTGTAGGTACTGTTTTCATTCAGCAATAAATATTTCAGCTCAATGCTCTGCATTTCATTTGCACAAAGGCTTCCCGTGAAAGTAAAATGTCAAATATTTTATGTTTCTCAATCACTAAACTCAGATTCTAATACTTGTTTGACTGGTCTATTGCATAAGCTGAATTCGGTGAAGTACAAATAGAACCCCTATCTCCTTCTTTCTCCTCCTCCCTCCTCCCTCCTCCTTCTCCTCCTCCTCCTCCTTCTTCTTCTTCCTCTTCCTCTTCTTTTTGGGTAATATATTGGGCAGATTCCATAGCTTTTCAGATATTAGGAAACCTAATCCATTCTGATAGGGATGCTTCTCACATTTCCCAACTCAAGCCGGATTCAGGTTCAGAAACCTGGAACAGTTTTTTGGGAAAAAAAGCATGGTGATGGCAGGCATGACGGTTCATTTTTGGCATCAACTTGACCAGATTAAGGAACCAGTTATTTATATATGTGTCTGTGAGGGCATTTCTAGAAGAGATTGGTATGTGAGTTGGTGAACTGAGTGGGGAAGATCCACTTTCAGTGTGGGTGTGTACCATCCTCCAATCAGTTGGGGCCCAGATAGAACAAAAGGCAGAGGAAAGGCAAATTCCTTCTCTCTTCCTCCTAGAGCGGGGGACATGCTTCTTCTCCTGCCCCTGAATATCAGAACTCCAGGCTCTTTGGCCTTTGGACTCCAGGACATACATCAGCAGGGTTCTCACAGAATTATACTATAGGCTTCCCTGCTTCCAGGACTTTCTGACTTAGACTAGGCCATGCTACTGGCAACCCAGGATCTGCAGCTTTCAGATAGCCTATTGTGGGACTTCTCAGTCTCCACAATCCTCTGAGCCCGTTCTAATGAGTCATCTCTTCTACAGCTACATAT
>NW_012110043.1:0-1486 GCF_000951045.1 Mandrillus leucophaeus | reverse complement strand
GTCTCAAAAAAAAAAGAAAAGAAACACTGTAACGGAATTTTAACACCCTTTCCTCGAAAAAATTGGAGGTACACGATTTGAGGAACAGATTATAGTCCTTGAATTAGTATAAGATCATCTTACTGAAAACTTCGTCTTGTTTTCCTTCACTGGGGCCTGGGGCTGGTTCATCCCGGCTGGTGCTTGGACATCAGCCGTCAGGGCCCGGCACCTCCCCCTTCTGCCGAGCCTTGGAGACAGGTGTCTAAGGACGCTGCCACGGCCACGGTCCCCAGAGTGGCCAGGAAGCCTAAGACAAGTCGCTTCCCCATTCTGGACTTCGGTCTGTGAAATGGGAATGGTGATACCTACCGCACGGCGTTCCTAGGATTCAGTGCGATGATACGAGGGCCAGGCCCGAGAACTGCGCACGTCGCGGCGGTTTCCAGAACATGATTCCAGGGACCGAGTGCTCCGGGATAGTCCCACTGCCAGAGTTTGGCCAAGCGCGTGCGCCCCAGTTTGCAGAGCAAGTTTAGCTCAAGAGCTTTTCACAACTGGTTTCTTTCCCCAAAAGGTCTTTTACCTTCGGTGTCAGCCGCCGCCAGCCAACAGGAATCTAGTTAGGGGGTGCCCATGTACCCCTGGTAGAGGCCCTGATATTTGGCCCACGCACAGACGCCGACGCTGCAAAGCCCTCTGCGCTCCTGCTCGCCTGTTCCGCTGGAGTTCTGGCTCCCGGTCACTGGGACCGCCCACGTCTCAGGTGGTACAGCTTGGATCCAGGTCTCCATCCCCTTCTTCCGCTTCCGGCCTCGGCTCCGCCCTCGGCTCCGCCCTCGCCGGAAGCGCATCTACAGCGGACTGGGCCTGCACTCGAGACGTGGTGGCTGGCGCGTCGGCCGGCGCGGCGGTCTCTCTGCACTCTTCCCTCAAAACTCTCCTTTTGTGAAATGCTGCTACCAGTTTACTAACAAAATTGCGAAGGAAGGACCGCGTGGAAGGAAGGACGGCAAAGTGAGTTCAGAACTCTATAGCAAACCAGCTATAAAAAGCGTTAGTCCCTCACCCCTGAAGAGGTGCGGACACTTTCCAGCACCTGAAAGCTGGGACCTCAGTTGCAGGCAGGCACAGAAAACCTGTGGAGAGGTTACCTTTAACACAGCAACAGAAGCACGCATCTCATCTCTCTTGCATTTTCTGTTCTTTAATTTGGCCCTGAGTGTCTGTGAGACAGTGGGCCATGCTGCCTCTGTTTGCTCCCTACCCAGCCACTGTCAGGTCAGTGTTGTCCGTCATGTGCCAGAAGCTTCTCAGCTGTGGTGAGCCACTGGCATTGGGCAGGCGGGCCAGCTGGCCAGCCAGGGTGACCCACACTCCATGGGCAGCCACCTGTTTATATCTGGTTTCAGTTATAACCCCGTTTTTAAAGAAATGCTGCAAAAATTTAAGTTTTTTCATGTTTATTTTAACAACAACTTCCATCAGACCACCAGACAAAAAAAAA
>NW_012110042.1:1156888-1157180 GCF_000951045.1 Mandrillus leucophaeus | reverse complement strand
ATCAGAAAATGAGATGCGCTGGGAGAACACAGCAGCCTGTATTGGTGGCTTCTGCATTGGTCTGTAATCATCTGTTGTTAATTACAACTTCCATGTCTTGTATGCCTCCATTACCCTTGTATTAGCAGAAAAAGATGAAGCTGAAAGAGAGCCCAAGACAGCAGCTTATAGGAAACAGTTGATTCTCCTTTTATGTAACAGTTCTACAGGGAAGAGTCTAGGTTGTCGGGAAGCTGTCCTGCTCCGTGAAGTTATTCAGGGACTCCAGTTCCTTCCATCTCGTGCCTCTGTC
>NW_012110042.1:1139898-1156838 GCF_000951045.1 Mandrillus leucophaeus | reverse complement strand
GTGAAGTTATTCAGGGACTCCAGTTCCTTCCATCTCGTGCCTCTGTCATTCCTTAGGGTGCGTCCTTATCTCCTTGGTTGGAGCTGTATTGCCCAAGCCAAAGATGTGACTTTCCATTATGCAAGTGAGGCAGAAGTTGCCCACATCACAACCATTCACATTCGATTGCTGAGATTCAGTTGCGTGGCTACATCTAGTTGCAAGGATAGATGCATATTATAATAGAACAATAGATTTTGGTAGCCAATTACAACTCTCCCACATACAGAAAAGTAGAAATAAAGGTTAGTTAAACCCAAGTGTAGGAGAAATTTTGGGTTTGAGCCAGTGGTTCAAAGCAGGTAGGATCGAGGCTAAGGTATTAAAGATAAGATCTTTAAAATCTGCTAGACCTGACGTGGGTGGCATATCACTTAGAGTTCCTTGTTGCTAAAGCAGCAAAAGAATTTATTAGTGATATCAGGTAGCTCATTGAATCCCTGGGAGGGCCAGGGAGTTGGCCTTGGAAGCTGGGTAGCCAGGAAGTATGCCTAATCATGTGTGAGATTATTCTAGAGAAGGTACCACAGCCATTGCTGGGCACCAACACCAGAACTCCTACTCATGACATGTGGCACTGGATGCCAGTCTCACCACTGCTGTCTCCAAAATCCTGACCCCTCCATCACTGCCCTTTTCATAAGAAAACAAAGAAGCAGGGCTTGCTTCTTTAAAACTGAAGTCTTGTACCACTGTGTGCAATTAACAGCATCTGGGGCAGAGGCCTTTGCCTCAGCCACAAGGGAGGCTGGAAGAGCAAGTGGATTAGTTAGCATTAAGTTCTGCTATTTATAGCCAAATAATAGCAGTGGCTTAAATAGGACAGACATCTATTTCTTATGTAAAAAGGTGTCTTGAGGTAGACAGTTAAGTGCTGGTAATGTCAGCTTCACAATGGCCTTAGTGACTTAGCTTCTTAACTTTATCTTCAGCATGTAGTTTCCCTTCTCCATGTCACCTCTTTGTCCAAAGGGGTTGCTAGAGTCCAACCATCACATCTGCATTCCAAACAGCAGGAGGGAAAAAGAGGAATGGGAGTTGCTCTCTCCCCTTTAAAGAAACTTCCAAGAAATAACATATACCCTTTCTGCTTATGATCATTGGCTAGAATGCAGTCACATTGGAAATGACATCTTTTGCCTGGGAAGTAATGTGCCCAGGAGAAATGAAGTTTCTGTGACCAAAGAAGATAGGGAGAATGGACATTGGGAAAGCAGTCTTCTACCTCAGGAAGGTGGGATTCTAATGTGAGAAATTCCCCATCTATGGGAAGAGTGTTAAGAAGACACAGATGAGAGATACCTAACAACAACGTATTATTTTTCCATATATCCATGTCCATTTATTACCATAACAGTCACTACTATAAAATGCTTCTGCTTAGCATATGCAACCATGCCTTGTACAAATGAAAATATATTTACCCACTTTCTCCCAAAACAGACACTAAGCAAAGTGTCATCTACTGCATCCACTTCCAAGTTTGAAATCTGCGGGTAATGTTCATATTGATATTTTGAAAACGAGAGACTGAAGTGTAAAGTTAATAACCCCAAATTTGGGCAGGGTGTGGTGGTACAGGCCTGCAGTCCCAACTACTCTAGAGGTTGAGGTGGGAGGATCTGCAAACAGAAGTTTGCAGTGAGCTATGATTGCACCTGTATATAACCAGTGCACTTCAGCCTGGAGAACATAGCGAGAACTCGTCTCTGGAGAAAAAATAATAATAATAAAGGAAGAAAGAAAGAGTAAAAACAAACCCAGTTCACCCTCTATAAAATAACAAACGAAATGGGAAGTGGAAAAAAGGGAAAATTAGGTGAGCCTGTATGATACAGTAGAAAACATGCTGCACTCAGATTTGCAAATAAGCTGTTTTGCATTTATTTACAATGCTTATAGAATGCACTTCTTTGGTGAAGGGACTCTGAAGAGATATTGCATAATAAGGCTTATATACTAAGCATTGATATGAACAACCCAAAGTCACTCCTTGGATTGGCTCTTATCTCCATCCCTCTGTGACCCACTCAGGTTTACTGTCATCCCACTTTGTTACCCTACATTTTTTTTTTTTTTGAGACGGAGTCTTGCTCTGTCACCCAGTCTGGAGTACAGTGGCGCGATCTCGGCTTACTGCAAGCTCTGCCTCCTGGATTCACACCATTCTCCTGCCTCAGCCTCCCGAGTAGTTGGGACTACAGGTGCCCGCCACCACACCTGGCTAGTTTTTTTGTATTTTTAGTAGAGACGGGGTTTCACCATGTTAGCCATGATGGTCTCGATCTCCTGACCTCGTGATCCACCTGCCTCGGCCTCCCAAAATGCTGGGATTACAGGCGTGAGCCACCACGCCTGACCTTACCCTACATTTTTTTAAGCTCATGTGGCTAGTGTGGAATGGTGAGGGAAACTCTAACTGATGACAGACACAGAGAGACAGACTGGCCACTACCAAATGGTAACCTGAGACTTGAAAGCAGTGAGCGAGAGTGGTCCATTCTGATGGGTTCCGGAACAACTCTCTCTGTAAATGGTAATTGTCATACTCCTCGTAAACAGATCTGGTTTTCCCCAGAGGACTCTGCCTTTTGGAATAGCCCCAAAAAATCCTCTCAAAGCATATTCTGTCCAAAAGGCCCAATAGACACCCTACATTCCCTGCATACCTTTAGTTCTCTTCCCAGTTGAAACATAATTTTTTTTTTTTTTTAAGACAAGGTCTCACTCCATCGCCCAAGCTGGAGTGCAGGGGTGCAATCACGGCTCACTGCAGCCTTGACCTCCTTGGGCTCAGGTGATCCTTCCACCTCAGTCTCCTGGGTTGCTGGGAATACAGGCACATGCCACCATGCCCGACTAATTTTTTTTCCCTGTATTTTGTAGAGATGGGGTTTTGCCATGTTGCCCAGGCCGGTCTTGAACTCCGGGGCTCAAGTGATTGGCCTGCCTCTGTCTCCCTCCACCTCCCAAAGTGCTGGGATTACAGGTATGAGCCACTGCACGTGGCCTGAAACATAATTTTGGAAAGAAGCAGATAGAGTCTTGGACATGGTTCAAAAAGAGTATCTGTTAATATAATTGAAAGTGTTGTACCACAGAAGATAAAGTACAGGCCTATTTAATAATTATAATTTTCCTTCAAACTTCCAATATAACATAAACATTATTAGCTGACATGTTCTATTCTTTTTCTTTTGCATCATGGAAAACATCTGCGAACACTAGGTTGGCCCGCTGTCTCCAAGTCAGGCCACACAGCAGCACCTATTCATTTAAAATTCAAATGTGCACACACCCATTTAATCTTTTCTTCCGAATTTAAGTCTCATAATGTCAGTTATCTGTAATTACTTCCATTGTAAACCCCCATTGTAAAATTGGCTCTGAACCCCCATTAAGAGCCAATCCCTGTTAATTTTCAGAAATGTTTCATTCCAATTTGGCCTACTCAAGGAAGAAATAAGCCAGACCATGAACTTGTAAACCCAGAAAATCTGAGAGAGGTCCAAGTTAAATCAGAAAGTTTATTTTGTCAAGGTTGAGGATGTGCCCGTGACACAGCCTGAGAAAGTCCTGACAACATGTCCCCAACATGGTTGGAGCACAGCTTGGTTTGTAAATATATGTGAAAGCTATGGCTTAACAATATATGTAAAAAGTACATTGGTTCCATCCAGAAAGGCTAGACAACTCGAAGCAGGTGGGGGCATCCAGATCGCAGGGAGGTGAGAGACAAATGGTTGCATTCTTTTGAGTTTCTGATAAGCCGTTCCGAAGGAGGCAATCAGAATCTGCATCTATCTCGGTGAGCAGAAGGATGACTTTGAATAGAATGGGAGGCCAGTTTGTCCTAAGCAGTTTCCGGCTTCAATTTTCTTTTTAGCTTACTGATTTTGGGGGCCCCAAATATTTTCCTTTCACATTTCCCTCCTTTTCTTTTTAAAAATCTTTTGGAGAAAGCATTTTAGAAGAAAACGAGTCTCTGGTCTCAGGTTTCATCTCATCTCTCGTAGCTAGGATGGCTTATTCCTAGATGTGTAGGTCCTGAAAGTTCATTTTTAGCAGGTTGTGAGGTCTCACATCCTATGAAGAGAAAACAGTGGGGAGGAAGAGAGAAAAAGCAACAACAAACAAAAGAACAATCCTGGAAAAATCGATATAAGCCACATTACTCTGAAGTCCATACATTAGTAGGGAGGCATGAAAGTGGCTTATGTATGTAAATATGTTGCTGTTATTTTTCTTCTGAAGTTTATTTTGTCTAGCTTTAGTTTGCAGAGTTTTAAGAAAGCACAAGTTAGTTTTCCATGACTCTAAATTAGAAAAAATGGGAGAAAAGAAGAAAAAAATTGAAAACATTATTTTGAAGACTTGTAGCCAAGAAAAATTAGAATTTGGTCCAAACTGTAGAAAATAATATAAATTAAAAAACATTAGGCAAGACTAAAATCTAACACTAGGTGCACTATAGTTTTTGAAACATAATTTTTCTCTCTTCAGTTTCCCATTTTCGCTAAAGACAAATCATGGTAGGACTAGTTTGCTTTATTGTACTTGGCCTAATTATTTGTAAACAGTGCAGCAAGAATAATTCTTTTTTACATAGGCTTTTTTTTTTCTTTCTTGAGACAGAGTTTTGATCTTGTTGCCTAGGCTGGAGTGCAATGGTGCGATCTTGGCTCACTGCAACCTCCGCCTCTCGGGTTCATGTGACTCTCCTGCCTCAGCCTCCTGAGTAGCTGGGATTACAGGTGTGTGCCACCATGCCCGGCTAATTTTGTATTTTTAGTAGAGACAGGGTTTCTCCATGTTGGTCAGACTGGTCTCAAACTCCTGACCTCAGGTGATCCACCTGCCTTGGTCTCCCAAATTGTTGGGATTACAGGCATGAGCCACCGCACCCGGCCTGCATAGGCTTTTAAATGTGCTTTGATGGAATATTATTTCACAGGAGCGTAAGAGGAAAATATCTTGGGTCCCCAAAATCACTAAGGAAAACTCAAGCTGGAAACTGCTTAGAGCAAGCCTGCCCCCGATTCTATTCAAAGTCACCCCTCTGCTTACTGAGATAGATGCATATGTGATTTAACTCCTTTGGAAAAGCTAATCAGAAACTCAAAAGAATGTAACCATTTGTGTATCACCTATCTGTGACCTGGAAGCTCCCTCCCTGCTTCCAGTCTTCCTGCCTTTGCTTCAAATTGTCCCACCTTTCCAGACCAAACCAATGTACTTCTTATATATTAACTGATGTTTCATGTCTCTCTAAAATGTAGAAAATCAAGCTGTGCCCTGAACACCTGGGGCAAATATTGTCAGGACATCCTGAGGCTGCGCCACCGGTACTCATCCTCAACCTTGGCAAAACAAACTTTCTAAATTAACTGAGATCTGGCTGGGCGCAGTGGCTCATGCTTGTAATCCCAACACTTTGAAAAGCCGAGGCAGGCGGATCACCTGAGATGAGGAGTTCAAGACTAGCCTGGTCAACAAGGTGAAACCTCATCTCTACTAAAAATACAAAAATTAGCTGGGCCTGGTGGCAGACGCCTGTAATCCCAGCTACTTGCTCGGTAGGCTGAGGCAGGAGAATCACTTGAACCCGGGAGGCAGAGATAGCAGTGAACTGTGATGGTGCCATTGCACTCCAGTCTGGACAACAGAGCAAAACTCCCTTTAAAAATAAATAAATAAATAAATAAACAAACAAATAAAATAAATAAATAAATAAATAAATAAATAAAGACCTGTCTCGGATTTTCTGGAACTTGTCTCACATTTTCTGGGTTCACAGGAGGACTCTTAGAAAAGACTGTTTTAAAGCTGAGCTCAGCCATGGATTTGTGACATAAAATACCTATGAATTGGGTGATCCTCTGCCCTTGAGGTTCCAAGATAAACTTGGGGCTCCTGGACCTGTCAGAAAGTGACATTCTTTACCTACCACAGGTGGACAAAGGTATGAGGCCAGTTTTGCAAGTGGCTTTATTGGCTCCATAAACCAAGTTTGATTCCTTAAAGGAAAGCACACCATTCAAGTCAAACCTTTGGTAAAATAACCAGTTTCTCCAATTGTGTCCTGTTACAAATGAAAACAGATTATTATTGTGTTGGGAGCCAAAAGCCTGAGGGTTGTGACCAACTCAGCATTCCGCTGGAGGCTATATGATCAAGCAGCAAACTGTTTATTATGAATGCAGAATGTGGGCAAACTCGCATCTGCGCCTGCCACCAGAAGGTATGCTGAGGGTAGTCACTCCCTGGCATCGTGCTCCTTGAGGTTATCTATTGGGACATCTGGAGCCTACCGTTCAAATAATGCAGTCACGCAGCCCTGCACTAAGTCAAGCAGCTGACCACAACCGCCCCCTTCTCCCTATCTCCTTTAGTCAATGCATATGAAGGGCTCTAGAAGCTTAGTGCCCTAGTCACTGGAAGCAAAGAGCCCCCTGACCCCTTCTTCCAAATATACTTCTTAGTATTTGTCTTTATTCCCGCATTCATCCTCCTTTGTTCAGTCCAGCAAGGTCTGCAGCATTATTGCACTTATGCAAATAACTGTATTGCCATAAGTTAAGAATACTCACAAATAGTTTCCAAATTGTGGAGAAGTCAGGTAGACAGAAACAAATGTGCTCCAAATTTTGTTCATAGGAGTATACTAAATTGTTAAAAGCTATCAATAGCTCAAAAGAAAAATTTCAAGACACTGAAAAACAAAACAAAGGATTAACAATGTTTAAAGCAAAGATTAAAAAGATTACTTTAGTCTTCTTTTTTTTTTTGAGATGGAGTTATTGGCATGATCTTGGCTCACTGCAACCTCCGCCTCCCGGGTTCAAGCAATTGTCCTGCCTCAGCCTCCTGAGTACCTGGGATTACAGGTGCCCACCACCACCATGCTTGGCTAATTTTTAAATTTTTTTAGTAGAGATGGGGTTTCGACATGTTGGCCAGGCTGGTCTTGAATTCCTGACCTCAGGTGATCCACCCACCTCGGCCTCCCAAAGTGCTGGGATTACAGGAGTGAGCCACTGTGCCTGGCCTACTTTAGTCTTCTATCAGTTCAGTTTATGCAGTTAATTCATGTTCTGCCTAGTATTAATGAACATTTTAGCTCTCCATTAGAGTCCTGAAAGTTTTTTTCTCTATTCTAATGTCACAATCTCCAAAGTTATCAGACACCTCCATTTAAGAACACCTGTTAGCTAATTACTACCATCTAAAGAGGACCAAAAAAAGACTATTGTCCTTGAATGACAAAAAGTTTTAGGGCAGCCATAGTCAAAGGCACAGTTGACAAGGAAATTTATTACCTCTGTGGCATACAATAATTTAACATAAGAATTATAATTATTACTGATAATGTATACTAAATTATATCAGAATTATAGGAGTGTCCCATAATTTTGGAACACATACCAATAACTTATTTATACAAATTCAGCCCAAAGAAAACCAAACACCATTTCATATTTGTCAATGCTTCCTGTATAATTTTTGTACCAAATAAGCCAAATTATGACATTTTTGGGCTTTAGGGAAGCTAATATCTTAAAGGATTAATTAGGTCAGAAAAAGACATAATTTATAATTTGATTTTGGAATGTTTGTCAAATATCAAAGTTTTAAAACATTTGATACCACAAAATAGGATCACAGGTTATTGTAAAATAAGTCATTCATTTAACCAAAGTGATAACTCAAGGATTTTTTTTTTAAAAAAAGGTGAAAATCTTTATCCTTCGAGAGAAGAGACTTAATTTTCCACACAATAAGCCCTAATAAAAACAACATGAAGCCAATTACATTTGTTTTTCTAAATTTTATAAAGAATGTATAAAATTTTAATCTTGACCATAAAATATAGCTTTCATAAGCCTTTCATAACCTTTATTAAGGTGTCAATTAATGCTTTAAGAAAACCTTGTTAATCTGACACAGGTCCCATATGCTGGTCTTGCATCAGTGTGCCTTTAACATTAATAATAAATTTATAGAGCAATTGAACTTATTTTATCTTTCAAAATCAGCCCTTACAATGTCATGCACCTACCTCTTCCACGACAGCCCCCAGGACTTGAGGAATTGAATAGCTGTAATTTCTGGCTGTGTGTCTTAGGAATGCAGTTTATTTTGATTTGGCATCTTCTGCTGAGCCTGAAAATGAGGATTTAATTGCTGTCAGTGTTTAAGATTTAGCAGGATTTAGCAAGATTTTGTCCTTTCTAGACTCAGGAGTCAAAACCCTGTAATGCAATGTCACAAGGAGTTTAAAAGCACATACAGGAAGACACATGGAAGTAATAAACTTAATTTAAATTTTTTAAATCTCAGTTTTTATTCCTAAGCAAACCAAAGCTTAATAATAATATGACAACTTGATCACATAAGAGTTTTGTTTTTTTTTTTTAAAAAAAATCCTATTATTGTGACTTGCACTGACCATTTGTGACATAATTGGACTTTCTGGTTTGTCCTGAACACCCCTTCTTTTTAAACAAACAGCCATTTTATTTTAGGACTAAACTTACCATACAAGATTCTTTTTCATAAAATTATTTCTCTTTAAGCTTCCTTGCTACAAAAAAATTCTCTTTATTTTTATAACATTCTTTCTTTCTATTTCCTGGTTTCTTTTACCTTGTTTTATACATAACCATTAAATAAACTTTGTTTTTTTTTTTGTTTGTTTGTTTGTTTGTCTTTTAAGACAGAGTCTCACTCTGTTGCCCAGGGGCTGGAGTGCAGTGGCGCAATCTTGGCTCACTGCAACTACTGCCTCCTGGGTTCAAGTGATTCACCTGCCTCAGCCTGCTGAGTAGCTGGGATTACCAGCATGCACCACCACACCCAGCTAATTTTTGTATTTTTAGACAGATGGGGTTTTGCCATGTTGGCCAGGCTAGTCTTGAACTCCTGACCTCAGGTGATCCGCCCACTTTGGCCTCCCAAACTGCTAGGATTACAGGCATGAGCCACCATGCCTGGCCTAAACTTTGAATTAGACAAAAATTGTTCACCTTTTTAAAAAAGGGGATACTTTTTTGTTTTTTGCAAGAATATTTTCCTACAATATATATTTATTGTAACATACCTAAATAATGAAATATCTATTATTAAATTTAATATACCTTTCGATTCTGAGAAATTTGTCTACAAGTATTTATCCCATTATGTTTACCTATTTTATGTTAATTGTTTACCAAGATTATTTATGAAAACTGTAATAGTTACCATTTAAAGTTATGAAACTGTCATTGCAAAATTAAAACTGAGACTGTGAAAAAGATAGGACCTAACTGACTCCATCTTCCTTCTAACCTCCAAGCTGTCCTTGTTCATTCCTGGACTTTGGGAAGAACTTAATTTATAGTTTGACTTTGAAACAAAGGCGATAACAGTCCTTTCCCAAAACAAACCTCCTACTACCCGTGGACTAGATTGCCTAAAGCCACAGGATTAAAAGTTATGGTAATCTTACTAAATTCAAGATGCAGCTATTTTCATTAAACCAATATTAATGTCTTATATATTAAAAATTACACAAGCACAGGTCATTCTGTTTTGGGCTGGGTTTATAGTTTTGTAACCCTAATGCCAAATTTTGACATCTTATAGTATTTGGCAGGGGTAAGAATGAAATTGCTTGATTAATGAATGCAAACAAAAATGTATGCTGGCAATTTTTAAGACATTTCTAATATTACTTTACCCATAATTGGCTAGCTTATTTACTAAAGATTTTACTTAAGTTACCTAAACTTGAAAAAGCATTTAACAAGTCTTTTCTCTTTTCCTTATAAAGTATTTGATTTAAACGCTTTTATTTTTCTTTAAGCCAATTAACTAGAGCCTTTTATATATTTTTGGTAGTGAAACATTGTGACCACAACACATAAATACATAGAATGTATTAGGCATGCCCATAGAAGTATATCTTATAGATTCATAAAAGAAAAACGTTTTCTTTTTTCCTATTTTAGACTTTCAGATTCTTGACAAGCTGTTTCACAACCTTAGGCAGTTGTCAGCTAAATAGACTTAAAATTGCATATTAAAGGAAGCAACTCAATTTGTTTATGTCATGTGCCTCTGTGTGAAGAGACCACCAAGCAGGCTTTGTGTGAGCAATAAAGCTTTTTAATCACCTGGGTGCAGGTGGGCTGAGTCGAAAGAGAGTCCGCAAAGGGAGTTAGGAGTGGGGCAGTTTCATAGGATTTGTGTAGGTAGTGGAAAATTACAGTCAAAGGGGTTGTTCTCTTGCTGGCAGGGTCAGGGGTCACAAGGTGCTCAGTGGAGGAGCTTCTGAGCAGGGAGAAGGAATTTCACAAGGTAATGTCATCAGTTAAGGCAGGAACCAGCCATTTTAATTTCTTTTGTGGTTCTTCAGTTGCCTCAGGCCATCTGCAGGCTTGGGCTCAGAGGTCTGACATTCCTGTCTTCTTATAAAATAGTGTTGAAGTGTTGGGGCAGCGAAAAATTTTTTGGGGGTGGTATGGAGAGATAATGGGCAATGTTTCTCAGGGCTGCTTTGAGCGGGATTAGGGGTGGTGTGGGAACCTAGAGTGGGAGAGATTAAGCTGAAGGAAGATTTTGTGGTAAGGGTCGATATTGTGGGGTTGTTAGAAGGAATATTTGTCCTATAGAATGATTGGTGATGGCCTGGATACAGTTTTATATGAATTGAGAAACTAAACAGAAGACACAAGGTCTGAATAAGGGAAGGAGAAAAACAGGTATTAAAGGACTAAGAATTGAGAGGACCCAGGATCCAATCAGAGTGCCTAAGGGAGTTTAGCGTTATTATTTGCTTGGTTGGTGAGTTTTTGGGCTCTATCCTTGAGTTTTTTTATGTTGTCATACACCAGGCCAGATTGATTTAGGTAAAAACAACACTCTTCATTTAAAAATATACAGAATCCCCCTTTTTAAGCAGTGAGTAAGTTGAGGCCTTGGTGATTTTGGAGGAAAGAGAAATGCAAAGCCAGCAATTGTTTGTTAAAGAAGGATTAGAAACGGCTAGGAGAGAGTGAGTGAGATCGATAGTGTGGTGGAGATAACTGGGGAGAGGTAGAGAGTGGCATAAGAACAGGAACAAGAATAAGAGTGAGTATAAAAGTAAAGAATAGGACTCCATCAGGGTGAAAGTATTGGAGTGTACCTTGCCACTGAAGATCTTCTATCTACTTCAAGAGAGACTTAAGGGTGATGGTTTGAGGTAAAACCAGGAGATATCATTTATGATGGTTTGGAGGAAAAGTGCAAACTGGCAGTGTAAACAAGGGCAGGGCATTTACAAGTAGTTGAGAATGGTAACTATGAATTTGCCTAGAGAAAAGATAATAGGGATGACAAGTTTTTGGGGCACAGACCAAGTTGGGCTGGTGTCTGGAATGAAACTGGGGCCTAATAAAAAGGAGCATCCATACAGGAGCTTAAATAGGCTGTACCCTGTAGCATCCTGAGGACAGGTCCGAATTCTGAGAGGGGCAAGTGGTAAAAGTATTGTCCAGTCCTTTTTAAGTTGGAGGCTGAGCTTGGTAAGGTGTGTCTTTAAAAGACCATTAGTCTGTTTTATCTTTCCTGAAGATTGAGGATGGTAAGGGGTATGAAGATTTCACTGAATAGCAAGAGCCTGAGAAACTTCTTGGGTGATTTGACTAATAGAGATTGGTTTGTTATTGGACTGTTTAGAGGTGGGAAGGCCAAACCTAGGAATTATATCTGACAGAAGGGAAGAAATGACTGCAGTGGCCTTCTCAGACCCTGTGGGAAAGGCCTCTACCCATTCAATGAAAGTGTCTACCCAGACCAAGAGATATTTTAGTATCCTGACTTGGAGCATGTGAGTAAAGTCAATTTGCCAGTCCTGGGCAGGGGCAAATTCTCGAGCTTGACGTATAAGGAAGGGAGGATTAAATTCCTGAGGAGTAGTACAATAGCAGATGGAACACTGAGAAGTGATTTTTTGAGGATAGATTTTTACGATGGAAAGGAAATGAGGGGTTTTAAGAGATGGGCTAGTGGCTTATAACCTACATGGAAGAGGTTATGAAATGACAACAGAATAGAATGGGCCTGTGAGGCTGGAAGGAGACATTTTCCTTGGTCCAAGAACCATTTGCCTTGTGTGGGAAGAGATTGATAGGTGGAAGTTTCAGTGGGAGAGTAGGTGGGAGTGACTGATGAGAAGGAGAAAACCTGGCTGTGAGGGACAGAAGTTGGGATGCTAGCTGCTTCTTTAGCTACCTTATCAGCATAAGTGCTGCCCTGAGTGATGGGATCTGATGCCTTTTGATGGCCCTTGTAGTGAATGACTGCAGCTTCCTTTGGAAGTAAAGTGGACTTGAGTTTTTATTAAAGAGGCATTAATGATGGAGGATCCTTGCATAGCAAAACCTCTTTCAGCCCATATAACAGCATGGTGGTGCAGGATATGGAAGGCATATTTAGAATCAGTATAAATATTGATGTGCAGTACCTTTGCAAGAGTGAGGGCCCAATTAAGGCAATTAGTTTGACTTGCTGAGAGATAGTGGACGAGGGCAGAGTGGTAGCCTCAAGGATAGATGTGGAAGATACTATAGCATAGCCTGCCTTTGCTGGTGAGTGGCAATTAGGCCTAGTGTAACTGCCATCAATAAACTAAGTGTGATCAGGGTGAGGAACAGGAAAGAAGGAAATATGGGGAAATGGAGTGAATGTCAGGTAGATCAGAGAGATACAGTCATGGGGGTCAGGTGTGGTATCAGGAATAATGTGGGAGCCAGCCTAAACAGTAAGGTCAAGTTGTTTGAACAGAAAGGCTACAGGGCATGGTCCTGGTTCTTGTGTAAGAATTCTGACTGCACAGCCCTGCACTTCAGCTGTGTGTAATGAGAAAGGGTTGGGATGAGTTAGGGAAAGCTAGTGTGGGAGCAGGTTCCAGGGCTGTTTTTAAGGAACAGAAAGAGGAGTGGGGAAAGGATTTAGGATCTATGGGGTCAGCTAGGTTTCCTTTTGTGAGTTTATATAATGGTTTAGTCAAGATGGTAAAACTAGGTATCCAAAGGTGAAAGTACCTAACCATGCCTAGGAAGGAAAGGAGTTGTTGCTTTGTAGAAGGGGTTGCGGTTTGGGAGATTAGTTGGACACAATCAGCAGGGAGAGCACGTGTGTTTTTTTGAAGAATTATATTGAGATAGGTAATGGATGGGGAAGAAATTTAGGCTTTGGAGGGGGATGCGTGATGACCTTTTGAGAATAGGTGCTGGAGGAGCAGGAGGGTGTTCTGTTGGGAAGATTTGTAGGAGGGGCTATAAAGTAGAAGGTTGTTAAAATATTCAATAAGATGAGAAGCAGATGGATGGAAAGAAAGTAAATAATGAGAAAGGGCTTTACTGAAGTAATGGGGGCTGTCCATGAAGCCTTGTTGTGGCAGTATAGGCCAGGTAAGTTGCTAAGACTGATGGGTGTCAGGGTCAGACTAAGTGAAAGCAAAGACAGGCTGGGATGAACGATGTAAAGGAATAGTAAAGAAAGCATGTTTGAGATTTAGAACAGAGTAATGGGTTGTGGAGGGGTTGTGGAGGTAGGTATTGAGGCTAGGAGAGTATACGGGTTTGGCACCATGGGGTGGATAGGCAAGACAATTTGGTTGATAAGGTGCAGATCCTGAACTAACCTGTAAGACTTGTCTGGTTTTGGACAGGTAAAATGGGGGAATTGTAAAGACAGTTTATAGGCTTTAGAAGCCTATGCTGTAGCAGGTGAGTGATAACAGGATTTAACCTTTTTAAAGCCTGCTGTGGGATGGGATATTCACGTTGAATGGGGTAAGGGTGATTAGGTTTTAATGGGATGATAAGAGGTGCATGATCAGCCACCAACGTAAGAGTAGAGGTGTCTCATACTTGTGGATTAAGGTGGGGAGATACAAGAGGAGGATGTGAAGGAGGCTTTGAACTGGATAAAAGGGTGGCAATGAGGTGTGGCTGTAGTCTAGGAATAGTCAGGGAAGCAGATAATTTAGTTAAAATGCCTAGACCTAACAAGGGAACTGGGCAGGTGGGGATAACTAAAAAGGAGTGCATAAAAGAATACTGTCTAAGTTAGCTCCAGAGTTGGGGAGTTTTAAGAGGTTTAGAAGCCTGGCTGTCAATACCTACAACAGTTATAGAGGCCAGGGAAACAGGCCCTTGAAAAGAAGGTAATGTGGAGTGGGTAGCCTCTTATTGATTAAGAAGGGGATGGACTTACCCTCCACTGTTAAGAAGTACCCAAAGTGTCTGTGATGGCCCAGCAGGCTTCCCAGGTGATTGGGCAACATCAGTCTTCAGCTGCTAAGCTGAGAAGATCTGGGAAGGAGTCAGTCAGAGAGCCTTGGACCAGAGTTCCAGGGGCTCTGGGAGTGTCTGCCAGGCGAGTTTGACAGTCCGATTTCCAGTGGGGTCCCACACAGATGGGACATGGCTTAAGAGGAATCCCAGGTCATGTGCATTCCTTGACCCAGTGGCCAGATTTCCGGCATTTGAAGCAAGATCCTGGGGAAGGAGCTCCTAAAGGAATGCCTGACTGCTGTGGCTTAGGCGTTTTCAAGTTCTTGTGTGCTGGTGATGTGGCTGGGGTTTCTCTCACAGCAGAGACAAGTAATTGCAACTCTATTATTGTACACGTTGAAGGTGAGGTTAATTAAGTCCTATTGTGGAGTTTGAGGGCTGGAATCTAATTTTTGGAGCTTTATTTAATGTTGGGAGCAGACTGAGTAATAAAATGCATATTGAGAATAAGATGGCCTTCTGGCCCCTCTGGGGTATAGTGTCTAAGGGTTGTTGCCAAACAGGCTGTGAACTGGACTGGGCTTTTATATTTGATGAAAAAGAGCCTAAATGCTAACTGATTTGGGAGAGGTTGGATAAAGAAAAAGGAGCATTAACCTTGACTATGCCTTCAACTCCAGCCACCTCTTTAAGAGGAAATTGTTGGGCAGGTGGGGGATGGCTAGTCACGGAATGAAACTGAATGGACTGGGTGTGAGGAGGGGAGGTGATAAAAGGATTATAGGGTGGAAGAGCAGAAGCTGAGGAAGAATTGGAGCCTGATTCAGCCTGGCGGGGAACGACCTGAGGAGGAGCAGTCTGGGGATGAGGGGGGATTTGGGAAAAGTTGCATTGGGAACAGATACTAGGGAGGGACTGATGTGTAAAAGAACGTCAGGCACCTCAGACCATTTGCCCATTTTACGACACGAATTATCTAGATCTTGTAGGATGGAGAAATTGAAAGTGCTGTTTCTGGCTATTTGGAACCATTGTCGAGTTTGTATTGGGGTCAAGTGCTATTGCAGAAGAAAATAAGGCATTTAGGTTTTAGGTCATGTGTGAGTTGAAGAGGTTTTGAGTTCTTGAGAACACAAGCTAAAGGAGAAGAAGGAGGAATGGAGGGTGGAAGGTTGCCTATAGTGAAGGAGACAAACCTAGAGAAAAGAGAGGGTAGAGACCCGGAGAGAAGGGGTGGAGGGTACTTGCCCCCCAGGGGAGGTGGTGCTTGCCACCCAGGGGAGGTGGTACTTGCCACCAAGGTGAAGGCACAAAGCAGGCATACCCGTGGTGATCAGACACCTCTGAAACGTGGGTGAATAATCAGGCAGGCATCCCTGCAGTGATTAAACACCAAGGGAAGACTGTCTTCCCGAGTCCGTGACTGGCAGCGGAGTTTTGGGTTCACAGATAAAACACATCTCCTTAGTCTACCAGAAAGGGAAAGGAACTGAAATTAAGGGAAGGGAGAGATTGAAGGGTGGTGCCAAAATCGAAAGGAGAAAGAGGTTGAGGGATAGTGAGAGAGGCTGGAGAAGAGAGTAAAAAGAGGCTGCTTACCCAATTTAAAATTGGTGAGATATTCTTTGGGCTGGTTGGTCTGAGGAGCAGAGGTCATAGTTGGATCTTTCTAATGGAGAAATCAATTGGGATTGATCTCCCAAGGGAGGTCCCCCAATTCGAGTCACAGCTCCAAATGTCACATGCATCCATGTGAAGAGACCACCAAACAGGCTTTGTGTGAGCAATAAAGCTTTTTAATCGCCTGGGTGCAGGTGGGCTGAGTCTGAAAAGAGAGTCAACAAAAGGAGTTAGGAGTGGAACAGTTTTATAGGATTTGGGTAGATAGTGGAAAATTACAGTCAAAGGGTGTTGTTCACTTGTGGGCAGGGGTGGGGGTCATGAGGTGCTCAGTGGGGGCGCTTCTGAGCCAGGAGAAGGAATTTCACAAGGTAATGTCATCAGTTAAGGCAGGAATTAGCCATTTTCACTTCTTTTGTGGTTCTTCAGTTGCCTCAGGCCATCTGGATGTGTATGTGCAGGCTTGCGCTCAGAGGCCTGACAGTTTAGATAGCTAAATGTACATCATGTGGTACAAAGAGAATGTATGGTGAGCTAGAGGGAAATTAAAAATGGATTTATTTACCAATTGACCATAAAATTATAAAAATTTATCATTGGATTGTCTAAGGAGACCAATTTTATTTAGATACTAACTACCTATTTTTTTTTTTAACTGGATCTCTGAGTTCTGGGCAGAACCCACACTGAATCCTGGGTCTCCAAAAAGGGAGAATTATTATGAGGCTAGAACATGTGATGCTTTTATAGTACACTTAAAATATTTTTTTTTAATCAAAGACATGTCTAAGTGTCTAAACTACGTTCTTCTTTAACTCAAGAGTAGCCTCCATTACAGTAAATATTTTAGTTAAAAAATCAGGTGGCCGGGCGCGGTGGCTCACGCCTGTAATCCCAGCACTTTGGGAGGCCGAGGTGGGCGGATCACGAGGTCAGGAGATGGAGACCATCCTGGCTAACATGGTGAAACCCCGTCTCTACTAAAAATAAAAAAAAATTAGCCAGGCATGGTGGCGG
>NW_012110042.1:1134072-1139013 GCF_000951045.1 Mandrillus leucophaeus | reverse complement strand
TGCCTCGGCCTCCCAAAGTGCTGGGATTACAGGTATGAGCCATCACGCCTGGCCCATACCACGTTTTTGTGTGTGTATGGGTATTTTAGCCACTTTGGAGGCTTGTTACCCATATTTTGGAGTTCCCCTTTGGATTTGACCCAAGTCAGGATGTGTGTTGGACCCAAAATGTGCTGCTTGCAGACCTAGCTTTTCAGGGCCGTTACACCCTGAACCAGTTTGGTCTACCAAACTGTGTTGCAGCTACCTGGCACAGTGTGCCAGGGGCTCAAGGTGCGGGCAGGGTCAGCTCCTTATATGCACCTGCTGGCTGAGATTAGACCCTAAGTATATTCTCCTGAGGAGAAAACCTATTTGAAGCCACTGCAGGTCTTAGGGAGTGTTCCTCCCAGATGGGCTTATGTGATCTCAGTTTCCTGAGAATGCCCCGAAAGGCTAAGGGGAGCAAGGTGCTCTTATTTCTTCAGAATGGAAGATTCCACACTCATGAGCTACAGTGTTTGGAGTTGGTCAAATCTGGTAAGGAAAGGACCGAAACACATATGCAAAAAAACAAACAAACAAACAAAAAAACCCAACAAGACAGAAACAAACAACAAAATAGTTAAGCAAAACTAACAATGATCACACAAATTATATGATTTCTGAATGCTCTAAGTGTAAGCAGAAATTAACACCAGCTGGTCGTTAATGCTAACTTTAGTCATTTAAAAATAATTTGCCAGACAGAATCCCAAACCAGTTTCTTACCAAGTGATGTGTCTCAGGCTGTAGACTGCTCTCTACAATCCTAGAAGCAGGAAAAAGACTCATCTTCCCTGTTAGAAGCTAGCTCAAACTCCATTAAGGAGTTTCCTGCCTTCCATTATCATGGAAGCAGGAAAACTTGACTTCCTTGTTGGAAGCAAGTAAAATTCCAAAGAAAAGAGGAGTTGTACAGGAAAATAAACTTTAGATCTCGACCAAATTTTTGGAAACCAGGGATTCTCTGCAGGGGATGCCCTCAGACCTCAGCAAATTGTCCTGTTGGTTTGAGCCATAAAGTTAGCTCATGCTGGTACCAAGCACCAATAGGAGATTTGTCAAAGGACAGGGGCATCTCCACCCAGAATCCCTTCATGGTTACCAAACTGTAAACCCAGAAAATCTGAGACAGATCTCAGTTAATTCAGAAAGTCTATTTTGCCAAGGTTGAGGGCGTGTGTCTGTGACACGGCCTCAGGAAGCCCTGATGATATGTGCCCCAGGTGGTCGGGGCACAGCTTAGTTTTACACATTTTAGGGTGACATGAGACGTTAATCAATATATGTAAGTTGTACATTGGTTCCATGCAGAAAGGTGGGGACAACTCAAAGCAGAGGGGAGGGAGTTGGGCGTCCAGGTCACAGGTAAGTGAGAGACAAATGGTTGCCTTCTTTTGAGTTTCTGATAGGCCTTTCCAAAGGAGGTGATCAGAATATGCATCTATTTCAATGAGCAGAGGGATGACTTTGAATAGCATGGGAGGCAGGTTTACCCTAAGCAGTTTCCAGCTTGAATTTTCTTTTTAGCTTACTGATTTTAGGGGCCCAATATATTTTCCTTTCACAAACTCACATAACCTACTCTCCAGCCTCAGTGTCTTGCTGATCCTCTGAGGCCTCCCTGAACATGAACTTCAGTTCTGACTCCAAGCACTTCTACCTGAACTCTCTCCATTTTAAGAACAGGGCATTTTGTTTTTCTGAGTTCTCTCAGTCAAAACAAAGAGGAGTTTTTTAAAGTTCCTTGAGGGCATTAGGCACTTACGTATCAAGCAAACTCTTCTTTTTTTCTTCCAATTCTCAGTAAATGACAGGAATCAGTGCATAGTTGTGAGTGCCTACTTTGTGTCAGACTCTGTGCAAGCACTAAATATAAAATTTTGCATAAGACATAGTCTCTGCTCTCAGGCAACGTATAATTTAGCAGCAGAGACTAACATCTAAATGAACAACGAGTTGTGTGTTAAGTCCTGATCGAGGAAAGCATTGTACCCTGTGGGAACAAAAATTTAAAATACGTGCATTTAAATTAGCCTGTGGGAAGTAGAGAAATGTCAGTCAGGATAAACCAAATCCTAGTGGCTTAATACACGCTTTTTTCTTACTTACCCTTCATGTTGGATGTGATCAACAGGGGCCCTGCTCTTTGTAGTCTGTTAGAGACCTAGGCTGATGGAGGCTTTAACTTGGCACCTGCTCTGAGTCTAGACCACTGCGGTAGTCAGATACGGTGACTTACTCACTGGATCTTAAAACTTCTACCTGGAAAATGTGTGTAATTTCTATTTGTGTTTAATTGGCCAAACAAGTCAGGAGACCACATTTAGGTTAAAGAGTGTCATGAAGCTTTCCCAATGGGAAAACAATCAGAAATCTTTGGTGACCATCACCACAGGGATTACCAGATGTGGCTTCAAATATGATTTGAAGGCTAAGGGAGGTGGGGGAAAAGCAAGAGGCAGAGGGGACAGCATGAATTAAAGTGTGAAAATATGAAAGTGAATGTGGTGCTTTTTGGCAATTTATATTTATAAATTTATGTAACATTTATCTGTTTCAAGTGCTCTAAAATATATATATTTTTTGAGACAGAGTCTCGCTGTGTCAGCTAGGCTGGAGTGCAGTGGCATGATCTCGGCTCACAGCAATCTCTGCCTCCCAGATTCAAATGATTGCCTTGTCTCAGCCTCCTTGAGTAGCTGGGATTACAGGCATGCATCACCATGCCTAGCTAATTTTTTTATTTCTAGTAGAGATGGGGTTTTGCCATGTTGACCAGTCTGGTCTTGAACCCCTGATCTCAAGTGATCCACCTGCCTCCACCTCCCAAAGTGCTGGAATTACAGGCGTGAGCCACCACACCTGGCCCAAGTGCTCTAGAAATATTGACTTCATTCTCATTGTAGCAGGACAAGCCGCAGACAAGAACCCCTCAGGCACTGAGTTGTAGAAGGAAAAGGCTTTATTCAGTTGGGAGCATCAGCAGACTCATGTCTCCAAAAACCGAGCTCCCTGAGTGAGCAATTTCTGTCCCTTTTAAGGGTTTACGACTCTAAGGGGGTCCGTGTGAGAGGGTCATGATCGATTGAGCAAGTAGGGGGTACGTGACTGGCGGCTGCATGCGCTAGTAATCAGAACAGAACAGAACAGGACAGGGATTTTCACAGTGCTTTTCCATACAATGTCTGGAATCTATAGATAACAGAATCAGTTAGGTCAGGGGTTAACTACCAGGCCTGGAATGCAGTGCAGGGCTATCTGACTACTGATTTCATTTCTGTCTTTTCTTTAAGGCAGGAACTTTTTCTTCAAGGCAGAAATTGGGCATAAGACAATATGAGGGGTGGTCTTCTCCCTTATTGCCCCACTTTGAGAACTTCACTCATTAGTGGGAGTTCTCACTTTCATCCTCATTACCCATGTCTTCTTGCAAGACAGATCAATAGTGATTCATATAGTACACTTGTGCTGAAGCATTTTGGTGGACTAAGGTAGTGATGAAGCTTTTTATCATTTGAAGAAGTACAGGTAGCAAACAAGGGAGCAGTAAAGAGGTTCCTATTACTATTGTAACTCCTATTATAAGAGTTTTAAATCCTCCTAGTGCTGGGAACCATTTTCCAAACATGGTCCCAGGATCAAATCTATGCCACACTTGCATGGGCACATGTGCCAGGTTTGTCATATCTCTAACTATGTCTTCAGCTACTTGCCCTTGATCATCTATGTGTAGACAGCAATTAGTAAGGTTAAATTTCCCACAGACCCATCCTTCAGCTGCTAGCAAGTAGTCAAGAGACAATCTATTTTGATAGATAGCATTTCTCATCTGAGTTTCTTGCTGGGCCAGAATAGTCAAGGCTCTGCCAGTTTTATTAGTGATTATTTCTGAGACAGCTTGTAACCGTATGATTTGGTTGAGCATGTAAATGGGAGTCTGGTATCCCCACAAGCCATCTTGTGCCCAAGTAGCAGGCCCATAATATTGTATGATTCTCTCAGGGGGACATTCATCATCTTTCCCATTTCCTATAGCTATGCTTCTTTTTTTGTGGGAAGCATAGACAGGGAAGCCCAGGATCTCGCCTATTTTTATGGGCAGTAGGAAGAAAGATGGTTTAATAGTGCCAATAACACAACTACTTGCCCACTGGTCAGGTAATTTGGTGTAAGCTCTATGCCCACATATCCAGTATAATCCAGTGGGGGCTGTCCAGTCCCGACAGGACTCTGGGTGGGTCCACATGGTTTGCAACTTTGGGAATTTACTAAGCAAATTTCTTTCAGTGTGGTTTGAACTCCACCAAGTGGCTGTTTTTGTAGTACTATACAGTTTTTGCCCAAGGTAGCTGAGTCTTCCCAAAGGAAGGGTGAACTCCTTCCTCACCCTTGCACTATTGTCTAATAATTGAGGTTTTTCAGGTCCCAGAAGTTGCCAGTCTCTCAATTTATTTTAAAAACAGTAGTCATAGGGGGCTCAGATGGATTATAGCACACAACAGGCTGGTCACTTCCTGGGCTACATACCTTGTATAGCATTATACAAATAAGTTCCTTTTAGAGTCCTGTTATGCTTATAATAACCATAAAATAATAGGGCTGTAGCAACCTTTTGTTCTACCTCAATGACTTGATATATATACTGGGAAGGGTCCTCAGTCTGAGGAAGGTCAGTTGAAGTCCTTACTGTACAAGTCCAAATTTTAAGGAAAATGAGTCCCATGATAATTCTTCTCATGCTTCAGCCGTGCATGGACCAGTCAGCTTCCAGGTGTGACTGGAGCAGGGCTTGTCGTCCTCCTCAGAGTCACTTTGCAGGGGTTGTCCAGGCTCGGTTTTGCCTCCCAGGTTTCAGGGGCTACAGGTTTCACACAGCTGTGGTGGATCCAGGATGGGATTTCTTCTACCTTTACAGCC
>NW_012110042.1:1085896-1134022 GCF_000951045.1 Mandrillus leucophaeus | reverse complement strand
ACTAAGGTAGTGATGAAGCTTTTTATCATTTGAAGAAGTACAGGTAGCAAACAAGGGAGCAGTAAAGAGGTTCCTATTACTATTGTAACTCCTATTATAAGAGTTTTAAATCCTCCTAGTGCTGGGAACCATTTTCCAAACATGGTCCCAGGATCAAATCTATGCCACACTTGCATGGGCACATGTGCCAGGTTTGTCATATCTCTAACTATGTCTTCAGCTACTTGCCCTTGATCATCTATGTGTAGACAGCAATTAGTAAGGTTAAATTTCCCACAGACCCATCCTTCAGCTGCTAGCAAGTAGTCAAGAGACAATCTATTTTGATAGATAGCATTTCTCATCTGAGTTTCTTGCTGGGCCAGAATAGTCAAGGCTCTGCCAGTTTTATTAGTGATTATTTCTGAGACAGCTTGTAACCGTATGATTTGGTTGAGCATGTAAATGGGAGTCTGGTATCCCCACGAGCCATCTTGTGCCCAAGTAGCAGGCCCATAATATTGTATGATTCTCTCAGGGGGACATTCATCATCTTTCCCATTTCCTATAGCTATGCTTCTTTTTTTGTGGGAAGCATAGACAGGGAAGCCCAGGATCTCGCCTATTTTTATGGGCAGTAGGAAGAAAGATGGTTTAATAGTGCCAATAACACAACTACTTGCCCACTGGTCAGGTAATTTGGTGTAAGCTCTATGCCCACATATCCAGTATAATCCAGTGGGGGCTGTCCAGTCCCGACAGGACTCTGGGTGGGTCCACATGGTTTGCAACTTTGGGAATTTACTAAGCAAATTTCTTTCAGTGTGGTTTGAACTCCACCAAGTGGCTGTTTTTGTAGTACTATACAGTTTTTGCCCAAGGTAGCTGAGTCTTCCCAAAGGAAGGGTGAACTCCTTCCTCACCCTTGCACTATTGTCTAATAATTGAGGTTTTTCAGGTCCCAGAAGTTGCCAGTCTCTCAATTTATTTTAAAAACAGTAGTCATAGGGGGCTCAGATGGATTATAGCACACAACAGGCTGGTCACTTCCTGGGCTACATACCTTGTATAGCATTATACAAATAAGTTCCTTTTAGAGTCCTGTTATGCTTATAATAACCATAAAATAATAGGGCTGTAGCAACCTTTTGTTCTACCTCAATGACTTGATATATATACTGGGAAGGGTCCTCAGTCTGAGGAAGGTCAGTTGAAGTCCTTACTGTACAAGTCCAAATTTTAAGGAAAATGAGTCCCATGATAATTCTTCTCATGCTTCAGCCGTGCATGGACCAGTCAGCTTCCAGGTGTGACTGGAGCAGGGCTTGTCGTCCTCCTCAGAGTCACTTTGCAGGGGTTGTCCAGGCTCGGTTTTGCCTCCCAGGTTTCAGGGGCTACAGGTTTCACACAGCTGTGGTGGATCCAGGATGGGATTTCTTCTACCTTTACAGCCGTGGGGGTGGTCAGGGTGATGGTCTGAGGTCCTTTCTACCGTGGCTGCAAAGGGACTACATTCCAGTCCCTGATCCACAGGTGATCACCTGGAGAGAAAGGGTGAACTGGGGAGAATAAGCTAATGGGACCCCTCTCATTTACCCAAGTTGAGATTGTCTGTGTAATTTTTCCCAAAGCCTGTAGCTGTCGCTGTAACTCAATTTCACCTGACTCTCAGGGAGTGCCTGGAAGTCCCCATAGTATAGAAGGAGGCCTATGATACAGTATTTCATAAGGTGAGTATCCTGTTTTCTTAGAAGGGGTCCATCTAATTTTAAACAATACCATAGGAAGGGCCTGTATCCATTTGAATCCTGTTTCCTGACATACTTTCCCTAAACTAATTTTGATGGTTTGATTCATTCGCTCCACCTTTCCGGAACTCTGAGGTCGGTAGGCAGCATGTAGCTTCCAAGTGATTCCTAATGCCTTTGCTGTCTTCTGTACCAAGTCAGCCACAAATGCTGGCCTGTTATCTGAGCCAACTCATAAGGGCATTCCAAACCTAGGAATAAGATCTTGAAGAAGCACACGGGTTGCTTTGTAGGCCTTTTCAGTTTGTGTTGGATAAGCCTCCACCCAAAGCCTCCACCCACCCAGAGTAAGTACATGCAAGAACTAGCAAATACTTGTTACCTCCACATTTCAGCATTTCTGTGAAATCCACCTGAAGAGCCTCAAAAGGAGCTGCTCCATAAGCTTGTATGCCGGGTGGAACAGTGGGACCTTGCCTCGCATCGTGCTGTTGGCAAGTAATGCACCACTGTGCTACTGCTTTGGCAAGGGCTGGCTAGTGTGAGATGTAGAAGTACCAGCCTAACAACTTTCCAACTGACTCTTGACCTAGATGAGTGGTTTCGTGCACGGCCAGTACGATTGTGGTTCCCAGCAACTGCGGCACAGCTACCCTCCCATCTGGCAGTCTGATCATCCTTCTTTTATTACTTGCCCCACTTCTGCATGGAATGTCTTTTTCTTCCTTAGAATAGGTAGGTACCAGGTCAGGTGTTTGACGGAGTAAGGGGCCTGCTACTGATGCCCAGTAAGGGGTAGATGCTGCTTTTCGAGCTTGTGAGTCAGTTCAGGAATTTCCTAAGGCCACTGAGGTGGAGTCTCGCTGAAGTCCCCTGCAGTGCATGACTGCCCACCTTCTGAGGTTTCCACACTGCCTCTAATAATTGTAGAATTTCTTGTTGATATTTTATGTCCTTTCCCCCAGAGTTTAACGGCCCTTTTCCTTATATAATGCTCCATGCACTTGGAGGATTAGAAAGGCATATCGAGAGTCAGTGTAGATGTTTACAGCCTTACCTTCACTGAGTTCTAGAGCCTGAGTTAAAGCAATGAGCTCAGCCTTCTGGGCTGAAGTGTCCTGTGGCAACGATTTGGCTTCAATGACAACATCCAAAGTTACCACCGCATATTCTGCACATCTTTCTCCTTGTGGGTTGATGAAGCTGCACCTGTCCACGTATAACTCCCAGTCTACTGATGCCCATGGCTGGTCCCAAAGGTCAGGTCTGCTAGAATAAATTGAGTCCAACACTTCTACAGTTATGCTCGAACAGGCTCTCTGATACTGGAAGCAGGGTGGTGGGATTTAGGGTGTTACAGACTTCAATGATTATGTGGGGATTTTCACATAGCAAGCTTTGGTACTTGGTTAATCTAGCATTTGTTAGGCAATGATGTCCTTTGGTATTCATCAAAGTTACCACAGCATGGGGGGCCTTTATATTCAGGTTTTGCCCAAGGGTTAGCTTATCTACTTCTTGTGCTAACAGGGCCACCGCTGCCAGGGTGCTTAGACATGGGGGCCAGCCTTTGGAAACCCCATCTAGTTGTTTTGAGAGATACGCCACTGGCCTTGGCCAGGGCCCTACAGTCTGGGTTAAAACTCCAACTGCCATTTTTTTCTCTTTCTGACACATTGAGTGTAAAGGGCTTTGCCAAATCTGGTAGTCCTAGGGCTGGGGCCGACGTAAGTTTTTCCTTTAACTCACAAAAGGCTTGCTGTTGTAGAGGCCCCCATTCAAAGGGCTCCCAGTCACCCCCCTTTGTAACCCTGTACAAAGGCTTGGCTAGTACTGCAGTTTGGAATCCATAATCCACAAAACCTCACAGCTCCTAGGAATTCCCTTACTTACCTTCTGGTTTTAGGTTCCGGTAGGCTGCAGGTGACCTGCTTTCTTTCTGACCCCAGGCTACACTCCCCTTTCCGAATAGTGAATCCCAGGTAGCATACCTGCTATCTGCAGATCTGAGCTTTCTTCCTGGACACCTTGTACCCACAGTCCTCCAGGTGCCAAAGCAGGGCATCCATCCCTTTTGTGCACCCGACCGCCATGGAGTGTCCCAGCAGAAGGTCGTCTGCTTACTGGAGCAAGACGCAGCCTAGGTCTTTAGCAGGCAACTTTTGCAGGTCTCAAGCCAGGGCCTCCCTGAAGATAGTAGGGGAGTTCTTGAACCCTTGGGGAAGCCAGGTCCAACTGTCCTGAGTAGTGACACCTGACTCTGGATCTTCCCACTGAAACGCAAACAGCTTCTGGCTCTCAGGAGCTAGTCTGATGCTATAGAAGGCATCTTTTAAGTCCAGACAGGTAAACCAGCTGTCCTCAGTCAGTGGCAACCCTAACAATTTGTAAGGCTTAGGAACTGTTGGGTACAGAGTCACTGTAGCTTGGTTGACCAAGCACAAGTCCTGTACTGGCTGTTAGTGCTTGGGGGACAGGCAGGAGTAGGGTGTTCCATGGAGACTGGCAAGGGACTATAATTCCAAAGGCTTTTAAGTGCCTGAGATGAACCTGGATTCCTTCTAGAGCTTCTCTGGGAACTGGATACTGCTTTTGTCTAATTGACTGGGCCCCAGGTTTAACTTCTATGAGTACGGGGACTTGGTTGACCGCCAGTCCTGGAGGATTATCCTCTGCCCATACTCCAGGCCATCACTTAGCTAGAGTTGGTTTTATCTCTTGGCCTGGCTCTGTTAGAAAAAGTCTCCATTCTTCTTCCCGGGAGACCATAAGGGCCATGATAACTCCTATTTCCAGTAACTTTAGCTGTAAAGAGCCCTGTTTTGTAAAGGAGATGGTGGATCTCAGCTTGCTAAGCAAGTCTCTTCCCAGCAAAGGCAAGGGACAGTCAGGCATGTACAAGAACTGGTGAACTATGTCACGTCCCCCCACTGAGCAGGTCCGCAGTAGACAGAAAGCCTGCTTAGTGGAAACTCCTGTTGCTTCGATTATATCTACAGTTTTCTTGGATAAGGGGGCAGCCGGGGTGGTCACTACTGAATGTTCAGCACCAGTATCAACCAAAAACTTAATGTCCTTGCCCCCAATTGTAATCCTGACTGTGGGCTCCTTGGGGGCACTTAAATGTAGAGGACTATGTGCTAACGAGATGTTCCCGATAAGTCCTGCTCTTGCAAACAAAGCAGGGTGTTCCTTCCCTGCAAACAGAGAGGACAAAGGAGCCAGCTGCAAACAGCAGACCCTGGGGGCTGGTTTATGTGTAAACATCTTGAAAATTCAGAAAGTCAGGGAAAGGTCAGAAAAACAACAATGTGTCTTATGACTTGGCAACATTCCACAAACGACTGTATAAAATAAAGCAGAGCGTGTCGTTTGGGGCAGCCGCCATGTTTGTCTCATCCTGTGTTGTCTTGTGTGTTCATTCCTTTGTTTAGGAAACACATGGACCCCAACACGTAAGCCCAGTCCCCTTCAGTCTAATAGTCCTTCAGCCAGATTGTACAAAACTCCCTTGTCTTTATCTGAGGTCTTTTGCTCTGAATCACCTTGCTTTTCCTTCAGTTGAGGACACTTATCTTTTCAATGTCCTATTTCCTTACAATAGGCACATTGGTTACAATGAAAGTGTGGGCTATTAGATTGCTTGTTCTTCCCAGAACCCCCCTTTCCGTCTCCTTTCGGGGGAATTCCCCTAATGGCCGTGGCCAGTAAGTCGGCGTTTCGCCTGGCCTGGCATTCACCTTCCTTCACAACTTTCTCTGCAGCTTATTGCATCTCTATTCACTAACATTTGATTGGCTATTTCCAGTAACTGCAGGGTATTCATACCCACAAACCCAGCCTGTTTCTGCAATTTTCTCCTGCTGTCTTCCATGCTTTGACTAACTAAGGCCATGTTAATCATGAGCTGATTTTCAGGGCTATTTGGATCAAAAGGAGTGTACATATGGTAAGCCTCACACAGTCTTTCATAGAATTGCGCTGGACTCTCTTTTCCTTGGATGACCTCAGAGACCTTATTTACATTTGTAGTCTTTTGAGCCCCTTTCTTTAGACCTTCTGTCAATGCCTCATGGCACCATCTTAGCCTCTCTATGTCTGGTCCCTCATTTGGGTCCCACTGGGGGTCTGTTCCTGGCAGCTGAATTCTTATATATTCTTGGGGGTTTTGGTAATCTGCTGGGACATGCTCCTCTAGCCACTTAGTTGATGCCTGGAGCACCCTTCGCCTTTCATCTGTATTAAAGAGGTACATGAGCAGCTGGTGGCAATCAGCCCAAGTAGGATTATGAGTCTGTATAATAGTTTAGAGCAAGTCAATTAAAGCTTGAGGCTTTTCGGTGTAAGATGGAGTATTATTTTTCCAATTGAGGTCAGCAGAGGAGAAAGGTTGATACACAAAGGCATGCCTTTCCACCAGGTGTCTGTCCTCATCTACCCCAGTATATTGCTGTTCTCTCAGGGGCATTTGGATTCCACTCTTGGGCCATAAGTGAGCTGCCACGGGAGGAGTTTCTCCCATGGCTTCACTTCCTCTTTTGTCTACTCTGGGTGGTCTAGGAGTGTGGATATCTGGTGGAGATGTAGGTACTGTGGACTCAGGAGTGGGAAGCCCTTGCTCTCAATAAGTAAGGGTCACTGCTGGTACCAATTCCTGCCATGATTCTTCTTTTGTGGTGTGTGTGGTGTGAGTATGGTGTTTTGTCTCAAGGAAATATGGGTCAGGCACAAAGTAAGCCCACCCCACTAGGAACTAAGTTGGGTCGGACAGGACTTTTGGCACTGACTTCCCTCAGCAGGTGGAGCGAGAACCTTCTTTAACTAACTGTCCCTTTGCTACTAGTACTGCTGCTGCCTGTCCTCTTAACCACTGTGGGGGATCTAAAACTAGCTGTAACCAAGAATCTATATACGGGAACTGATCTGGGTGCCCTGGCTTACAGGTTACCCTGTGCAATACCTTTGAGACAAGGGACCTGTCCAGGCTTCCTTCTGATGGCCAACCCACCTCTAATGCTAGCCAGTATATCTCACACAAAATTCTAAGTTTTCCTGGTGTCATAGTAACTCCATAGTCTCCCTTAAATTCCTTTTTGAAAATTTTCAACATAGTTCCTAGTGGGGTGGGCTTACTTTGTGCCTGACCCATGTTTCCTTGAGACAAAACACCACACTCACACCACATGCATACCACAAAACAAAGAATGGGTAAAGAGGGACACACACACTTTTACAGTTTACACCAAACCAGAAACAAAACCAAAATCAGAGTATCAAGAAGTCCAAGTCAGGTCAAAACCAAAACCAAAGTATCAAGCAATCCAAGTCAAGTCAAAAACAAAAACCAAAGTGCTGGTACAGGCACATCATGGGTGATCAGGCCACGCTTCCACTCAAATGGCATGGGCAAGTTCCAAAGACCAGTCTTACCAAGTTTCAGATGTCTGGACCCCAAGTGCCAGTTCCTTCCCGGTGTTCAGCCACTGCGTTGATCCTCCATGGGGGCCTGTCATGTGCTTCTCTGGTGAGGTGTTCCACTGGGTCAATTGCCTGCCCTCAGGGAGCACTCTCAGGATCTGCATCTTTCAAGCTGACTGGAGTCCCCCACAGGGATGCTCCACAGGGTAGCCTAAGCTGCCTAAGGAGCTGCCTCGACCGTCCATTAATCACCTCAATTCCTGGTCAGAGAACCAAGAAATGTAGCAGGATGAGCCGCAGACAAGAACTCCTCAGACACCAAGTTGTGGAAGGAAAGGGCTTTATTCAGCTGGGAGCACTGGTGGACTCACGTCTCCAAAAACCAAGCTTCCCAAGTGATCAATTCCTGTCCCTTTTAAGGGCTTACAACTGTAAGGGGGTCCATGTGAGAGGATCATGATCGATTGAGCAAGCGGGGGGTATGTGACTGGGGGCTACATGCACCAGTAATCAGAATGGAAAAGAACAGCACAGGGATTTTCACATTGCTTTTCCATACAATGTCTAGAATCTATAGATAACAGAACTAGTTAGATCAGGGGTTGATCTTTAACTACCAGGCCTGGAATGCAGCGCCAGGCTGTCTGACTACTGATTTCATTTCTGTCTTTTCTTTAACTCCTACTTTTTCTTTGAGGCAGAAATTGGGCACAAGACAATATGAGGGGTGGTCTCCTCCCTTATCATAACAACCTTGTGAGAGAGGGTTCATTTAACAAAGAAGACACTGAGCACAGGAGGCCACCATTTACCTGGGGCAAAGCCAGGATCTGAACCCAGATGGCCTGGCTCTGGAGTCCATGCTTCTGAGCACCATATAGTGCTGCTCCCTTGGAAATTCATAAAGGGAGGACTGGACCCAGTTCTCCAGGGCAGCAGGGGGAGGGCACATGCCAAGGATGCCACTGGAAAGTGAGCAGAGGTGAGGTTGTGAAGGTAAGCCTGAGAAGACAGTTTCCTCCCCCACCCCCCCTGAGGTCTTAGAAGCCACTAAACATCTTTAAGCAGGGGAGTGATGTGAACAAATTTACACATTAGAAAAATCACCCACTGAATTTTATTTCTTCCCTTCCCCCACCAACCATCTGAACTTTCTAAGTCCTCTTTTTCTGTGTGGCTCATTTGCTCCACCTGTACTGCAGTTGAAGGATAAGGAATGTGCAATTTCTATACACAGTCCAAGTGTTTTCATAAGTGCTTCTTAAACTGGCTTTAAAGGCAGATCTGTGTCCATGACTACACCTGTCCCTCTCTCCCTATAACAGTGAAAAAACTCTAAAACAAACTTTCCTTTAATCACATAAGCTATTTCTTTCTGAATTAGAAATGCCCAGTTGCTCAACCTGCAACAATGAATACAAATGAGTTTCCCTAACACTTTGGGGAACTGCTCCACCAAATCTAATGCACCTGTTTCAAGTTTTCTTTTAAGCCCTTACTGATGCTACTTGTATAAACCCATCACTATTGTGCCTCTGTGCCTTGGATGTGCTCCCAGCCACTCCCCTACCTCTGCCACTTGCTTGAAGGCAGCCATTGTGACAGCATTCTTTTCTTGGCCCATATTAGAGTTAGAACTGGGAGCTTATTGAGAACTGGGGATCCACCTCTCTTGTGGAAAGGGTCTGTTCCTCTCAGTGTTCCCTGTTCCCTGCTTTCTGGACCAGTAAGGTCCAGGTTTTACATAACTGTTGAGTGGATTTTCACTAACAAACATAATAATTAAAAAAAATTGAAACATGTGATTTGCCTACGTGATCTGTCTATCTGGAATTCATGTGAAATACATTTCACCTGCAGACTTGAATTTTTAAAACTTCTCCCTTGCAAACTGCTCATTCCCTACCTTGCTGCTTTCTCTTGTCATCTGTCTTTCCCGGGATATTTTTCTCAGAGGACTGCAGGACCAATCTCCCGTTTCCTTCCTTCTTCTCTTGTGGTGAGCAGACTATAAGATGACCCCCATGATCCCACCTCCTAGTACTCATGTCCTTGAGTGTGGGTGGGGCCAGTGACTTGCTTCTAATAGAATAAGAACAGGTGATGGGATGTCACTGCTGTGATTAGAATACATAGGACTGTAGTGTTCCTTCTTCCAGGAGACGCCTTTAACTAGCTTTGGTGAAATGGGTGGTCATGTTGAGGAGGCCCCTTTTGCAAGGAGCTGAAGGTGGCTCTAGCTGACAGCCAATGATAAATGGAGGACCTCTGTCCCACAAGAAACAAAGAACTGATGCTATCAATAATTACACACACTTGGAGGCAGATCTTTCCCCCCACTGAACGTGGGGGTGAGATCAAAGCTCTGGCTGACCCACTGAGTGCAGTTTTCAGATGAGACCCTGAGCAGAGGACCCAGTTCAGCTGTGCCCAGACTCCTAATCCACAAAACTTGGAGACGATAAACATGTATTGTTTTAGGCTGCTACATCTGTGGGAATAGTTTAGAAGTCTTCCTTTGCCCCTGGAGTATGGCAAGGTTCAGGCTCTTGTCCCATGACCATGAAAAATTAGGCACATGGACGTGGAGAGTGAGTAGGGCAGAGTAGAATCTACTGGGAAAAAGGAAAGCTCTCAGCAAAGACAGGGGTCTTGAAAGCAGGTTGTCAGTAAGACATCTGTGTTCTGTGTCTTTTATGTGGCAGAAGCCAGGAAGTCTTCTGTGGGTTTTGCCCAGATGGGAGAGGTAACATTTTCTCCTTGGGGTACTACAGCTGTGCATGCCTAAGGTTTGCCAAAGTGACTCCATCTTGGTTATTACCCATGAGTGCCTAAGCAAAACCCATGGGGGTGCTAAAACCACAATGCTAATGTCATGTTTAATGACATTATAATGAGCTGGGTTAAATTAGGGAAATTTAGGTTGATTTATTGTGCCTGCACCAAAGTTGGGACGGTCACTTCTGAGCAACATCCTAGCTTAAGGGTAAGTTCTTACATTTTTCCTGTTAACTGTAGAGGCAGTATAGGGGCTGTCCCACAGTTGTTCTTGTGAACATAGTTCCTTTCTCTCCCTTCTCCTGAGACCCTCCCTCTCTATGTGCCTATCCATCCCTTAACTACCTCCTCTGAATAGTGTTACACAGCAATAAATAATGCATTCCCTTTTTGATTTCTGGTCATAGCACTGATCTAGCCCCAGGGACATCCTCAATTTCTCTGGCCTCCCTTAAATACACAAGGCCTTTCCTTAAAGCATACCACTCCCTCACACTATGAAAATTATATCAATAGTTATCAGAATGAAAAACTTCTGAGCTTTATACCTCTTCTGGCCAAAGGCTCCCCATGCCCAAGAAACTGGCCTGAACACCTAATCCCGGCTCACAGGGGGTGGCAAAACATGGCAGTTGAACTGTCTGCTTAGCACCTTCTGTCTGTACTATTCCTCCTGACATCACTGGGTATCCCTGCCATTTGGGCCCTCTAACCATCACTAGAGAGATCCTTGGCTTCTGGTCCATAGGGGATGACAATTTGGCCTACAGGCCTGTCTCTGAAGACTATTCGGACTCTGCTCTGTGAACGGAGAGTGGTGCCAAGTCATCTCCAAAGGAGTCAGTGTTTCTTAAGTTTGCTTTCTTTTCTTAAAACTAGTTTCTACTACACAAGCAATGCATAAGTACATTCTCTTAGTTAGAAAAGCAAGTCTTAGCCTTAACTTGGAAATGCCCTTTAACTTCCACCATGGAGTCTGGGCCTTTATCCCACTTGCCTACAGTAAGCCTGTTATGAGTTTGGTGTTTCCCTCCAGACTCTTCTCTATGCCTGGAGATCTTTTTTATTTTTTTAAGAGATAGCGTCTTGCTCAGTCACCCAGGTTGGAGTGCAGTGGCAAGAACACAGCTCACTGCAGCTTCAAATTCCTGGGCTCAAGCAATCCTCCCACCTCAGCCTCCTGAGTAGCTGGGACTATGCATGAGCAACTGTGCCCAGCTAAAAAAATTTTTTTTGGGAGACAGGGGTCTCACTATGTTGCCCAGGCTGGTCTTAAACTCCTGGCCTCAAGTGATCCTCCCACCTCAGCCTCTGAAAGTGTGGTTATTACAGCTGTGAGCAACCACAACTGGCCTGTTTTGGGGATCTTTGCATGTTAGTTCACACAGTTCAGTCTCATTCTTCCACTGCCACGTGGTACTCCATAGTATTGACAGGTATTTACATGGTTTCTGCTTATCTGTCATTACAAATAATGCCACAGTGAACATCTTAGTATATGCCTCTTTGAATGAGGTTTTTTATTTTTTTGAGACAGAGTCTCGCTCTGTAGCCAGGTTGGAGTGCAGTGGCGTGATCTCAGCTCACTGCAAACTCTGCCTCCTGGGTTCAAGCAATCCTCCTGCCTTAGCCTCCTGAGTAGCTGGGACTATAGGCACATGCCACCATGCCCAGCTAATTTTTATATTTTTAGTAGAAATGGAGTTTCACCATGTTGGCTAGGATGGTCTCGATCTCTTGACCTTGTGATCCTCCCACCTCAGCCTCCCAAAGTGCTGGGATTACAGGTGTAAGCCACCAAGCCCAGCCACGGATGAGTTTTTATAGCATGGAATTGCTGGGTCATAGGATATGATTTAAATTTTAGCAGATGTTGCTAAATTGTCCTCCAAAGTAGCTATACTAATTTACAAGTTGACCAGCAGGAAATGCATATCACTTTCCCAAGCCTTGCCAACACTTTAGGAACTTTTTACTCATTGGATAGAAGGAAATATGGTTTCTCACTGTTGTAATTTATAGTTCCTTGCATTATAAACATCTTTTAGATGTTTTTGGTCACATTTCTACTTTACAAATTATTCATTGATTTTGTCCATTTTTAAGAACTCAGTTGTCTTAATGATTTACAGGTCTTTATATAATCTTTATACTAGTGCTCTTTGTCTCACTTGTCATTTATTGTGTGTGCCTTAGGAAAAGTTGTAGAATTTGACCCTATTCAATTGGTAAATCTTTCCTTTGTGATTTTGTTATTGTTTAAAAAAGTAAAAGAATAAAGAATGGCTACTCCACAGGCAGAGCAGCCTATGGTTTTTTCTTATGTCTTTAAAGAAACTTCTCCTACCCCACAGTCACAAAAATTCTTACATTTTCATCAATACTTCAACAGCTCTGTGTTTAATGTTGGGTCTTAAATTCCAGATTTTAGTGAATAGTGTCAAGTGGGGGGGGTCTATTATTTTTAATGAGTAAGCAATTGTCCCAACTCTACTGGCTAGACCACCAGTCTGAAATACTACCTTTATCACACTAAACTCCCATGTGTACACAGGATGGTTTTTGAACTCCAGTTAAGTCCATCAGTACCACAGTTTTACTTCACCCAGTCTTCACAGGGACTCCAGTCCCATTTAACATACCTGCTCTCTCCAACTGTGCAATCTTTTTCTAGTACCCACTCTCAAGGCTTGGGCATGAACCTACAGTGCTTGAACTCAGTTGGGGAGTAGGGGGATGCCAGTGTTGCAGTGATTCAATTCATATCTTGATGATTCTCCACTTATTCTTTTTCCCTTTTAGCCTTTATACCCAAGAGAAATTCAGCTGGACACCAGTAACCTAAATGCTATTTATTGAAAAGAGCAAAGAAAGAGTGCTGATCCCTTAGGGACAGGATGAAACAAAACAAGCTCTGCAAGTCTACCTCCTGCTCAGCATACAGGCTTGTTGCCCCACTGGGCCATCTTGTTGTTGATGGGCATCTTGAAGAACTGATCAGACTGTATATAGGCAGCGATTTTCTCCAAAGCCTGAAAGGAAAATACACCAAATCTTATAAAGACCCCAATCCAGTCCAACAGATGCATACCAAAACAGCAACATTCACATGTTGCCTATGTCTACCTCCTCCACTTTTTGTAGACAGTGCCTTCAAGGTGTAGAAGTCAGGCTTTTCCCAAGACTTAAAGGTCTAGAGGTGTCCAACCATTGATCCCTTCAGGCAAAAGCCAGGCAAGAATCCACCACAACGGGATCCTACAGGGCCCAAGGAAGCCTGTGAGTGTTTTTATAAGAGAAAGGTGCAGGAAACATCACCTCAAAACGGCACATAAAAGCCTTCAGGTTTGGGAACTCATCCAGGCACTTGGGCTCAAATATACGGTTCTGATCCAAGATATCATAGGTGAGAAAATCCACAAAGGTGAGCTAGAAGAAAAGCAATAAGATGCTTGGATCTGAGGAGTAGTAGCCTGCAGAGATAGAAGGTATGCTCTTCTTTTCCCTTCTTCCTACCTTTTCCCCTGCAAACCATGAGCATTTCCCCAGAAACATGGAGAATTGTTTCAGTTGTCCAGGTAGCTCTTCCAAGTACTGAGGCTTCAGTTTTTCCTAAGAGGAAAAAACAGAATGAGAATAGTCGTGATCACTTCTGTAGTTAATCAGGGCACAGGCCAGTGATGGACATTTAGTAGCCCCTTCTCTAGGTGGCTTCTCATTGCCTTCACTTGAGGATGGCAGGGTGGGAAGGAGGAGTTTGGAAAGAAGAGGCACCAGAACCGGAATTACATGACAAAACAAACCAAAAATTGTAAGTTCTGTTTCTTATTCTAATAATCTGGGTTGGTGGGAAGGTAGCAGCAGCAGAATGAAACAGAGATAACCCTTGGGTTCCTAAATACCCCTTTTTCTGATACTCCATTCAGCAGATGTGTGCTAAAGAAACTCACGTGCTCAGAGCTGTAACACAGCCTTATCAGTTGTGTGCGGAAATCCATTACTTGGTTCTCTATGATGTCCACTCGAATCTTTTCTTCCTCAGTCTCACCACCTGTAGGCCAAATGATAACAAATCACCCTTGGCATTGTCCACTCTCAGACAAACTACCAGCCTGGGGTCCCTCCCCAGCCCTACCCCACTCACACATGTTGTGCTTGCGAGCAATGTAGCGCAAGATGGCATTGCTCTGGGTGATCTTGTTCTTCCCATCCATGAGGTAGGGCAGCTGAAAGGAAAAGGACAGGCCAGATGAACAACCTACCTCTCTCTTGATTCCCTACCTCTCTCTCCTGGGGAAAAGAATACTTGCAGGGCAGTGAACAAGAAAGAGAAGATGCTGCATTAGGAGAAAAAAGAAAATAAGTAGAAGGCAGCAACTGGGTCCACGAGATTCTAGACAGGGGTTCTTAAATCAGTGTGTGTATGTGTGGGTGTATGTGCATGCCATGGACCTTTTCTCAGAATAAAGTTGTTAAAAGCATGAAGCAAAATAGATTATTTACACAACCAAAAAATATTTTAAAAAATTCAAATAGCGTAACATGCCTATTAATGCATTAAATAGTAAGCAGATGTAATGACTAACATAGTCTCAAAGTAAATAACATATGTATATATTTATTTACACGTATATAAATATCACTTAAAATATCTGCAATGCGTTTAATAGAATATAAAACTACCTGATTTCAGGCTGGGCACAGTGGTTCACGCCTATAATCCCAACACTTTGGAAGGCCAAGGTGGGAGGATTGTTTGAGCCCAGGAGTTCAGGATCGGCCTGGGTAACATGGCAAAACCCCATCTCTAACAAAAATACGAAAATTAGCTGGGCATGGTGGCCTGTGCCTGTAGTCCCAGCTCCTTGGGAGGCTGAGGTGGGAGGACTGCTTGAGCCTGGGAGGTTGAGGCTGCAGTGAGCTGCGATTGTGCCACTGCACTCCAGCCTAAGCAACAGAGACCCTGTCCCAAAACAAAAGAACAAAAAACACACAAAAAAGAAAATACCTGATTTCTACTAGTGACAAAGTGACAGACACGGCTAATAACCAATGTCACTTATTGTCTCTCTTCACAATAAAAGGAAATCACTGTTGCTAGTGGTTAATGGGAATGAAAATACATATCCATCCAGTTGAAGGACCCCTGAATTCTATTTATTCTATCCAGGTTAAGATCCCCTATTTTGCATCCTTCTGTACCAGGCAGGAAAGAGGCAAGGATGGATACACTTGAAGGCTTTCCCTTCTGCCCGCCACCTCTACTAAAGCCACTTACATTAGGAAAATCCAGGTCCAGCTTGAATTTCACATCCAGCCATTGGCTTCGATCATAGTCAGGAGCTGTAAGAGACAGAATTAAGTGGGACCCAACCTCCTTAATACCTCACCTGACAAGAGCGAAAGATCTAAAGAAATGACTTGGTCCCAATACCTCAAATTCCCGGGCCCCAAACGCATAACCATTGAGCCTCTGAGCCCTATTTGGTTAAGCATTAAGATGCGGTTGGGCTATGTTAAAGAGAGAACTCCGAGTTCCAGATAAAGGATGTGTCGCTATCCATCCAGACTGGGGTAGACGTCCCACCCGGCCTTGGCGCGACGCCACCACCCTCTGGGCCTAAGAAGACCTGGGCAGGTGGAGGGCCAGCTTGGCTACAAGGGCACGCAGAGCGGCATTACCTCTGTCTCTTATACACATCTAGATGTGGGCTGCCGAGCCCCTGCATCCTGCCGGGCCGGTGGTTAAGCTGCCCCCCAAGCCCGGCCCCGGCGTGGTCTCCTCGGCCCCTCCCCACAGGGCCCGCCATCCCAGAGGCTGGGCAGGGGTCGACGTCTGTGGCTCGGCAGCTCGAAAATACTCCCGCGTAGAGCTGCTCCTACCGGAGACCGTGAACACAGAGACCCGCCGTCTCCGCGTCCGTCTCTTTGACCGAGCGGCTCTACCGTTGAGACAGCACTCACCCCACGAATATCCCAGTACCCCAAAACCATAGACGCCTCGCACGACATGGTGAAGGGTTTCCGAGCCTTGGCGGACTGGGGAAACCGTGAGCGGGAGGGGCTTTATACCCGACATAAGGGGGCGGGGCCCACGCGCTGGCGTCCTGACTCCGCCTCCGCCCTGTTCTCCGTCCCCTCCCTCCGCGGCTCCACGGGGCCGTGAGCAGGCGCGACTTCTGTCGGTGTTGGGGTTCAGGGCCTCGCAAGCCGAGGCGGGACACGGGCGGGAGCGCTGCAGGCGAGCAAGCGGACCGGAGGTTGGGGCTCCTCCCTTCCCCACGGGTGGGAGCCAGACTTCATTCATTAATGGTGTCAGTGAAGACGCGAAAAGCAACACTAGCCAGGCAGTTGGGACCCTAGTTACCCAGGGAGAGCGAGATTCGCGCCGTTTTTACCGAGCCAGCCGGGGCTGGAATGTGGGATAGGGAGACTGGGGCAAGGCGGGAGAGTCGGACCAGCCTCTGACCACACAGAGCAGAGGATTCCCCACAGACCAAGCTCCCCTCTCTGTCAGTCAAGGACCTCTGCAACCTGACCCCAACGTGCTTTTCCAGTCCTATCTCGCCGTCAGCCCGTCACAACTTCATAAGCCAGCCCAACCCAAAAATGCTTGCTGTTCCTTCTACACACACTTGCATTTCCCGTCTTGGAGTGTTTGCCCTGTGATCCTCCTGCCTGCAGCCTAATATCCACAGCCTATCCTTCCTCAGCAGCCTTGTTCAAATGTCTGCCTTCTCCTTGAAGTCTTCTCAGAACCAGCCTCTATCCTGGCCAGAAGAGGTCTCTTACCTTGAATGTTTCCTACCTTTGTTTCATGGGCTTAAGTAGTTTATGGTTTCCTTATTATAATTTCCTCCTTCTCCAACCCCTCCCACTTCCTAATGCTCACGCATTTAGGGAAATTAATCTTGCCTCTTTGTGTAGCATGGACTGGAGGAGGAAAGGTACTACCATTTTTCATTCACTCATTCATCTGTCCAACAATGTTTAACATGCCCGTTATGGACAGGCACTGTTTTAGGTACTGGGGATACAGAATTGAACTCAACAGACAAAATCCCTGCCCTCAGGAAGTTTACATTCTAATGGGGAATAAATAAACTAATATATAGTAAATATCTAGTAAGTCAGATGGTGATACACATCCTATAGAGAGAAATAAAATCGAGAAGGGGGGGGTCTCAGGGTGGGAATTGGGGGAGTCCTAGTAGGAAGGGGATTTGTGTTTTTAAAGGATATGTTCATAGAAGGCCTCATGAAGAAGTTAATCTTTAAACAAAGACCTGAAGGAGGTGAGAGATCAAGCCACTCTGCTGTAGGGGCCACCATGGGCTGATATAAATATAAAACAGAATAATTGCTGTTCCTTTTACAAGCATGTTTGCTCTGCTCCTGCCTGCACCCTAATGTCCACGGCCTACCCTTCCTCAAGTAGCCTTGCTCAAAAGCTCACCTATTCCTTGAAGCCTTCTCAGAATCACCCTCTATCCTGGCCAGAAGAGCTCTCTCCATCTCTTATCTTGAATCACTTCCTACCTGCAGGAGGCAGGGAGAACTCCAGGAAAAGGGAAACAGCAAGTACAGGAGTGATCACTCTGTAGATTGCGTTTGAAACCAGAGACTAAATGAGATCACCATGGGACCGCGAGTAGCAGAGATGAGGTCTAAGGGTTTGAGGTGCTCTGGCATATCAACATGTAAAGATTAGGGAAAAATGAGAGTGAACCAGCAAAGTAGTCTGAAAAGGAATCGCCAGGGAGGTAGGAGGAAAACAAAGGGCCTCGGAAGCCAAGTGAAGATGTTTAAAGGGAGATGTGATCAACTGTGTCAAGTGTGGCTGATGAAGTAAGATGAAGATGGAGAATCAATGGTTGAATTTAGGAAAGTAGGGGTTTTGACCTTGACAGAGCAAGAGACCTGCAGGAGGCCCCTATATTCATGGGAAGAACTAAGCTTCTGAATTTCAGCAGGGCCCATGCAAATGAAACAGGGCACAGATTTGCAGCAGGGGCAACTCGGGAGAGATAGGGTTCTAGTTGACTGTGGAGGAGTGACAGAGGAAGGAGTCCTGAGCAGCTCTGAGGGTTCTGGCCAGGCCTCCACAGCACAGCCCTCAGGGCACTCTGAGCTCCTAGATCCCCTAGCTTGGGTGTGGGAAATCACATTTGCCCATCAGTTCAACTGAAGCAAGGTTGGGACTTTTAAAAAGGGCATTTTGCTAAACAGAAGAAAGGAAGAGTACAAACCACAGGGACAGGTGAAATTTATAATGCCTGTGTCTCTCATTCCCAAGAAAGCAAAAGGCCAGTCACAAATTCACCTGAGGTTTAAGATTAGCGTTTATTGAGTACCTATCACATGCCAGGCAATATTTAAGTGTTTACGTATGTTAGCTAATTTATTCCAATTTAAGCTGCACAACAACTTTAGGAAGTAGGTGTTACGCCCATTTTCTAGAAGAAACTTCCTGGAGCGGTTAGGGGAGTTGCTCCTCTAAGCTTGAGGTCCCACAGATGGTCTGGGATTCAAACCTAGATCTGTCTAATAACACAGTTGGTGCTAGTTTCCCTGCACTTGGCCATCTAAACAGCCTCTCGCTGCAAGGCAGTCTTCTTGGGAAGTCTGGGGAACACCAGGTGAAAACACTTTTTTCTGGTCATGAACAGTTTCCCTGCTTCTAGGCTCCTTTAGCTCTGGGAGGCAATAGAGGGTGATGGGTTAATACCTTCTCCCTCATCCCAAGAAATTAACTTTTCTGGGTAACTTTTGCCCTTGACAAGTCACACCCAAAGGGTCTCACCTTTTCTCTCTTTTGTGAGGGAAAATTGTTGCTTTCCTATTCTGTTAACAGCTATGAGAGATGATTTGCTGAGGCCAGGAACTTAAGGGAATGACATAGGCAGTCTAAAAATAGGGCAGTCTGGGGCCCAGACAATGTTAGGGTCATGGACAAATTCAGCTAAGAGAGATTTAAGGGAACATCTTAAGAACCCTCAAATCCATAAGTACATTGGGCCTTATCTGTTGACTAAATCAATACAAGTATAGCTACTGGTATGTAGAGAGGGTACTCCTTTGAAATTAAAGAAAGCTACTTTTACTAAAAAATATACAAAGCTATGGACAGTCCAGATTCTTTGCTTAACCCTTGAGAAAACAGGGTCCCAAAGAGTGGAATGACTTGCTGGAGTTCACCCAGCCAGCTGGTGCAACTGACCAAAGCCCACAGCTGTCGGTCCTTGTGCTCTTTGCTACTGTGAAGTGGTGTGCCTGCAGCTGTGCTGGGTGCCTTGGAATATACTGAGAGACGCGTGTGTGAAAAAGATGGTGAGCATAGCTTTATTTTGGAGTTTGTTTGGAAAGAGAGTCAGGAGAGCTTGGACCATGATTCTCAAATTCTGATTCCCAGTTCCAGGTTGCTGTGTGAATGTCCACTCACATTCAAACAATCTGGCTCAGTGATGGATGTAGGCTTGCTGCTGTTTTCATGCCAAGTGTTCCAGCCCTTCCTGCCTCCCTGCCTTTGGTCTCCCTCAGGCCCAGAAGAAGCCGCGAGGGAGGCACATGACAAGCTTGAAGATGCTTTTATTGAGAAGGAGAGGGACTGAACAGATTCTTGACAAGCCTAGGCATAAATGCTCCAGGTTTGGGAAAGAAATAAAATAAATAGGTGGTTACTGGGGAGACTCCAACACAGCCAGAATTGGCACTGTTTGCTTCAGCCTCTGGGCCTGTCCATTGTTTTCGCTGTGTGAGCTGGGGCATGGGGTTTGCTGCAAACTGGGATCCAGAAGAGGAATTCTCGGGGCTCTAATGGGTATCAGATCTGCCATCTTGCATCAGCAGGGCCTGGTTCTTGGAGGTGTCTAAGCTGGTGCCTAAGGGCTTATCTGAGGAAAGAAAAAGATTCAGATGAGGCTGGTGGCAGGTGAGGGATCTGCAGAGCTTATGCCACCAATAAGCTTGGAGCCTCAAGGTAAGCCTGAATGAATGCATGAAGCTAAGCCCCTGGGGGAATATCCTGTGCCCAGCACCCGCCACACTCAGTTCTGCCCCAGGGCTGGGCCGGCAGGCTTGTCAACTTCGCACTCTCTCTCACCCAGGAGCACCAGACAGTCCCAATGGGTGTCAGGACCCCCGGGTGTCCTCACCCCCAGCATCCTTCTGACAGCCTCCAGCCGGGACAGGATTCGTGGGGCCTCCTGTGGACATAGCATCTGTAGCTCCCCAGGTCTCATGTGAAGTAGCTGGCTCCCCGTCAGGGACCCAAGTGTCCTCACCGTGCTGTGAACAAAACGGCAAAAGCCATCAGTGGTGCGCTGGAAGCACTCTAGGCCTGAGCATTTGGGTAGAAAAGGGGCTCTTTGGGCTTGGAGGTTGGGGTTACAGAAAAATTCATGGAGTAGGCTGTCTGGGAGTGAAGGAGTAAAGTCAGCATTTGGCTTCAGCCAATTTCAGAACTTCCAGGCTTGAAAGAAGTGCTCTGGGAGAGACTCTTCTGGCTGGGGTGGGGCGACTGAGCTGGCAGCTGGGGTTCTTCCTGAGTCCACTCCCCTGATCCTTGCTGCCTTTGCCACAGCAGGGTTCCCCACTTAATCTCTAATCTAGGCTTGAACACGCCTCTGCTCTGTCCTCTAACTCAGCAGAGACAGTGCTGGATCGGGGTCATGTACAATGTAGGCCAGGTTGTATGTTCTGGGTCTCTGGGTTTCCTTGGTTAGCCCTTTATAAAGTTTCTCCCTCCACATCCGGTAGGGCCAGGCACTCACACAACGGAGAAGTTCTCTGCCTGCAGCCAGGCTGTGACCTCTTCAGGCCTCGAGCTAAGTCGAAGCATTGGAACCTAGAATCAGGGGGAACCAGGGGTCAGAGTCCATCTCATCTCACAGTCAACCACAGCCCCTAACATCTGGGTCCCTTCTCTAGGTTCCCATCAAATCACTTCTCTTACTCTGTGGCTTTCTGGTCTGGCGGGGAGCTGGTCTTATTCTCTGCTCTGGCCCCATGATAAAGTTGGCACACACTAAGCATGCAATAATACGGTCTAAATCAAACCAAGACTCTCTCCTCCACTTGCCACTGAATCCTCCTCACCCCCACCTCCAACTTAGGGCTCTGGATAGTCTAGGCTGGGTAGTACCCGAGAGGGTGACCGGTCCTGGGTCCCAGAGGTCCCCGACTGCAGGGGCTCCAGGATGTTGCTGGGAATGTAGCCGCTCTGTCCTGCTTCGTTCTTCACCAGCCACCACCGCTTGCTGTGGTCCAGAACCTGCCAAGAGTCACCACCTCAGTCCCCTGAGCCTCTGTCCAGCCAGCCTGCCCTCCCCACACAAGGCTTTCTCCCTCCGGCCCTTTCCTACCCTCCTTCTCCCTCTCTAGGCCACCCACCTTGGCAGCCCCCTCCCTGGACCACCCACCCTTGGCTGCCTGTAGCTCCCACTAACCACCACCTCCTTTTCTAGCCTCTGGCCCAAGCCTCACCTCCAGCTCTTCTCCCTGGACCACAGTCAGTTCCCGTGGGTTCCTAGCTTCAAACTCATACAAGACTTGCATTTTCAGGGCTGACTGGACAGGTTTGGGGCTGGAGGGTCTGGAGTTGGGGTCCCCAGGCTGAGGGTCATCGTTGTGTGTCTTCTCCTGAGGAAAGTGTGAGGTGCTCCCTAACCTATGACTTCCCCTCCTAAGAAACAGAGTCAGGATGGCTGGAGAATGGGGCCTCAGAAATTGAGCCTATGTCCCAGCCCTGAGAGTCCCCCCAGGTATCTCCTGCCTGCAGTCTGATGGTGACTTTTGGGTTTCTTTAGAGTTTGCTGGCAGGTCAATGTTAGGTGGGGCTTGGAGTGGGGCTTTCTGCCGGCAGGAGGGGTCTGAAATGTCATTGATTTCTGAAGACATTTCCGGGAGTGGAATTTTCTACATCTGAGCTCTGCCCTAAGCACTTTATACTTGAGTTTGGGAGATCAGAAACATGTGTGGGTAGTCTCATGAGAAGAAGCTATGGGAGCCTAGGAGGGTAGAACACTGATTTTTCCCCAAGGTAGGAGAGGGATATCCTTGTACATGTTTGTCTGGCTAAAAGAGACCCTGTTGGCTCTCTTGAGATATAGGGAGCCAGAGATCCAAAGGAACAGCCCTGTCCCTCCCTCCCCAGGACCACACAGTCCCTACTTAGCCCAAAGCATACCGAAGGGAAACAGGGGCCTGGTATCCTAAGGGTGCCTGTAAGGGACAGAACAGAGAGTGAGTAAGAGCAGGAGGCAGCCAGCCTGGTGGGAGGGAGCTGGGGTATCTGACCACAGGCATAAGCAGCTCACACACAGCTGCCTCCTGTCCCTTTTCCTGTCTCCCCCAGTATACAGATACAGGTGCCCACATGAACCCACCCACCCACCACTTGGAGATGGGGCCTCAGAATTTGAGCCTATGTCCCAGCCCTGAGAGTCTCCCCAAATATCTCCTGTTTGTAGTCTGGTGGTGACTTTTGGGTTTCCATGGAATTTGCTGGCTTGCCAGCGTTAGGTCACACTAGTTGTGTGACCGTGGTTTGGATGGGGAGGGCAGAAACTAGCCAGGGACTAGGGCTGTGGGTAGGGCTCTGTGCCAAGCTCCCCTTACTTGGCTGGAGGGCTCAGGAAGTTGCCAGTCATCTGAAAATGTGGGTTGGTAGGGCAGCGGCTCATCGCCTGTCCAGTCGGCCCTGAAGAGAGAAACAAAGCTGAGTTCACATCCACTCTGTGAACTCTGATGCCAGGCTGTGGGATGTGGAGAGAGAGGGGATGACAGGGCCTAGCCTCAGGAATCTTTTGGCTAATAGGTGACATGGTCCATGTGCACAGATGAAAGGCCCCGACACCCACAAAGGAGCAAACAGCTAAGCCTGGACACATCCCACAGAGCAGGTGTCTGGGGGCCAGCCTCACCTCTGCCCGTGAGGTAAAGATACACCACCTCCGTAAGAACATGATGGACGCTTCATTGCCCTGATTGGGCGTTTGGATTGAAGTAGTGGAACTACAAGAGCTTTTGGGCTGGTCAGCACCCCAGGGGGCTTGTGCAGTATTTTTCTAGGCTGTTTTTAGTTTCCTGGCAGCAGATCCTTTTCTTTCTAGCTAAATTGTTTGTGGATTTCTACCTTGTGAGTAGACTGCAGCTGAGCTGCTCCCGTTGACTCTGGGATGGGCTGGTCCTTGCCTCTCAGCCTCCCCCTCTCCCACTGCACAGGGCCCAGGAGGACCATGCTATTTGTGGCCTTCAGGCTTGCCATGCTTGGAATATTTTCCTCTTGTCTGTCCAGGGAATGCCCATTCATTTCCTTGAAGAAGTTCCCTTCCTTGCTTCACTGGGGCAGAAGTAAATATTCTGCTGAACTTGGTACATCCCTGGGTTATTGCTCTTCTCACACTGCATTGCTCATGATTCTTTTCTCTTTGTTTCTTACTATATATAGATCTCCTTGGGGGCTGTGCCCCTAGTACAGTGGCTGATACACAGGAGGCAGCTATTAAGTGTTTATTCAATGGGAACAAAGGAAAGATTCCCTCGTCTGAATCTTTTTAATTGGTTCCTTCTGTGCCTTGGAAACATGCTTGGGTCTTGACCCTAATACTACTCCTTATAAGCTGTCATCCTATTACTTTCTTCTTACCAAGTTTTTTGAGAATATGCCTATATCCTCTGCCTATATATTCTTATCTCTGTTTCTTTCATTATTCCTGCAACCTGGTTTCTACTTCTGCCATTACTTTATTGAAACTAGTCCATTTAAAATCCTGATTGCCAAATCCAATGGCCTTGTATGGTCTCTGTTCTTCTGGATGACCACAACATTTAGTGTTACTTATAGCTTTGGGTCAATTTGCCAAAAATCAAGTTATCTAAATATAATTTGCCTGAAATTGAACTCTTTTGAGGGTTTTTACATATCTTTAGGTATTCTATTTTCTATGTTTCTTTCATTTATTTCTGGTTATGTTAAGAAATTAGAAAACATCTAAGGGCACATCTGACTTAATATTACATTTAGAAGTATTTATCAATTGTACATCATTTTATGAATATTGAAGTTGTTTTGCATCTTTGTGGGTATTTGAAAAATTATATGTGCTAATCTGTTTTTATAAGGACTGAAATTGTAGAAGTAAGGCTGGGTTTTGAAATACAAAATGGTGTGTTCGACATGATTATTCAATGTTAAAGTGGCTGAATGAAGGAATTTGAGGCCCTCTTATTTGAGTCTATTGTAGAACCTCTGTTTTCCTCTCCTGCTAGTGCTAGACAGATACCAGAGCTATTCCCATGGACAGTGGGAGCCCAGCACAGCCCCAAGAGCTGTGAGACTGGCTTATTCAGGTACTCTTAGTCCCAGGGTTTTGGACAAGGGAACACTGGTATGAGATGGGAGGTCCAGAACTGATAAGTAATTTCATTTTAGTGACTGCACAGAGGGTGCATAAAAATAGATTGTTATGGGTGGAAACAACCCACGTGTCCATCAACAGATGAATGAATAAACAAAATGTGTCATATTCATAACAACGGGGTATTATTCAGCTATAAAGAGGAAGGCAGTTCTGATAGATACTACAACATGGAAGAATCGTGAAGACATTATTTTAAGTGAAACAAGCCACATACAGCAGGATGAATATTGTCTGATTTCACTTATATGAGGTTCCTAGAACAGGCAACATATTTCTCATAGAGACGGAAAGTAGAATAGAGGTTTCCGAGGGCTGAGGAGTGGGTAATGGGGAATTATTATTTAATGGGTACAGAATTTCTGTTTGGGATGATGAAAAAGTTCTTGAAGTACTGTAGATAATGGTGTTGGTAGCACACATTGTTAATGAACGTAATGCCACTGAATTATACACTTAAAATGGTTAAAATGATAAAAATGGTTAATTTCATGCTATGTATATTATACCATAATAAAAAATAGATAGTTTTGAACTATAATTCATGTCTTCAGACAAACTGGACACAAAATTTTGTAAATGGGGTTGAATTGAAAAGAACTGGTCATGGTGGGGTGCGGTGGCTCATGCCTGTAATCTCAGCACTTTGGGAAGCTGAGGTGAGCGGATCCCTTGAGCTCAGGAGTTCAAGACCAGCCTGGGCAACATGGCGAAACCCCATCTCTATAAAAAAATACAAAAAATAGACAGACATGGTGGTGGCACACAGGTGGCACACTGTGGTCCTAGCTATTCAAGAAGGTGAGGTAGGAGGATTGCTGGAGCCAGGAGGTGGAGGCTGCAGTGAGATGAGATCATCACGCCACTGCACTCCAGCCTGAGTGGCAGAGTGAGATCTTGTCTCAAACAAAATAAAAGTGGTTATTAGGCAAATAACTCCAAGGAAAGATTCATGTCCCTGTTGGCTTTTCTGCTGTTCTAAAGCCTTTTCTCTTGGTTTTCATCCCTCTGCTCTTCAGGTTCTACTTAACTCTTCTGCCTTCTTAACCCTTTTTGCATTCGCCATGTAGAAGTGTGCCAAGGCCCTTGCCTCTTCTTTCATGGAATAGAACAAACTATGCTTGTCAAGGTACGTTCAGGGGCTCCCTCTGGAGTGCTCCCCAGTAGCTGTGCCTCTAGCCATCACTTCCGTGCATCCCCTCTCAGCTGCCCAGCCACCAGGCCTCTGCGGAATGTTCCAAGGATGCCTCAGATCAGCGTGCCCAAGCTGGTTCCTCCCACTCCCCTGGCTCTCATCCATTTGGCTTTTTGTTTTGTTTTGTTTTTTGAGATGGAGTTTCCCTCCTGTTGCCCAGGCTGGAGTGCAGCGGGGCGATCTCAGCTCACTGCAACCTCCGCATCCTGGGTTCAAGTGATTCCCCTGCCTCAGCCTCCCAAGTAGCTGGGTTTACAAGCATGCACCACTACACCCAGCTAATTTTGTATATTTGGTAGAGACGGGGTTTCACCATGTTGGCCAGGATGGTCTCGAACTCCTGACCTCAGGTGATCTGCCCACCTCAGCCTCCCAGAGTGCTGGGATTACAGGCATGAGCCACCGCACTGGCCTCCTTTGGCTTTTTTGTCCAGCTGCCCATCTCACAGTTACCCCTGCAGGGAGTATCTCTTTCTTTCTTAACCCCTGGCTCATTGGTTGCCAAGTCTTACTGATATTACATTTGCAGCATCTCTTACGTCAGTAATTCTTAAATTTGGGGCTGGATTGAGACAAAGTTTTCACTTTGTCCTTGACAAAAATGAGAAAATATTTTAGTAGAAGGTTGCCATCTCCCTTTTCTTGGGAAAAACTGTTCTTTTTTCTGAGATAACATGTTTCAGTAGTGGGTGATGGCAAATGTGCACTTTTCTTTTGTTAATAAACTGTTTGCACTTAGCCAAATAAGAAGTTGAGAGCTCTGTGTAGAGTCCCCCGAGTAGCTCTGAAATATTTCTGGTTTGTGGCAACGTAGAGCCTGGCCACCTCTGATGTCCTGCCTGATGCCTCCATGCCCGACCCCCAATTCAGTTCAGGCCTTGTCTTCACTCACCGGCTAGTGGTCCAGGCCAGGCCCAACCCCATCCAAAGGTTACTCTCAGGTGGGCTTAGACAGGACTGTAGCAGGTTGATGGCTTTAGGGGTGAGGAGGGGTGAGATCACTTGGGCTGCTAGGCCAGCCTCAGGGCACTTGTCCAGGATCTAGGGGAGAGATGGAAAATGTCAGGAAGCCTAGGCTCCCACAGGGCCCAGTGTGGGTGGGAAAGGCCCAGAATCCCTGGCTTCCCACTTTTGCAATCGTAGGATGTTAATTCCTGCAAGTGTCCCCATCTGCCTTGGGCCTGCTGCTCCTTCCTGTCTCCCTTGGATCCTTGGCGTCCTTGGCTCTGACCCCAGCCCACCTGGTTCCACCCTGGCCCCTGCTCCCCCGTCCCCCTCCACCAGCCTCCTTTCCTCCCTCTACTCCTTCTTGACTTCAGCCTGTCCCTCTTCACCACCCTGTCCTCCCTTGACTCACGAAGTTCAGGGATTTGAAGAGAATGTGCACGAGCTCAGGGGCACTTGTCTCCTGCAGCCAGGTGGCCAGCCTTCCCTGGGGACACAGGGCAATGCCTGTCACCACCCTTCACCCCACCCCATCTTCACCAGGGCACCATAATTGTTTTATGCCTTGGCTAGAAGGCTGGCACTTCCCACAAGTCCCAAGAGGGGAGGGGAGGTTCTAGGGGGAGTAGACGGAGAAGAAAAAGGCTTGGGATGGTTGAGTCCAGACAGCAGAGGATTAGTGGGGAGGAAGGGGAAGAGGAGAGGCCTGGTGAAGTTGTGGGGAGCCACCTACCAGGAGGTTGAAGCTGTACTTGATTTTCTGGAAGCAGTCAATGTACTGTGCCTGGGTGAGACCTGGGAGAAGGGGCAAGGCAGTGGGCCACAGATCACCCCAAGACACCCTTCTTCCTCTCTCCTGGCCCTCAGTACTCACCTCCCTGGTCCTTGCTTTTTTTCCCAAATTTCTTCTTCTTCCTGCTGGTCTTTGCCTGGACCTTCTCCAGCTTTCCCATGAACAGCTCAATGTCCCTTAGGACATGGTTCAGCACTTCCTGGGCCCCAAACAACACATGGCCTTGAATGGGCAGTTGGGCCTGCTCTAGAACTCCCAACATGCCTCCCGCACCCCTCCCCACCACAAGCCCCAGCCTCAGGCCGGGCCTGGAGTATAAACAAGCTTCTCTGGCCTCCTGGCCCAGGCCCTGGCCATCCTGGGACCCTGGCCTCCTAGAAAAAGAGGGAGGGTTGGTGTCCTTCCTTTTCCCAGGCCCAGAAAGCCTCAGCAAGCTCAAGACCACTTGCAGTTACCTCGTCCCTCTCTGGGTCCTCGGGGGAAGAGGGCCGCCTTGGAGGAGGCGGAGTAAAGACACTTGGTTCTCGGGCACTGGGGTAGTGTGACAGGAGCCTTGGGGATGGCGGGAGGCCTGCAATGTAAGGGGACCATGGATCTAGATTTTAGATCTTTGACTTTTTATCAAAACTTTCTCCTCCACCTGCCCCCATGCCTCAAACTTACTGTGCTCTAGGGTCCTCTGGTGGGGCTGTTCTGGAGGGAGCCCCCGCTCCAGAGAGAGTGCCTGCTCCAGAGGGAGTGGCTTTTCCATAGGAGGCCCCCTCCATCTGTCCTGGCCTGGGTGAAGGCCTCCAAGTTGGGGTCTGCTGAGGACATGGTAGGGGCCACATTTTTGACAAGGTTCTTGGGAGAGAGGCCCTCCCCACACTTCTGCTCCAGGACCCAGGGGCACCACCACCTCTCTCCAGGAGTCCTACCGCCTGCTCCCTGGTCTCCTTCTGGACCCACCCCTGACTCCACCCTGCCTCATCTGCCTACCCTCTGGGCCCTCTCGGGTCCTATCTCAGTCTCTGAGGACAATCTCTAGTGCCCCCTGGGCCCAGCTCCTTCCCTATGCCCACCTCTGTCCCGGCTCCTCCTCAGTCCAGGCCCAGGTTGGTTGGGCCACAACCTTCTGGGTCCCCCAAGATATGGGGTCAGGGTCTGGCCCTCGAGGCTGAGCTGGGAGGCCCCATAGGTGGGCTGAGCCGAGGCTGCCTACCTTTGCTCCAGCTCTTCCTCCAGAGCCTTCTGCAAGCTGGTCCTCAGTCGCTCTGCCTGGGAAGCAGCAGTCAGGCAGGCTAAGTGTGTGTGTGTGTGTGTGTGTGTGTGTGTGTGTGTGGTGGGGTGATAGTCGATGAACCCCACCCCTGACCAATCACCCCTGACCACTCACCCCCACTTCCTGGCACTGGAAGAGCAGAGTGCTGGTGCCTGACAGGCCTGGCTCCTGCACGGTGATGGACAGGATGGAGTTGTAGGAACATGTGTTGAGCGCCACACTCATGGCCTGGATGCTGTTCAGGCGGTAAGAGTCCAGCTCCTCCTGGGCCAGGTGGAGAGGTCAATTGTGAGGCCACCAAGAGCCAGGTGTGGCTTCTGGGAGCTCCTGACCAGCTCATCCTAGCCCTTTGGTGACTTGGGGCTGGGGTGTCATCTACCTGACTCTTGTGCCTCTGTCCCCTGTCTCTTCCTAGGCCTGGGTGTGTGTTGTATTTGGGGAGGGTGGCTGCCCTTTGGGGCATGGAGGGTGGAGTTCAAGAGCTAGTGCTTGCTTCCCCACAGCCCACGCTGGCTATGGCTGGGTTTGCTGGGAGGGCTGACCTTGGTCTCAATGTCCAGCAGCTGCAGCCAGCCGTCCCTGACCTGAAGGATCAAGTCTTGGCTCCACACCCGGCCCTGCGCATCCATCTCGAACAGCTTCTGCAAGGCGTCCTTGGGCCCCTGGACTCTCTGACTCCCCAGCTTGCATGTCATCAAGTGCTGCAGGGAGAGGGGCAGGACTGGGGGAAAGCTCAGAGAGGGGGACCACAGGCATGCTGGGTAGAGAAAAGCAGAAGAGGAAGAAGACGTGTCCTCGGCCCCCTTGAGGTGGGAGGTTCTAGGCTTCAGATAAAGCAACTTTCCAGGGCCAATGTGAGGGCCGGTGTCGAAGCACTGGGGCCAGGGATGGGGGCTCCAAGTCTGAGTCTGAGGGGCTGCAGGAGGGGTTTGAGGACTCTAGAGGAAGGACAGGCATGGCCTTTACTAGTCCAGGCCAGGTGAGGCAGCTGGGTGGTGGTGGATGTGCGATCCAGCCACCCAACAAATAGCTCCTCTGGAGGGGATACAGGACCCTCAGATTCTGTCCCTGGCTTCCTTTGTTCCCTTTGGGAACTCAGTCTCAGCCCAGTCTTCCTCCTCACTCACCCAGAATTCCTGTCTCTTTCTCCTGGTTCATGCCTGGAGACATCCATTGTGATCTCAGTCTCTGCTCAAGTCCTTGCCTACTGCTAGGCTGACCATTCAGGAGCTTTTTGCTGTTATCCAGTTTCCTTTAGGAGCCCCTCCCTTCTCCCAGTCAAACATTGCCTTCACAAGGCCCCTTCCACCCAGGCTTCTTGTGAGGGGGAGATGCAGCCTGCCTCCTGCCCCTTGACCCCCACCCCTGCCCAGGGCCCATCTCCTCTCCCTGTGTTCACACTACCAGCATGTTCAGGGGACCCTGGCATCGTGAGCAAACTCCATCCTCCTGAACATGTCTCCTCTTGCTCTGCCTGCTGGGCCTAAAATAAGCCTGTTCTCAACCTTCACTTTACAGAGAAGCTGAGTCCTCCTGGCCTCTCCTCAGCTGGCTGTGGGAGCCCTGCCTCTGCTGCCCTGTGGGACCTCCAGATCATCTCCCCAGCTCCCTCCCTGCTTGTTCTCCACTAGAGTCCTAACAGTGGAGCTCTTCTACCCCAGAGCTCCAGCCTGACCCTGTGCCTGCTCTCCCCACCACACCCTTATAGCCTGTGCTTCGCCTTCACCTTGGTGTCGACAGCCCTTCAGGCACCTAAATCTTGCAGTGCCTGCGTCATCCTCCCTGGCAGAGCCAGAGACTCCTTTCTAGCCTTGGAGCAGCCTTGGAGCTGCTCACACTCACCCTGGAGGCTTGGGCCCACGTGGCTCCCCTCTCCAACAGTGGCCATCTCAATCCTCCACAGGGCCCAAAGACCTCACACACTCCCGCCTCCAGCCATGCAAGGTCTTGGGCAATGGAGCAGTGCCCTGGGGACTCGGGCAGCAGGGAGTTGGGAGACAGGTGAGGGTAGGTGGGTGGGTGGTTGCGAGTGCTTCCTATCCCATCCCGCTGCTACTTCTTCCCGTCTGGGGACAGGACACTCACCCGCTAAACCTCCAGCCAGGCCTGCTTTGCCCACTCCGACCACCCCTCCTACTCCCCGACACTGAGCAGATGCTCTGGCAGGCTTGCTGGATCTGAATCCATGGGACATGGTTGGGACAGGCTGTTGGCTTCCAGGGCAGGGACTTGTGTGAGGTGTCCATGTTCTGGCAGGGCAGTGGGCACACAGGAACACTTGGGTTTAGTTGGACACTGCCCAGGGCTGCAGAAGTACTCACCTCCACCCTGTGCTGCAGGAGGGTGGGCTCTGAGGTGAGGTTCTGGGAGTACTCCTTCCGGTGCACTACAGGGGCACAGAGCAAGGGGTGGGAAGCAGGCAGAAGAGCGAGGTGAGACTCAGGCAACTGCTGGGGGCAGTTGTGGTGAGGAAGAGGGAGTGGAGGACGGGACATTCAGGGGGCTTAGTGGGAGGGCAGGGGAGAGGGGCCTGCCAGGAGCTTACAGTAAATGGCTCTGCTGCTGGGCCTTGACATGTTGACGCTGCTGAGGATGGCTCCCTAGAACCCAAAGTGAACCAGAGGCAGCCTTCAGAGCTGGGGAAAGGGGAACCAGGCACAGCAGGGCAGGACAGTTGCTATTGCTCTGACTGGGGGCCTCTGGGACCAGACCCAAAGCCCCTGGCTCCAGGGGCCCTTTCCAGAGCCATCTGCAGCCAGTGTCCTCCACTGAGGAGCCCTCCGTCTTGGCTGGGCCTGGAGGCCCCAGGCTGAGGGAAGGGAGGGCCAGGGAGGCCACAGCACAGCTGGGCCCCAGGGAAGGCTCAGACCTCCCATTGTTTGGCCAATAAAGCTCATGCCAAGGAGCCCAGGAAACCTGGATGGATAGGGACCTGCGTTCAGATCCTATCTTAGGCCTGGGTATGAAAGATGCTGAGGGTTCTGTAGCTGACTCTGCCAGAGTAGGCCCTCTTGTTCAACCCTGTTACAGTTCTGCAAACTGAGAGGACACTGATGCTGGCTCTTCAGCTGTAGACCCTCTGGGAAGACTGCATGCATGCGTGTGTGTACTTACGATGGCACTGCAGGACTCGCCAGTGAGCTGACCTCCACGAGTGTCTCCCCAGGCCTCCTGGCTCTTTGCTTTTTGTACTCTGTATCCTCTGCCCAGGTCCAATCCTGGCCCCAACCCTTTAAATTCCAGCTGCGCTGGAATGCTGCACTGGACCTTGTACATTTCTCTCCAGCAACGATAGTCATATCAGCCACCACGGTGCTGTGAGCCTGGTGCCAAGTCCCTTACCAGCATCCTATCAGTTCCTCCTCACTGCCGTCCACTTACTTGGTGCCGTGTGCCTAGCACTGTTTTAACAGCTTTATCTTCAGTCACTCTAATCCTCAAAACAACCTCACAAGGCATGTACTGGTATTGTCCCCATTTACCATATGAGGACTCTGAGGCTCAAAGATGGTAACAGGCCTGAGGTCACAAATGAGTGCTTAATAGAGAGCAAACCCAGATCTGTCTGATTGCAAGCTTCATGTTTTAATGGTTTGTAAACATGCCTCTGCCACTGGGCTGTGCGCAGTCATGGAGGGAGTCTAGAGAACATACATGTTGAAATGGAGTGGAATTAAATGTGGTGTGTGTGTGCCGGCTGGGAGTGGAGTTAGTCTGTGCAGGTCAAGGGTATGTGTTAATCTGAAAGAGGTTTGTGGATATCCACAGGTCCTCATGGTACACCTCAGTTGTGCAGAGATACTAGAATACCCCGGGTAACATGTAAGAGAGCAACCCACACCCTTGTTTATTAGGACTGTTGTGAAAATGACGTAGGATCTGATAAGATGACTCAGTGTTGAAGGAAATAAGCTGCCAATGAACAACAAAGGGAATGTGGTAGGGACGGCTGGATCTCTGGTTTCCTTGTTTGAGAGGACCGCTTTTCTCTCCAGGGGTAAGGCTGGGCTAGAAGCCTGCTCCCCTTTCCCAGCCTCCCCCAACCCCCATTGTAACACTTCCTGCTTCTCCATGCTCTCCATGCAGAAGAGGAAGTGAGGTCTGGCCCTGGTCAGCCCCACTCCCCACTCCCTCAGCACCAGGGTGGGCCCTGTAGGGCCCTGTGGGTAGGTAGGTCAAGGTGGGGAAACAGCTGCCTCCAAAGATTCCCTACCCCAGGAAGGGAAGAGGGGGCTGGCTTGGCTTGCCTTGCCCCTTAGGGGTAGGGGAGCTGTGACAGCCCAGTTTCCCCCTTTAAGCCCTAGATGTAGGGGTTTGGAGCAGGGAAGGCCATCACCTCACAGACCCTGGGGCAAGCATCCCAGAGGTCCTTCCGGAACCTGGACCTTGCTCTGCTTTCCAGCCCCCCAGCCAGCTGCTGAGTCCCAAGCCCCTCCTCGGGCTTGATCCCCTGGGCTGCAGCTGGGAACAGGCTGGAGACTTGGCCTGGGAAGCCACTAAGTTGCCCCCACCTGCCCTGGGATCCCCTGTGACTGGGATGGGCCCCGATCTTCCCTGGGGGCCAGGCCCTTACCTGGGTGCCAGTGAAGACCAGGTGCCTGGTTCTCCCAGGAGGCTGGTCTTGGAGCAGGTGGTCCGGTGCTGGTGGCAGAAGGACAGCAGCTTCTCTGCTAGTGGCCACAGGCAGAGCCTGCCTTTGATGAGGTTACAGAGGCGACCACGCCTGTGTTCTTTGGACTCTGGCGGGTGGGGAGTACTCCTGGCCACTAAGCACTCAACATCAACCTGGACCTGAGGCAGTGTCTGTGCTGACAGGTGTCCCCAGCTTAGCTAGAGGCTACTGTTTCCCTGTTTCCCCACTTCTAGCCTTGGGGTGTGGCCCCCTCTTCCCTCTGCCTTTTGCGTGCCTACTCTGGGAAACAGATCAGCATCAGGCATGGGCCTGGGACCAGAAGGAGAGAGTATGCATGGCCCAGAGTCTGGGTTCTGTGGTGAGGGCACAGGCTGGCAGGAGGTGGACTCCAGGCTTGGGGGAAGCTGTGGGCCGGTGTGTGTGCTGTGCCTGTGCATGGGTGGCACCCATAGATGTGTGATCCTGTGTGCCTGGGTGGTGCCTGTGAGCAAGACATGGATCTTTTCAGAGAAGGTGGGAACTGGGGCACAGAGCCACATGGGGCATTACATGGAGGACTCAGATTCCCTCCGGCAGGGCCCTCATTCTGTCCCTGCTGCTGTCCCTTCCAGCAGGAGCCCCTGTACCAGCCCATTCTTGCTCTTCTACTCTCTTTCCTTCTCTACCCCATCTTGTGCCCAGACCCCTGGTGGATGCCTGGCCAGCTTCAGCAAAGATGGGAAACAGAGACCTGCGTCTATCTGTAGTCATGAACCTACCCACTTCCTGCACTTCATGGTATTGAAAACTCTTTTTTGGCACTCAGGGTGGGCCAGGCTCCCACGCCCTCTGGGAACTCACAGTCTAACCAGTGAGGCCAGGTGTAAACAGAAAGCAGGGAGCAGGGCAGGAGGGGAGGCGGGGGCAGGGGAGTGTCGGTGAGCCTCGGACCGTTGTGAGCAGAGTGCAGGGCCCCAGTGCTGGGCCCTGTGATGGAGTGTGCTGTGGAGTCTGAGGGCTGGAGCACTCCCATCTTTAGCTTCCCTGGAACTATCTCAGGAGATCTCAGCCTTCTCTCCCATCACCACCCAACCAATGCTGCCCTGGATGGCCTGGAGTCCACAGGTCAGTTCCTAGGGAGATGCCTTCCCTGCCTGGGCTGTGTGTGTCCCTGGGAGAGTCCAGCGGGTAGCCAGCTGCTGGGGCGCAGGGATCAGGTGCCTGTGAGGCCGGCACCCAGCCATGGCCCCATGGGAAGCAGTCCTGGGGTTCTGTTCCCTGGGTCTCCATCTCGTGGCCCTTCACTTTCTTTTGGGATACATAGCCTGTACCCTCGTTGCCTCCCCCAGCTCCATGAAGGCCACAGTCATATTTCACCCCAGCCCTAGCTTGGGGTTCAGGCAACACCTCATTTCTGCCCAGCTCAGGCCAGGCCCGTCCTTCCCACAGGCCCCTCCTCAAGTCAGTGTGAGCACAGCAGGGACTCCAATGGGGGGCCCTGGGTCAGGATGGGCAGGGGCAGAAAAACAATGAGTGGCATTCGCAGCACCTCGCTGTCTGCAGTGCCCTTTAGGGATGCCCCTGGGAGCAGTGTGGGTCTCCTCAGACAGAAACCCTTTGTGGCCTGGGTGGGTCTGGGGCCTGGGGCCAGGTATTGGGGACTTCTGCTTCTGTGGAGCCCCCTCAGGGAAGAGGGAGAGGCCAAGCTTCCCATACCTGGGGACTTGGGGCCATAACTAAAGCTCTGGGTGCCACAGCAGTTCTTCTGCAAAGGAGTTCCAGCGGAGGCACCAGGAAGCAGGACTCGAAGTGCATATCCTTGAAATTGTGGGGTTAAAAGGCTGTGGGACCACATTCGTTCATTCATTACACAGCTTCCTGTAGAATTGAGGGCTTTCTGCCTGCTAGGCACTGTGAGAGGTGCTAGGATCCCTCTGGAGGGCTTACAGACACCTTGGAATTCAAGCTAGTTCATTATTTCTCAGCAAACAATCTCCCCTCTCATGCTCCCATCTCAGGGAAGGCACCAGCCACCAGCCATGTGTTCCAGCAGGGAGCTGGAGTCCTCCCTGAGTTCTCCCTCAATCCTCACACCCGATGGACTACCCTTCCTAGCAGACCCAGCTCTGTGGTAAGCCCTAAGGGTCCCCCCTCCTCTCCACCCCACTGCGACTGTCTTCCTCAGACCCCATCACACCTTCTATCTTTGACCCTGTGGCAGTCTCCTCACCCATGCCCTCGCCTCACTCTTGTTCTCATTGATCCTTCCCGGTGGCTGGTAGGGAAGCTTTCTTAACTGGAGATTTGATTGTCCACTCCTCTGCCTAAAACCCCTCACTGACTTCCCACTGCTCACAGGACAAAACCTAAACTCCTTCTCAGGGCAGTTGAAGTCCTTGATGAACTCAAGTCTCCTGCTTCTGAGTCTGGCCTTATCTTCCCCCCAACTCCCTGCCCCTTGTACTTTATACTCAGCTTGGGGCATGGCTTGTAATTCCTTGAAGAGTCACGCCCTGGTACCTGGCTAGCCACTGTTCTGTGTCTGGAATGCCCTGGGGGAAACATTATGCCTTTATGTCTCCAGTAAGCCTCCTTCAGTAGCCTTCCCACTGCCCAGGGCTGGTGGAGCTGGCCCGTGGCTTCCAGACGCCTTGTACATGTGTCCCTCTGTTACTGCATGTATCACATTGAAGGGGATACCCCCATGAGACTAAGGTCCCTGTGGGGAAAAGAAAGAGAGATCAGACTGTTACTGTGTCTATGTAGAAAAGGAAGACAAAAGAAACTCCATTTTGATCTGTACAAAGAAAAATTGTTCTGTTTTGAGATGCCATTAATCTGTAAATTTAGCCCCAACCCTGTGCTCACAGAAACATGTGCCATATTGAATCAAGGTTTAAGGGATTTACAGCTGTGCCTCGTTAACAATATGTCTGCAGACAGTATGCTTGGTAAAAGTCATCGCCATTCTCCATTCTCTATTAACCAGGGACACAATTCTCTGCGGAAGGCCGCAGAGACCTCTGCCCAAGAAAGCCTGGGTATTGTCCAGGGTTTCCCCCCTCTGAGACAGCCTGAGATATGGCCTTGCGGGAAGGGAAAGACCTAACCATCCCTCAGCCCGACACCCGTAAAGGGTCTGTACTGAGGAGAATTCGTAAAAGAGGAAGGCCTTTTTGCAGTTGAGATAAGAGGAAGGTCTCTGTTTCCCGCATGCCCCTGGGAACAGAATGTCTCGGTGTAAAGCCGAAGTCGTTCTATTCTGAGATAGGAGAAAACCGCCCTGTAGCTGGAGGCGAGATATGCTGGCAGCAATACTGCTCGGTTACTCTTTGCTACACTGAGATGTTTGGGTAAAGAGAAACATAAATCTAGCCTACGTGAACATCTGGGCACAGTACCTTCCCTTGAACTTATTTGTGACAGAGATTCCTTTATTCATATGTTTTCCTGCTGACCTTCTCCCTACCATCACCCTGTTCATTCTACTCTTCTGCCGCGCTCCCCTTGCTGATATAGTGAAAATAGTAATCAATAAATACTGAGGAAACTTGGAGACCCCCGCCGGTGCAGGTCCTCACATGCTGAATGTGCGGGTTCCCTGGGCCCGCTGTTCTTTCTCTATACTTTGTCTCTGTGTCTTATTTCTTTTCTCAGTCTCTCATCCCACCTGATGAGAAATACCCACAGGTGTGGAGGGACAGGCCCCCTTCAGGTCCCTGAGGACCCAGATTGTTTTCTGCCACTGTCTAGAGGAGAGAAGGCCTTGTAAACACATGCACTGTAGTATGCAGGCAGAAAGAACCCTACTCGGCTTGGGGGTGTCAGGAAGGACTTCTCAGATGAGGGAATGCAAGGGCTGGCCCTTCAAGGACACACAGGAGTTCAGCCAAGAAGTGGGCTGGGAATTGCAGGCAGAGGGACTGCAGTCCTACTGGATGAAGCGGCCTGGGGAGAAGATGGGTATGGCGTAAACTGTGTGTATGCACGTGTGTGTGTGCGTGTACATGTGTGTGTGCGTGTACATGTGTGTGTAGAAGGGAGGTGGTGGCAGATGACAGCATATGTATGCCCTCATCACCTGGTGGTGAGTAGAGCCATTGAATGGTTTTGCACAGAGAAGCAACAAGAAGGCTGCTGGGTCTTCTGTCTTCTGGAAGACCCTGCTGCTTGCTGGTTCTCAACATATACAGAGAAAGGCTTCTGTGGGGTGGGGCGTCGGATGGACGCAGGTGCACAGGCTTTAGGTTAAGGGGCCAAGGAACCCCTCCCACCACCCTGGCCTGGGCCAGGAAGCAGGGTGGGTTCCTTGGAAGCTCCAGAGCAGGCCCTGGTCAGAGCTGGGAAACTCTGGAGGGCTCTGGGGAAAAGAGCTCCGTGTTCATGGATGACCATGCAGGAGGTAGGGCAGGGCTCTGGCATTCAGAGGTAAATGGTTGCCGCCTCACCCGCAGAACCAGACCCCAGAGCAGGGTCCAGCCAGAACCTCTTGCTGGTGGACTGCGTGGATGAGGCGCAGCCTCAATGTCAATCAGGGGCTGATTGACAACCCATCTTCTCCCCAGGCCGCTTCATCCAGTAGGACTGCAATCCCTCTGCCTGCAATTCCTTGCCCACTTCACCCCTTGACTGAACTCCTGTGTGTCCTTTAAGGGCCAGTCCTTGCATTCCCTGAGTCATGGTGGTCCTGTCCAGGGACTGACACCTGGCCCTGGGGCTGCTGGGGAATCACAGAGACAGCCCCCATCCCTGCCCCTGCTTTCCCCAGCCCTGGCACTGGGTAAGTGGCTTCTATGAGCCAGATGGAGAAATAAACAAGAGAGATGATGTCCTCCCCTCTGGAGCTAACGTGCCGAGGTAGAAGAAACAAATGCATCTGAAGATAATCAGGGTCCTGACAAGTGACACAAGAGAAATAAAGAGAGTGAAGTGGACGATGGCATGGGGGTGGGTGTTTTGGAAGCATGGTGTCGAAGAAGGCTTCTCTGAGGAGGGGAGCTTCAAGCTGAGCCAGGGATGGGAAGGAGCCTGGGAGAGGAGACCATCTATGTAAAGGGCTTGCAGCTGGGAAGGAACGAGCTGGCAGAGAGGTGACCGAGATGGGGTGGACAGGGCCAGGGCACACAGGGCTCTGTAGACTATGGCCAGGAGCCTGGCTTTTATTCCAAGGGCAGTTGGAAGACACGGAGGGGTTTTAAGCAGAGGAGTGGCATGATTGGATTTGTGTTCTAGTCACAACTCTGACTGGAGTGGGGAGAATGGGCTGTGGTGGGAGTGGGGACAGACTCAGGGAGACCACAAGCAGCTGCTGCAGGGAGGGCGGTGGGGCTTGGACACAGCAGGGCCGTGAGGATGGAGACTTTGGTTGCAGGTGGAACGGACAGGACATGCTATGGATTAGAATGGGGGTTGAGAGGGGAAAGAGGACCTATTAGGACCCAGGTTTTTGGCTTGGACAACCGGGTGGGTTATGGTGACATCTGGTGAGATGGAGAAACCGAAGACGAAAGGGATTGGGAGGCGATTGGAGATGAAGAGTTTCTGTTCCATTCTGCACGGCCTTAGTTTGAGAGGCGTTTTGGGCCTCTGGGTGGAAGTAGCAGGAAGGCCAGGGCAGGTGTGAGTCAGAAGCTCAGCAGAGCGGGATGACCACCTGCAGGCATTCAGGAGCATGTAGAGAAAGATGATTCAATGATGCGGGGAACGTTTGCAGTGTAGAAAACAGTAGATACTTGACAGCTGTAAATACATGAATAACATTCAGAGACCTAAGACTCGTGAGACCACATGGGCAAAAGTGTATAGATAAAGAGAAGTGGGCTCACGACTCAACCTAGGTGCTCCAACATTAAGAGACTGGGAAGGACGAGGGGAGACCAAGGGGCCGCCAGTGAACAGCAAGGAGAGCTGGGAAAAGACAGTGTTTCAGGAAGGAGCCTGGGCCAGGTGCTGCTGGGAGATGGAGGCATGGCTACCATCTGTGTGTTTGTGGTAGGGGCTGGAGCCAGCTGGGACGGCTGAAGAGTGTGAGGGCGAGGAGGTGGGCTGTGAGTGAGTTGCCGAGTGTAGACAGAGGGCATGGGAGGCTTTGCTGGGGATGGGATGGGCCAGGGATGAGATACCAGAAACTTGTTCAGATGTGTTCAGGATGGAAGACATCTTGGCATAATGGCTAGTGGGAACGACACGCTACTGCAGAGACAGATGAGACAACAGAGATCCTGGGTGCATGGCAGGAGGGCAGTCTGTGTGGGAGGGCAGGGGAGAAGGCGGGCTTGTCTCTGGAGCCTCTGGTCAGGCCTGGGCTAGACTCTGCCATGCTGCCCACCCGTCCACCTGCCTGCCCTGCCCGATAAAGGCAGACGAAGCACGAGTGGGTGATTTGAAGGCAGGTGGGTGATTTGTAGTCCCACAATTACAAGAGGCTCAGTGGCTTGAGTTTTCAGGAAAGAAGGCCAGGCCTCACGTGCTTCTGGAAGCTGCTCTGTCTGGGGACGGACTGGGGTTGGGGTCTCAGACCCGCCCCCATTTTCCTAGCTCTCCTGGGTGCCTCCGTTTGTTTAAACCCCAAACCTGAAGCCAGTGCTTAGGGCTCTGAATTCTCCTGCCTTTTCCTCATTGCCCTGGCAGCTGGTGTCGGTCCAGATGTCTCTCAGTTCCTGATTCTGGGCCTTGGTTCTGCACCTCCCCAGCCCTGGATCCCCTTGGTGACTTCTACACACGCCCCCTCCTTCTTTCCCTCTCTTCTGCATCCCATCCCATCCAGGTAGGCAGTCCCAGGAGCCTGGATTACCCTGGCCCCACTGCCCTGACAGCCCTGGAGGAAGGGACCTCAAGGACATCTGGAAAGCCCTTCACCAGAGGCCAGCCTTGGGTTGGGATTTGGAGCAGGCTTCTCAGGAGAGCTGAGCTGGAGAGGAGGAGAGGAACCCAGGGCCAGGCTGGGAGGTGGCTGCTGAGGAAAGAGCAGCCTCTGGGAAACGCAAGCCCTTGGGGATCTCAGGGGAGGGGCTTAGTTGGGCCCAGCTCAGTCTGTGGGGCAAGTGGGGAGAGACAGGGAGAGGCAGTCCTATCACCATGCAGGACCATGCCCTGGGCCCCCTTCCAGGAGCTGGTGGCACTGAGTCTTCTTCCTGGGCCGGGCCTGGCCAGCAGCCATGGGTATGGAGGGGAGAGGGCCTGACCAATGCTGCCCGCTCCCTCAGACACTTCTGCTCCTGCCCCCAGTTTAAACCACTTCCCAAGACCAACAGTGCGGCCATTCAGATCCATGTAGTGAAGGGATGTTCAGTGATGTGGAAAAGCTCCCCATTAGCAGTAGATGAAAAAGACAAGTTACAAAATGTAGACCTTAGTTTTGTGAAACAAACAAACACACAAACAAATGGGGAAATTGAAATCATATAAAATGAAACAGAAAAATCTAAATGAAACCTGTAATCATAGACATCTAAACAGGAAACATTGCAATTATGTAAATACCCAAACATAGAAACGTTTATGATGTAGTGTATGGTGAAACAAGCTTCTTACAAGTTGGTAATACTCAATTTTGTTAAGAAAAGTTGTAATGAAAATCTAAACAGAAAATGTTAACCTTGTAAATGTAAATATTTATCCAGCAGTTGCTCAGTGACAGACACCCATCTAAGTCTTTATAGCAAATGCTCACAACCGCCCTTTGAGATAGGCACTGTTATTTTCATCTCCGGTTTACATATGAAGAAACTGAGGCACATAGATGCACAGAGAGGTTAAGTAAGTTGTCCCGGATCACACAGCCAGAAAATAGCAGGCCTGTGGTTTGCACCCAAGCAGCCTGTCTTGAAGAAGAGACAGGAGCAGAAAGAATGTTAGTTATCTTTAGACGTGTGTCTGTGTTGGGATGAGGGGACTTCTTTGTGGTTTTACTTTCTTTGTGCTTTTCTATATTTTCCAACTCTTCCCCAAAGAACATGTTATGCTATTTTTGTAATCAGTGCATCTCCATTCCCACGTCACCCCACACAAAATAAATGGTAATTTTTCAAGTAAGAAAACAAGACAAAAATGTCCCAGAAAGGAACTCCTTCTGCAGCCCTGGGACTCTGTCCTGCTCCCAAGGGGTTGTCAAAGGGTGAGAACAGTGGCCCCAGGACTGGGAAGGCCAGTAGGAGGGCTCAGCTCCCCTCTGTCTGATGTGTGGCCTCTTTGTGGTCCCAGAGGCTCTGGGCTATGTCCCTGAGGAATTCCCAGGTCTCAGGCCAGAGCTAGGTGTCAGGCCAGAGCCAGGCCTCATCCCGGTTGGTACTGAGTTTTCCTAGCCTTCCTGAGCTTTGGGGAAGTGTGTGTCTGCGTGTGTGTGTGTGCGTGAGTGTGTGTGTGTGTGAGTGTGTGTGTGTGCGTTTGTGTGTGTAGGTGTGTGCACAAAGCCAGCATGGAGGAGTCTGGGAGCCCCTCCTTGGTTTCTTGGCACCACACCCCACACATATTCCCAGGTCAGCACAAAGCAAGACTCCCCCTGCAGGATTCAGCTGTCGAGGAACCCTGCTAGGGACCAGAAGCTCATCACCTCCCCAGCAACGCAGGCCATGGGGAGCGCTCTCCATCGCGCAGAGGAAGCGGCTCAGCGTCAGGAACACAGGGTGTGAATCCTATCTCTGGCTCCTAGCCATGTGGCCTTGGAACCTGAGTTCTCTGAACTTCGGGTACATCATTTGTCAAAAGGGCTGATGATGACTGCATGGTTTACATAAGACAACTTGGTCACATGTCTGGAGCAGGGGAGAGGCTCCATAAACAGGCTCCTGAAAGTCGACCTCCCTGTAAAGCCTTCCTCTGCCGCCAGCCGTCCCTGTGATGCTGCCCAGAATAGATCTGATCCCTCTGAGGCACCTCTTCCCCAGGCAGGCTTTCCCCCGGCTCTTCTGCCACCACGGATAGCAGGCTGCCCAGGCTCACTGCATCTTCATCTCTCTAGAGTAGTTTCTCAAATGCCTGGCTCCATGGGACTGCCTGGGAAGCCTGGTTGAAAATGCAAAGTTCTAGACTCGATCCGTGGAGAGTCTGATTTAGGAGTTTCAGGAAGGAGCTCCAGAATCTAAATTTTTATAATCTCCCAGTGGTTCTAATGGGAGCCCGTGCTCTACCGCCTTCCAGTTGGCAATGTCCTGCCTTAAGTGTCACCCAGAAGTGACCAGTGCCAGGCTGCCGCCCAACCAGCTTGAACCTGAGAAGTCATCCCTGCAGCTGCCCCTGCTGTCCCCACACAGCCTCCTAGGTGCCCCAGGGGTGTGCTGTGTCACAGCCAGGCAGTGTCACTCCAGAGACTCTTGCTCTACAGTGCTCTCTCTGAAAGTGGGCAGCAGCTGGAGCCGGAGCCCTGGCCTCCCCTACTCTGCCCCTCAGTGGATTCTGTGCCAGGAATATGTGTCCATATAGAGGCCTGTGCAGACAGCCCAAAGGGCTCCCAGGAGGAGCTGGTGAGCTTGGCCTGTGACTCTGCTGACCTTCCCATCAGGCTGAAGGGGTCCCGCCCTGTGAAGAACATAGGCCACCAAAGATCTTGCCCTGAGAGGCCTACCCAGAATTCCAGAACTGTCCCCAGTGGAAGTAGGCAACTGTGGAACAGTGGGTAGGGGACCGCCCCTCTGCCAGTGATCTGAGATCCAGAGGCCCTCAGAGAAAATGCTGGGCCTCTCTAGCCCCGAGGCAGCTGGGAGACCATGGGGAGGGCGGTGACCTCTGTGATTCAAGGCAGGCATCCACTGTGTCTGGCCCTTCCGTCCTCTCAGAATGTGACCTTCTGGACTGGAGGGGGACAAAGGAGACCCACCATCCCTCAATTCCCAATGCCCTGAGGCCATTCCTCAGACAGGGTGCTCACAGCCAGCCCAGGCAGGCCCTGTCTCAACTGGCAAGCTCTGACCATTAGAACATTTTTCCTTAGGCCAAGCGCAGACCTGCATTCCTGGAGCGTCCCTGCAATGTGCCCCTCTCTGATGGTAAGCCCTTCAGATATTTAGAGATGGTATCACACCCTCCTGGAGCCGCCCAGAGCACCATCAGAGCCAGAGCCCCCGGGTTCAAATTAAACTCTTGGAACCTCAGTTTCTTCATCTATGAGATGGAGACAACCATGGCCTCTATTTATGGAACACGTGACCTGGCCAGGCATTGCACTAAGCATGTCACGTGCCCAGCACATAGATGTTTATTATGGCTTCCAGATCCTTGGCCAGACCAGCGGCACTGGTTCCTGGCTGTCTGCGGAGAGGTGCGGGCTCCCTCTGCTGGAAATGGTGAATCGCAGTCAGGACAGGAGAGGACAATGTAGAATTGCAATCTAGGTGGGAGGGACCTCAGAGATGACCTGACCCAACCTGGTGTTTTACAGATGAGGAAACTGAGGCCAAGGGTGGCCGCCTCACTGGATGACCTCTTTGAAGTGTGCCTGTGTGGGTCCCAGATTGGGGCACTTTCTCCCGCCCCCCAACCACACGCTGCAGAGAGGAGCTGGGCAGTTTGATTCTAATGGGCGCCCTGACTTCTGAATCTCACTTTCCATTCCAACCCACCTCATCCCTCTGGGACTACTCGGTGCAGTGGTGGGAAGGACACCGCCAGGATGCAGGCACAGGGCAGGGGCAGAGGCTCCAGCTGTGCACTTCCTTCCCCCAGCAAGCTGCAGTTCCAGGGAAGGTCCTGAGGGCAGGGCAGGAGGTCAGGAGGGCGGGGGATCAGGAGGGCTGGGCTATGGCGTCCATCCACCCACACCATGCCTGGGAAGGACAGAGCCCACAGAGCTGGGGTCTCCCAGCCGGTGCCATTCAGGGAAGCAAAAGGGAGCTGCACAGACGTCTGGGTCCAGCCTGCATTTCCTCATCCAGCTGGTAATATGACTGATGGATAGAGAGGTCCAAAGGGACTTCCAGTGGGGACATTGGCAGACTTGGAAGATTCTGGAAACTTGTAGCTTCTCCGTGCTTGTTGTTCATGGTAGTAGCTCTCTGCTAGGAGCTATGTGATATGCTTTATGGTTATCATTTTTGTTTTCTTTTTTGAGACAGTGTCTTGCTCTGTCACTCAAGCTGGAGTGCAGTGACGTGATCACGGCTCCCTGCAGCCTCCAACTCCTGGGCTCAAGTGATCCTTCCACCTCAGCTTCCTGGGTAGTTAGGACTAGAGGGGTGTACCACCACACCCAGCTAATTTTAAACTTTTTTGGTAGAGACAGGATCTTGCTATGTTGCTTAGGCTAGTCTTGAACTCCTGGCCTCAAACGATCCTCCTGCCTTGGCCTCCCAAACTAGTCCATTTCATGAATGGGGAAACTGAGGCTTGGAGACATAAGAAATGGTCAGGTATTTAGAAGAGCTGGCATGAACCCATGTCCTCTGACGTGAATGGCTTTCCACTAACTGCATTGCCTCTCGTCTGTTCTTGTCTCTGTACCCTCAGTGAATAGCCATGGAGCTCCTAGAAAGAATGGGAGCTTTCACTTGACCTCCCTTCTCTCCCTCGCCTACTGCCCCTCAGCAAGTGCTTCGGCTACAGTCTGGGAGCCGAAGATGCCTGTGTTGATGCCTCCAACACCCTGTCTCTGCATCTCTAATCCAGCTACATGACCATCTCTTGCCCACCTTTGGCCATTGTCCCTAAGACATCTCAAGTGCATCATGCTGCAGACTGGGGCTGCTGTCTCCACAACACAGCGCTTCCCCTGTGTCCCCATCTCAGTCCTTGGTCCCTCTATCCACTCCCCACATGCAGCCATTAAGTCCTCTGTTTTTGTTCCTTAAATCTCCAGAATGTGCTGACTGTTTTACTTCTCTGTTGTTATTGCTTTAATTCAGACCCCCCACCACAATCCTTTGCTCCTTATTCCCCCACACCCTCTCGAGCCTTTCCCGCCATCTCCTTTCCAGGGGATACTCCCTTCTGATCTCTCTCCAGCTTTGCCCAACAGAGTTTTCTAAAATTCTGATCTGTACATGTTACTCCCTGGCTTATAAATCCTTCAGTTGCTCCCATGCTTTAAAAGAAAATCATACACCTTGACTTTGCACATGGCATTTGAGCTCTGCCTCTGCTGCCTTACCAGGTCTCACCTTTCTGCTGCAAACCCAGACGCAAAGACAACCCAAAGCTCCTTGAAGGCACCTGCAGCACTTTGCCTCTCCACACCTTGCTGCTGCGTCGGCCTCCCTGCTTTCTTTGCTTGGCCAAAACCTCATCTTCCCTCCTATCTCACCTCAATCATCTCTGCCTCTGGAAGGCTTCCTGGACTCCCCTCACTCCTCAGCTGGTTCGGGGATTGTGATCTGAGACAGCACACGTCTTCTTATATCTCTGTCCAAAACCTTAATGTAAGACATTGGTGAATACCTTAATTTTCTCTTCCACTAAATGATGTTACTTTGAGCAGGTTTTATGTTTTTTGTATGTGATACCCGCAGTCAGGCCAGTGCCTGGCACCTAATAGGTGATTGCTGACTGAGTACATAAGTAAACAAATGAATGAAGAAGGTAGAAAGGAAACAGAAGTTAGGAGAGCAGAAGTGGCTGGGAATGGAGACAGTGGCCTGGAAACCTGGAGGAGGGGTCAGCATCCCTTAGACACAAATTTCTCTCCTACCTGGCTGCACATTAGGGGGACTCTCCGCTCTTTCCTGCCTCTCCGTGGCAGACCAGTGACTCCTGGACACCAGTACTGGGAGGGCAAGGGGCCTGGAGGCTGGTCAGAAACCCACACAGAGACCATCCTTCTCCCTTCCCAAGGGACGCTGCCAGCCTCTGCAAGAAGACTACCCAAAGGCTGGTGGATGGCATGGAAACATGAGTGCTGGAATGCGATCACCTTTCCTGCCCAGCACTGATTATGCACCAGCTGTGTTCTGGGGCCTGTACTGAAACTCTGAGGTTGTGCACATTCCAATGTGACACCATTCTTTGGCTTAGTTTCAGATGAGACTAAGGTGGGCCCAAACCACAGGTGGCTGGAGTGAACTCTGGGCAATGAGTGTCAGGGGACAAGGGTGAGGATGCCAGGGCTGTGCAGTCAGCAAGGAGGTGGAACTTGGACTGGGTCTTGAAGCAGAGTGGAAAGGCAAGGGCATTGCTGGCAGGAGGGATGACCTGTATAGAGGCTGGAGGTCAGGACACACAGGGACAAAGAACAGCTGGTTTACTTGGACCTGAGGCTTTGGGATAGAGTGGTAGGAAATAGATTTGGAAAGAGGCATTGGAACCGGGTCCTGGGGGAATTTGCTAAGGCAAAGAGTTTGAACTTGAACCAGAACGATGAAATATGGGGTTGGGGTGGATCCCACGGGGCCAGCCAGGCAGCCCCTGGCTGCTTCTTCCCCGCCTCTCCAGTTGAGGAGCCATTCCCTACAGTGACCAGCAGGGGGCAGGACACGCTCACGTTCCCTTAGCCCAGGCCTTCCCGTCAGGGCTCAGTGTCCAGGGAGAGACCTGGGTTGGGTGTCTCTTGGAGAGTGGGGAGGAGCACCAGGCACAGAGGAAACAGGCCAGCTGTGCATAAATGGGGGACCGGGGGAGGTCTGTGGCCACTGAAGCTGCGTGGTCTGGTGACCTGACCTGGACAGCCCTGGGGTGAGCATACACCCTTCCCTGGCACTAGTGCTGCTTTCCAACTGTGCCCCCTTGCCTTTGCTTTCCCAGCCCCTCCTTCCCAGTAGAAGAACCTTTGTCACCATGAGGTGAATTGGGCCTTCCGGCACCCCAGCTCCTTTAGAATCAAACCAAATCCAGGACTGTGGTTAAAGAGAGTCTCTTTCCTCTGCTCACTCCCTTCCCTAGAGAGAACGAGGAAAGGTTGTCCGGCTGATGACAAGGTATGCATGTTGGTACTTGACTGGCATTATTCAGCAGCTCCTGTGCTAAGAACAGGGACATGAAGACAGAAGAGCATCAGGCCAAGGCACCGTTACACTCAGGGTCCCCAGGCCACAGAGTAAACAACTCCGTGACTCAGCTGGCAATGGCTGGAAGGTGCTATGAACACAGTGCCGTGGACGCCCCGAGGAGGAGGGAACACCCCTGCACAGTGTGGGCTGCAGAGGCTTTGACGAAGCTGCTGCTGGATCTAGGCCTTGAAACATGGGTGGGATTTTACCAGATGGGGAAGAAGATGGGGCATCTCCATGCAGGAACCAGCGTGAGCAAAGGCACAGGAGTGGGGCTGTGTTTAGATAATATCGGTGAAAAGATACAGCTCTATATGCTTTTCCATGACCACTTGTCTTATGACAAACATTGTGCTATGATATTTATATTTCCAATTTTCAAATCAACCCTTAAGGTGTTATGATCCCCTCTTTACAGATAAAGCATCTGAGGGTCAGAGAAGTGGCATGAGAGCCCTGGTAAAGAGCATAGAAGCTGACATGCTAGTCCCGGTCCGTGTGACTCCCCTCTGCCTCCGAAAGATGGAAGTTAAGGAGTGTGCAGGGCAGGGGTGGGTGGGAAGGGCTGATAGTGCCACAAAGACCAGTAAAGTCCTTCTCTCCCAGGGGACTCTACCCTTGGCCCTAGCATCTCTGGCCAGGCTGTAAGATCTTCTGGTCAGAAACCTTTTCTCTAACAGCTATTTACCTTTTCACTTTTCCTTTTAGGAAGAAGTTCTTATGCAAATTTTATTCTTGCGGGTCAGAGATTTTGTCTAGGTCTGGGTCACTGACGAAGGAGGGGCCCTGAAATAGGGTGAAAGGAGGAGGGGCTGGGCCAGACCCGCAGGGGGCATCACCCTGCCCTTGCAAGCCTTGCACTGGTATTTAAAGGTTGGCTTCCGGCCAAGTGCATTGGCTCACGCCTATAATTCCAGCATTTTGGGAGGCTGAGGCATGAGGATTGTTTGAGGTCAAGAGTTTGAGACTAGCCAATGAAGAGAGACACTGTATCTACAAAAAGAAAAAAATTAGCCGGACGTGGTGGTGCATATGCTTGTAGTACCAGCTACTCAGGATGAGGTGGG
>NW_012110042.1:1068357-1085846 GCF_000951045.1 Mandrillus leucophaeus | reverse complement strand
TGTTATTTTGCAGCTTGCTTTTTTCACTTAATGTCAGATCTTGGACCTCTTTTTCATGTTGATATCTGTAGATCTACTCATTTTTTCTTTTTTAGCTGTCTCTTATACACATCTAGATGTGTATAAGAGACAGGCCCTGCACTGGTATTTAAAGGTTGGCTTCCGGCCAAGTGCATTGGCTCACGCCTATAATTCCAGCATTTTGGGAGGCTGAGGCATGAGGATTGTTTGAGGTCAAGAGTTTGAGACTAGCCAATGAAGAGAGACACTGTATCTACAAAAAGAAAAAAATTAGCCGGACGTGGTGGTGCATATGCTTGTAGTACCAGCTACTCAGGATGAGGTGGGAGGATCACTTGAGCCCAGGAGTTTGAGGATGCAGTGAGTTGTGATCATGCCACTGCACTCCAGCCTGGGGGACAGCAAAGGATCCTGTCTCTAAAACAGATACATAAATAAAAACAAAGGTTGGCTTCTTTTCCCACTCTCCATTTGTCTCCTCTGTCTGGGTGGGATGGAGTAGCTGAGAGGGCAGACCTCCAGCCATGAACTTCCTCTTGCAGATGGAAGAGAGGCCTGCTCCTCCAGGGCTCCCCTCCTCTGCAAAATATCCTCTGAACTACCTCCCTTCCCTGGTCTCAGTAAAGCCATTCCCACATCTTCCAGAGGTCCCTGCGTTAGTCTGTTGAGGCTGCTATAGCAAAATAGCATAGACTGGGTAATATATAAACAACAGAAATTTGTTTCTCACAGTTCTGGAGACTGGGAAGTCCAAAATGAAGACACCGGTAGATCTGGAGTCTGGTGGGGGCCTACTATCTAGTTCATAGAAGGCACTTTCTCACTGTGTCCTCACATGGTGGAACGGCAACACAGCTCTCTGGCATCTCTTTTATAAGGGCACTAATCCCTTTTATCAGAGCACTTACTCACCTCACAAAGGTCCCATGCCTAATACCATTGCCTTGGGGTTAAGATTTTTTTTTTTTTTTTGAGACGGAGTCTTGCTCTGTCGCCCAGGCTGGAGTGCAGTGGCGCGATCTCACTGCAAGCTCCACCTCCTGGGTTCCCGCCATTCTCTTGCCTCAGCCTCCTGAGTAGCTGGGACTACAGACACCTGCCACCACACCAGGCTAATTTTTTTTTTTTTTTTTTTTTTTGTATTTTTAGTAGAGACGGGATTTCACTGTGTTGGCCAGGATCGGGGATTAAGGTTTTAACATATGAATTTTGGGGAGACACAAACATTCAGACCATAGCATTCTGCCCTGGCCTGTCAAAATTTATGTCCTTCTCGCATGCAAAATATACTGATTTCATTTCAATAGTCCCAAATGTCTTAACTCATCCTAGCATCAACTTTAAGTTTAAATCCAAAGTCTCATGTAACTATCATCTAAAACAGATATAAGTGAGACTCAAGGTATGATTCATCCTGAGGCAAATTTCTCTCCAGCTATGAACCTGTGAAATCAAGCAAGTTATATGTACTCAAAATACAATCGGGGAGACAGGTGGAGGATAGACATTTCCATTCTGAAAGGGAGCAATAGGAAGGAAAGAAGGGATACCAGGTCCCAATCAAATCCAAACCCAACAGGGCAAACAACATGAAATCTGAAGGCTGGAGAATAATCTCTGGCTGATGCTCTGCCCTCTGGACACTGGGGTGGGGGTTGGGCCCTCAGAGCTCCAGGTGGCCCTGCCCCCATAGCTTTGCTGGGCACTGCCTATGTTCTATCTCTCACAGGTTATTGTTGGGTGCCTGTGGCTCACTCAGGCTGGAATTGCATGCTGGTGGGTCTGTGGTCTGGGATCTTGGTGTTGGCCCACCCTCATGGCTCCATTAGATATTGTCCTGGTGGGGACTCTCTGTAGAGGCCCCACCCTTGCCATACCTCTCTGCCTGGGTCACATAACTGAGGCTCCTGGAGGCTCCAATCTTCAGGATCTAGGTGAAGGGAGCCACGCCCCCATAGCTCATGCACATTGACAGGGATGGCACTTCACGGAGCTGCCAAGGTTTATCACCTATGCCCTCCAGAGGGGTGGCCACCTTGGCTTGTGTTGTACCTAGGCCCACTGGAGCCATACCTGGGGTGTCCAACTAGTACTGTGCTAAAGTGCAGGGAGTGGAGCCTTGAGATCATTCTGTCCCCCAGGCCCTTGTACTCTGAGCCTGTGATGGGAGGGACAATTCTGATAATCTCCAAAATGTTTTGGGGGACAGCCTTCCATTGCCTTCATCAATAGCACCTGGCTTCCCTTGAGATGGCCCATCCATCCCAATCCCTTTCTCAAATCACTGTGGGGCCACATTCTTGGTGTTTTCTCTGAACACACTTTCTCATTCTTTTCAATATGGGTAGGTTGAGAATTTTCCAAAATTTTAAATTCTGCTTCCCTTTTGATTAACAATTCTATCTTCAGATCATCTCTCTCTTCTCAAATGTTACTATAAGCACTCAAGAGAAGCCAAGCTGCACCTTCAACGCTGCTTAGAAATTTATTCATTCAAATATCCCATTGCATCGCTCACGAATTCTACCTTCCACAAAAGCACAATGATGCAAACATAATGCTGCCAAGTTCTTTACTACTTTCTAATAAGGATCGTCTTTCCTCTAGTTTTCAATAAAACATTCCTCATTTCTGAGACCTTATCAGAATGGCTTTTATCATCCATATTTCTACCAATAGACTGTTCATGACCACTTAGGTAACCTCTAAGAAGATTGAGGCTTTCTCTACAACTCTTCACGCCAGAACTGCTCTTAACAGTCCATTCATGGCAATGGTTAGGTTTTTTTCTAGAATGCACTTCCAAACTCCTTCAGCCCCTACCCATTACGCAGTTCCAAAGCCATTTCTACATTTTAGGTATTTTTTACAGTAGCATCCCACTCCTGGTACTAATTTTCTGTTTTAGTCCATTCAGGCTGCTATAACAAAATGCTATAGACTACGTAGCTCATAAACCACAGAAATTTATTTCACAGTCCTGGAGGCTAGAAAGTCCACAAGCAAGGCCCTGGCAGATTTGGTGTCTGGTGAGGAAATGCTTTCTTGTTCATAGATGGTACCTTTTCGGTGTGTTCTCACATGGTCAAAGGGCAAGACAGCACTCTGAGGTCTCTTTTATAAGGTCACTAATCACCTCACCAAGGCCCCACCACCTAATGCCATCATCTTGGGCATTGGGAATTTAACATACGGATTTTGGGGGTAGGAGGACACAAACATTTACACCAAAGCTGACACCTTCTCAGCAATCATCCAGTCCTTTTAAATTGGGACACTCACCTTTTTCTTGCCAGCACTCATTGAAAAAAAGCAATTTAAAGTAATAAAAATTATAGTAAATACCATAATAGCAGAGAAGGATATGTAAAAATTAGAAATGTTCTACCCTTTTCCCTTGCCTCATCTTATTCCCCAAGGAACCACTCTTAACAATTTCTTAGTTATCCCTAAGATATTTCTATATATATAGAGAAGCACATATAGCTACAAGTCACTGTATGTGCTTTGTAAAAAATATATACAGGTGGGATCATATCATAACCATAATGTAACCATGTTATTTTGCAGCTTGCTTTTTTCACTTAATGTCAGATCTTGGACCTCTTTTTCATGTTGATATCTGCAGATCTACTCATTTTTTTTTTTTAGTGACTATAAAAAGTTCATTGTAAAGATATGACTGACCAGTTCCTTTTTTAATGGAGATTTATGCTGCTTAGGTTTTGCTAAGGCAAACAGTTCTAAGATGAACAACTATGTTTGTAGATTAATTGCCAGCTGACTAATAATGTGTGTATTTAAAATGTGAACATGTGTTCCCAGATTGACTTTCAAAAACACTGTAACAATTTATAGTTCCACTAACAGTGTATGAAAGTGCCCATTTCCTTATATTAGCACCAACATTAATACCATCAAACTTTTAAATCTTTGCTAATTTGACAGATGAAAAATGGTAAAAATTTTTAAATTTTGAAAATTTAAATGCCTTTAAAAGTGAGGGTGAGCATTTAAAAAAATGTATCTTGGCTATTTAAACTTCTTTTTCTTTCTTTTTTGTGAAACCCACGTGCAGAGGGATTTTTTGAGATGGCTAATCTTTTTCTCATTGATTTGTAGAAGCTCTTTGTGTATTAAGGAAATGTGTCTAAAATTCATTTTCTTAGCTCTTTCATTACAAATTCTATGTTTGAAAAGGTTTTGTTAAGTAGCAGTTGCCAAGTTACTAGTTCTTTTTCTGTTTTCTCCATCTGATCCATGTATACTTAACCTCAAATATTTATCTGCTCAGATAGCCAATGTTTCTGCATTGAGTTGATGTAACTCCAGCCAAAAGCAAAGCACTGGAATTTTTGTTAATCCCAGAAATCTCACCATGGCTAAATGTAGAGTATCCATTGGTTTTCTGAAATATTTTAAGTGGTTCAAGGAACCCTAGAGGCCTGGGGCCCTGGAGTGGGAGCCACAGCCTCTGATTTAGCCCTTTAGCTGGCACTTCCTTGGGCCAGCCCAGCTCACTTGAGCCAGCAGTGTGGTCAGCACCTGTGTGCACCCCACTGTCCAGCTGTGGATTCTTCTGTTCTGGTGAATGGGCCGGGTGTTTGCATATTTTCCCCTTTGTTTATAGGCACTTATAGGTGTGGGTCCCTTTTCCCTTTAGCAGATGGTCCCTGAGGCAGCACTGAACCTGCCCTAGGCCAGGCCCAGTGGGACTTCACTGGGGGTTAAGGAGGAGATGGAGGAGTACAGTGTGGGGCGGACAGAATGGGGCTCACCCTTAGAGCCGCTCAGCTGGCCCGCACCCCCGCTGCCCATCCTTCAGCCTCCCTACTTCCTTGAAGAAATGTTGCCAGACCCATGTTCTATTCCCTTGAGGGTAGGTGTAGGCCTCCAGGCAGGTTGGGAGGGGGTCTGCAGAGCCCCACATTGGAGAGTGGAGGGCTGGACACCACTCTCCAAATATGGGCCTGTGTGTCCTAAGTAGGAGTTAGAGGCATAGATGGGTGGTGGGGAGGGGGTGTCCTGGGGAAGGGAGGTAGCTTTCGGGCTTCTGGACACTCACCCCCAATCTAAAAGCAGCTTCACTTTGTTCGGGAATGTGTGTGGGGTGAGGGTGGTAGTGCTGAGCTTGCAGGTGTTGGGGTGGGAGGAGAGGTAGAGAGGCCGGAAGCCTGCCCCTGATTCCTGACCTGTCTGAGCCTCTGCAGCTGACTTAGAGGCTTCCAGGTTTATTTGTTGTTTTAACCCAGGGCTGCCTTTTAAGAGACTGCCACATTCCTAAGGGATTGGCAAGTGAAGGTGATGAATGGGGTTGGCAGGAGGCAGAGTCTGAGGAAGTCAACAAGAACTCGAAGTTGACACCCGGGAGCCCAGGTTCCCAGTGCTGTGGCCACGCGTCCTGTCGGAGGACTGGTACCCCCGCTGACCCTAGTGGGTGGGGAAGGAGACCTTGGGCTCTGAAAAATCCCCTTGTCTCTTCCCATGAATATCCTCCAGCCTTTCTGGTTTGCCCTGTTCTCTGCCTCAGGGCACAGCTCTCCTGCCCCATTGGGGCAACCCGAGCCTGAGAGTGGGCACAGAAAGGGTAAGGGCTGAGGCTGGCAGACCTGGGTCTGTCCCCTGGAAATATGCCTCAGTGGCAAATGACTCCCCAGAGATGCCTGAGCTTTTTTTTTCTTTCTTTCTTTTTTTTTCTTTGTTTTTGTAATTAGTATCTTAAGGAGACGATACATTTCAAGAATTGCTTAAATTCTGATACCCGGATTTAAGCATGTGAACACATGATGAGACTTTTAAACATGCAATTAAAGCTATTCATCAGAATTTGTTATACTACCAACGTTACAGTTACTTTGGAGCATAAGTCAAATGATTTAAAGTAATCCTGTAACATACCTAAGGAGCACCTTCCTATATTACGCATGCAAATTACTTCTCCATGTAAAGGTCTTTTCACTTTAATTTCTATGTTACTTTTTCTTTAAAGCAGGGCTGGTGAGATGACATAGACAGTGCCTGCTCTGACTTCCATGAAACCTTATTTCATTGGCTCCATTTGCCCCGCCTGAGCCCAAATGGAGTCTCTGAGAAGGGAGCGAGAAAGAGCTGCTCCTTCTTCCAAATGTTCTGCTTTGGTCTGCAGGAAAATTGTCTCACTAAATACACAAATCTATCTTGACAATGCAATTGAATGGCCCTCCCATGTACAGTGCGATGCAATAGGTGTATTATTCCCGTTTCCTCTATCCTGGGCCTTGGCAAAACCATCCCAGCCAGACTGAGGGAACACCAGCCCTGATATTTGGGACATGCTAGTGAAGAATGTGGCTTCTGAGCCAAGCGGATGAAGGGCAGACTTGGCCACACACAGGAGCTGGCTTCATGGACTGGTTCCCCATCTGTAAGTGGGAACCGCTCTGCTCAGGTTGCTGCAGAGATGAAGTCCCAGCAGGTGTACGAGTGCTGCAGTCAGGAGCGGCTCAGTGCCTATGCTCTCACTCTCCTGGAGGCCCTTCTCTCGCCTCCTCTGGGAGCTAAGTCCTTCCAGCCAGGCCTGACCATCAGGCCCCTCTAGATATGACTTGGCTGACCTTCTTTCCCCTTCATAAAATACTTGGGTCTTGAAGTCCCTTTCAGCTCTGAAGTTTGATCACTGACTCAGGCCTGGGTTGTCCAACTTCATAGTTTTGCAGGCTGGGTTCAAGGAGTAGCCTTATGCCGAGAACTCAGGACACAGTTGTCTTGGTAGGACAGGGGTCGGAAAAGGCTTGGAACATGGAAGAGGTGTGGGCCTCCCGCTGGGAGTGAGAGAGGAGGAGGTGCTTGATGGTAGTTGACATGGTGTGTGTGTGTGTGTGTGTGTGTGTGTGTGTGTGTGTGTGTGTGTGAAGTGAGAAGTAGTCTTTCAAAATAACATTTGTCTCGTTTTCTCATTTTTCTAGAGCTGGCTGGATTGAAGCAGGGTTTGTCTTAGGACTGCCAGGAGCATGTGTGTGTGTGTTTGTTTGTGCGTGCTGAGGGTAGATGTGACAAAACGTAGCCCTTGAAAAAGCCATAAAACAAAGGCTTCTCAATTTCTCTGGGGTTATTTACGGATATTTTATGCCTCTGCCATCCACAAAACCAAGGGCATCTATTTAATTCATTCTTTCAAGGAATGTATTGAGCTGGGCCCAGGAGGCCGTGCTCTACATCCAGAGGCTGGCCCTGTGCTGGGTACCAGAGATAAAGTAAGAATAAGACGTGATTCCATGCCCCCGAGCCCACAGCCCCGTGGTGCAATGCAGAGTGTGGGGAGTCCTATGCCTGGGTGGCTGTGGGGTTGGGGGCTGTGGTGGCCCAGAGAGGAGCTGCGGGAGGCTCCACTGCTAAGGAGGGCTTGAGCTTGCACCAAAGACCAGGTAGGCACCAGTGCAGTCCCCACAGTGGGGACAGGCACCACAAGCCATAGCGCTGCTGGTGCAAACACTCAGAGGCATAAAAGAACACTGGTGATTGGAGAACCAGATGTAGCATGGGGTAGCCAGAACCTTGGGGACAAGAACAGTGGGGAGAGATGAGAAGCTTATGCTGAGGGTCACCACTGAAGCTTTGGGGGCCTGACTGAGGAGTTTGGATTTTAGCCTGTGGGCAGGGGTCCTAAACTCAGCTGTCTGCAGGGACCAGACTAGGAGGACAGGCATGAAGATGCCAGTGCAGAAAGAGGTTACCCTGGGGAAGGCAGGCCTTGTCCCCTCTGTTCAGTCATTGTCCCAGGTTGGGGGGACAGGCCCAGAGTAATATGTCACCTAACTAGCTCTTACAGAGAAGCTGGCAGTCTGGGTTTTTACATGGGCACATTTATTTTTAAACGTTAGCAATTAATTCAAATTTAATACATAACGAAACAAAACACATGGCTCAGGCCCACCAGGAAAGGTCTGGGTGTCTCATTGGGCGCCCAGGCCCTGTGTGGCCACTGCCTGTGATGGTGGGGGATGTGTCCACAGCTTCCAAGTGGGAGTGGGTGGGTTAGAGTTTGCTTCCTGTGGTGGGCATTCTGAGGAAGGCTGTACAAACAGCTGGACGGACAGAGCTGGAGAGACCAGTACGGAAGTTATGGAAAAATCTCATTCTTCATTCATTCATTTAACAAGTGTTTATTGAGCATGTGCTGTGTGCCAGGCACTGTGGTAAGCAGGAGCTATTAAAGAACACCCAGCCTGTTTCCAACCCACAGATCAAGGTCCAGGCTAATTCTGCCATGCCTTCCCAGGCCTACTGTCCTTTCTTCCCAGGCTCTGAGGCTACACTTCTCAGTCCCAGGCCAAATCTGCTCTCTGCAGGGCCTCCTGAACTCCAATACAGCCTTTTTTCTGGGTTTTGCCCCCACTCCAGTCATGCTCTGTCCTCTTCTTCTCTGGCGTTTATTGCTCCTCACAGCTCTGCCCTCTGCACACCCATCCTTCAGTGCCTGGGTGTGGCAGAAGAGGAGCTCTCCTTTCCCCAGCTCTCCTGCTCTTGTCATCAGCAGGAAATTTGCAGAGCTTTTACTCTGGATCCAAACAAACACTCATGTGTTCATGCACCTAGCTGAGAGCCCAACCTGGGTCTGGGCTGGCCTGGGAGCCTGCGGGATGCGAGGGTCTTTGTCCTCAAGGCACTCCCAGGTATAGGGGAATAAGCCCTGTCTACCACCAAGAGCAAGACCACTCAATACCTGATGGATAGTCCCCATGAGCCAGTGGGGGCCGTGGAAACATAGAGACCCAATTCTTAGTGCTGCGTGCTTAACTTTTATGGGCTCATGGGTGCTTCACCTCCGCCCATTAAAGCCAGCTCTGTTATGGTACTATTTCACATTTGAGGAGACTGAAGCTCAGAGAGTTGACTAGACTGTCTGAGATTGCTTAGCTGTCAGAGGCAGCACATTGGTTTGACCCTGGGGTGGTTGACTGCAAGCCCACTTAGTGCACGGCCATTTCAGGAGTAGGGTGTGAGAACTGGCAGGGATGGGGGGTAGTGGCTGGGGCACATCCCCACTGGACATCTTCCTGGACTTTCTCCAGGATGGGGAGTGATTCTGCACTGGCTGATATGGGGTGTGATGGGCCTGGCTGCTGGTGTGTGGCCCCGTGGCACCTCCACCCTTTGCTGGGCTCTCACCCAGCCCCCTCTCTGGTCTCCGACTCTGTGGCACGTGCCTCTCTTCTCCCAGTTTATCCCCCCTCCTCCTCCTCCTAGACAAAGGTAGCCTGATACTGTGAGTCAGCTTGGATTGGGAGCCAAGGTCATTAACTCACCTGGGCCTGTCAAATGGGTGTAAGCACTGATTATCCTGCAGGGATCTAGCGGAGCTCAAACCTTTGAAGACTACAGAAGGAAACTACTATAAATATTTAGAGGCTTGAGTCATTCATTCATTCAGCAAGTATTTATTGAGGGCATACTCTGTGGCAGGCCCTGCTCTGAATTTTAGGGATATTGTCCTAAGGAAGACAGCCTTAGCTCCTGCCTGCATGGGGCTTACAGTCTAGAGTAGGGTGGGGGGCAGACATTCAGTAGTCATGCAGATGAACACATAGGTACAAAGCAAACTGTGTTCAACAAGATTGTTAACAGGGATGGAGCATGGGTCCACAGGTTTTCCTGAGTAAGCGGGATTTCAGCTGAAGGATGACGGGTCAGCCTGCACAGGGCAGGGCAGGGCAGGGGCCCCCAGGTCGTGAGTGCAAAGCCCTCAAGTGGGGGACAAGCCAGAGGCTTGCGACAAGGCAGCATGAGCCAGGGCGGTGCGGGGGGAGGCTGGGGGGCTGAACGGCCGGACAGGGCATGGCCTTGCAAAAGAGAGCTATTGAAGGATTTAGTTTAAGTGGCTTAACAAAAATAACCTCTATCTCTTTGACCTGGGTTCCTAGAGCTTCTCCTGCCTCCTTTGCCCTCAGTGTCCATTCTGTGTGGTGAGAAGTTGAGCTGGGGGGAGGTCTCAGCCCCCATCCCCTTCTCGGGCAGAAGGGCAGCTGATTGAAAGCAGATGTCTCGCCCTGGTGGGGCCCAGCCCGGCTCCCCAGTGCTGACCTCAGACCTGCACCGCTGGCATGTCCAGGCCGCAGACTCTCTGTCAGCAAAGCCGCATCCGTCCTGCAGAGAGACGGTCACTGTGGCTGCCCACACCCCCAACCCAGCAATTTCCCTACCACGGTGAGAAACCTCCCATATTCCGGGGCTGGAGCCCAGCCTCCTCCTTTCAATTGCCTGGGGGAGGGAGAGACACCAATTAGGTTATTGGAAAGGAACTAGGTTAGAAGAGGTGTCTGTCACCCCTGCCCAGTTCCTCGGCACACCTGCACCAGCACAATGCCAAAGGAGGCCGCTATTATACTATTCAGCATGTCCTTGGCTCTGTGCTAAGTGCTTTATGTTTTCCCATTTAATCCTTATAAACAGCTCCATGAGGCCCAACTGTTAAGGCAGTGTGTGACTGAGGCTCAGAGAGGGCACTTGGTCACACGGCTGGTAGGTGCAGAGCTGGGATTTGAGCCCAGGTCATCAGGTCTGAAGTCCGTGACCCCAGTAGTCCTCTGCAGGGGGCACTGGCTGTTGCTCCTGTGCCTCTCAGACACTCCATGTGCCCGTTGCTCCTGAGGAAGCCCAGGTCAGCTCCAGGCTGCTTATGCCTCCAGGGGCCTGCGTCTGGGCATAGGGCACCAAGATGGGCCCAGAGAGTGCTGGTGCGGCCTCTAGGTGGTGGGAACCTGGGCTCTGGACATTGTCAAGGGCAATGTGCTTGCTGTTGAATCAGTTTGGACCATACCCAGTGGTCTCTTCACAGAGGGAGTTGCCATATTGATTTTTGCCTTTGAACTCCCCCGGGGACCACCCCCCATGCGCCTGCCCTTCCGGTGCTGCTACATCCATAAGGCCTCTGCTCCCCGGCCCCCACTGCGCACCTGGAGGCATCCAGCAGGTTCCACAGGTTTCCCAGGGATGCCTCTGGTGTCCTGCAGCAACCCTAGTGGCCACTTCCCTCACTGCCCCTTACTCTCAGGCCACCCTAGAACTGCACCCTCTTTCCTCTGCTCCTACAAGGCTGCTCCCGGCCCTTCTGCAGACCTATCTCCCTTACCCCTGGCCATTTCCCTGGTCTACTTCCCCTTCTCTGCCCATCCCAGCATCTCCGCCTGATCCCACCCCCTCAGAGAGATCACTGTGCTTTCAGTCAGTCAGCAAGCATTCATTGAACTGTAGAGACATCCTGGCTGAGAGCTAAGGCTCTGAAGCCTGACGCCTGGGGCTACAGAAATGAAACCCTCCCATCCCCTGCTCACCTCTGGTGCACCTGGAGCGTAAAGAGAAAAGGCAAAGACTCCACCGCTGGATGCCGGCTTCACTTTGGCTTCTCCCCACTGCCTAGTTACTGAGAAGAAAAAAATACGGCAGGACGCCCCATATAGACCATTTTTTTCCCCTCTGTTCTGTGCAAGAGTTACCTTGGTAGTCCTCAGTTAGGTGACTCAGCACTGGGGTTTACTGTGGAGGGTGGGTCTGGGGGTGGCAGAGGGGAGCAGCTTTCTGGGGACTTTCAGACACAGGCATAAGGAGGCCATTTGTGTTTTGGGGTCTGTAAAGAAGGAGCCCCAACCCCAGTGTGGATCCTGGGGAAGGAAAAGGGACCCAGACTCTGACCGCAAGGGGTGGACCCAGAAGCCCCAGCAAACTGTCAGCCATCCTCAGCCATCCTTGGAGTCAGCCCCCAGAAGATGCACGTGGCCTGTGTGGTGCTCTGGTTGGCACGGGACACTCCGCCTTCTGACCACGTGGGAGCAGTTATCAACAGGTGCCACCTCAGTGGGAATGGGTCAGCGTCCTTGTTCTTCTGGCCGAGGTGCAGAAGTTGGAGCCTCCACCTCCCCTTCCACTTTTTGAGTACATGAGACCTGGAGGTTCTTGGGCAATTTGAAAAGAGAGGAAGATTCCAGAGGAAGGTATGTTTTTCTTTCAAGTATAGTAAATTAGGTCTGGATGGTTTTAATTAAAATTATACAAATCAAAGAAATGCAATAGTATTTGTACCTCCAATATCTGCTGTCACTCAGTGGTCACAAAATCATCAGTTCCTGTTTATCAAAAGCTTGTGGTGTGCCAGGTACTGTGCCAAATCTCCCATTTACATTGTTTTATTTAATCTTCATGACAAGGTAGGTACTTTCTGTCACCATTTTACAGATGAGAAAACTGAGGCTCTCTACAGAGAGGTTAACTAACTTTCCCAAAGTCACGCAGCTAGCAAAGCTGTGAATTGGGCTTATAACCCACATTATCTTTCACTCCAAAGTCCTTCAACCACTAGTTTCACTCTATTGCTCTGTCTGGGGGTTCCCTGAATCTATGGGGACTCCGGAAGATATGGACCCGCAGGGAGAAGCCATGGGATCTGGAGGCCCAAGGCCTAAGGAGACCGTAGGGCCTCCTTCAGGTAACTGTCTTCGGCAGCAGCTGGATCCCATTACACTGTGGACAGCAGTCTTTAGAAAGCCACCTTCTCCCGGGCTGCAACAGAACAGGGTGACCACAGCCTATGAACCCTTGGGGCCCCTTGAATTCCTACTGCCTACCCAGCAGGGTTTCACAAACACATTGACGTTGACAGAGCAGCCTGTGTGGAGGGTGCAGGAAGCCCAGAGGCCTGTGGCTGCCAGCATTGCTCAGAGTTTCCGCTGAGCTCTTCCTGCAGGGCCCTCCTCAGGGCTCTGCTAGCCAGCGCCCCCTGTCTTGAGGCCTTCGTGGGCCCCAGCTGGCTCTGAGAGAAGCTCAACTGATTCCAGGGCCTCTGAAGGGCCAGGAAGGCCCCATTTTCTGGGTGCCGAGCCTTGGGTTAGCTTCAGAGGCCCTGGTGATAGCCTCAGGATGTCTGAAGGTTCCTTAGGACCAACGCCACCGGGTGGGACAGAGACAGTGCTACTCCCAGTCAGAAGATCCAAGTTCCACTCTCAGATTCAACACTCGCTGGTTCTGCACCCTCAGGCGCGTGTCTCCCTCCCTGAATTCCCTTCCCTATCTACCTCACAGGGCTGTTTAAAACCCTGGGCAAATAGGAAAACACTCAGCCAGTGTTGGCGGCCCTAGTAAGGCTGTGGGCTGACTGTGGGCCTGCCCCTAATTGGTCTTCCCACCTGGAAACTCAGCAAAGAGGCTGGATTTATGGGTTCCGGAAGAGGGGAAGGCATTCCAGGACGAGGGAGGGCTGAGCCCAGGCACAGAGTCCAGAACACACAGGAATGAACTGAGCTCTGTGCCAGAAACTGTTCTAAGTATTTTACACATTGTAACTCATTTACCTCTCTCATCATTCCCATGAGATAGGCATTACTTCACTCCACTTTACAGATGAGGCAATGGAGGCACAGAGGGGTAAAGTAACTTGCTCAAGATCACATCGCTAGAAGTGAGGAGCCAAGATTTGAACCTGGGCAATCTGGGAGGAGACCACGAGTGGAAGCAGTGGTGGTGGAACTGGAAAGGCTGGGAGAAACGCCAGGGTCTGGGCCGCATCTGCCCTGCCCACTGCTGCAAGGCCAGTGCCCAGAGCAGTGCTTAGCACATAGTAGGTGTTCTGAACCTGTTCCTGATACATGAGCTCTGCAGCAGGTGTGGCTACCTTGCTTGTCTGGGGACGCTGACATTTCACACAACACAGAGAGGTTGGGGTTGCTGCCTCTGCCTTTGGGCTGAGATTCAGCGCTTTTCAACGGGGCTACTGGACCCTTATAGCAGGAGGGCCCCTCGTGGGAAGGCAGACATTTAAAATCGTTCCTTAATCTCCCTCTGGCCCCCTCCCGTTAGGCCCCGCCTCGCCTCCTGTACCTCCCTGGGGAGTGTTTTTAGCTCCCAGAACTTGGGATCCAGGTGGGCTGGGGGGCTGGGGGAATGCAGACAAACTTGGAGAAGCATGTTCGCGGCCGGCAGAGGCTGCTGAGAGACCAGCCTGTTTGCATGGCTGGAGCGCTGGGGGCTGGTGAGAAAGGAAGCTTCCTACTCTGCAGCACTCAGACCCCACTAGGAATGTGGCTTGGGGCCAGGATCCCTCTGGGCAAGAAAGGATGACTCGGCAGAAACAGCCTCCTGGCCCCACAGGACAACTGGAGCCGCTGCCCTGGGGGCTGGTGCCAAGTGGCAGAGCTGCTGAATTAATGACCCCTCCGCCTCAGCTTCATCTCCACCCTCCCACACCTCATCCCGCCTCCCACTCCCCCAGCCCTCTTTTAGAAGCCATTCTCTGGGCTGGGGTTTTCAGACTCTCAGAGCGGCAAGAACTCACCCCCTCCACCAACTTTCAGATAGAATTGGGAAGGGTCCTGAGGCTGGAATGGATAACTGGTGAAGGGAGGCAGCCAGCCTTCGAGACCTCCCAGGCCTGCCAAGGGAGTCCAGTACGGGGTGAGGGGTGCATGGGGCAGTGGCAGGAGCTGGCCTGGGCCGGGCCCTGGGGAATTCCAGCCCAGGAGAGCCAACTGGAAGCACGTGTTTCTAGATGGGCATGGAACCCACAAAGCTGCTTCTTCCAGCCCAGCTTCGCAAGGATTAAAGATCTCAGGAATCCTGGGAAATCTGTCTCCTTGTCACCAGAGGCCCCTCATAATACAGGCTCCTGTCCCACTTTGCACCTCAGGTCCTGAGCAGAAGTGGATGATGATGGTGGTGGTGAAAATGCGCATCTTGTGAGAGTCAGGCTGCAGCTGCTAGCGTTCATTGTTTCCCACACATCCTGCTGACCGCTGCTACCTGTTTAAACCCAGGTGCTCCCCAGGGCAGCCTTATCAGGTGGGTAGGTACCAGTATTACCCTCATTTTCTGCAGAGGAAATTGCCTTGCAGAAGGGTAAGTAGCTTGTCCAAGTTCACTCTGGTTGTGGCAGAATACATTTCCAAGACTGGGATCTTAAATGCTCTGCGTGATCGTCTACCTCTTGGAGGAAGGAAAAAGTGTAGAGTTCCTGTGGCTCTGCCCTCTCCCCTGGGTGCCACGCAGTGATTGAGGGTCACCAGGGCCAGCCCATGGAAACACTGACCCTTTCTAGGAGGCATTGCAACATCCAGCAGTTTCCTGCACACCTATCACAGGGGGCTTGGGTCTCGTGAGCAGTGAAGATCCTGAGATGTGGGGCTAGAAGACATGAGCCTGTCTCCTGACTTACTAGCTGTGTGACTTTGACACTTAGCTTTGTCTCCCCCTTGGTTCCCTCATCTACAAAACAGAAGAGAAGAATACAAAAACTTTCTCTCCATGACCTGCCCCAGGGAGATCAAATGTAGACCCTAAGTCGGCTGCAGCCAGGGGGCCTGAGCAGATGGAAAGCAGCAGTGGATGGCGGGGGTTGAGAGGGGAGGAGATCAGGGAAGGGGGCCGGAAGGGAGTGTCGGGGGCTGGTATCACACTACTAGGCTCCCAGGTCTGGAGAGAGGCCAGCAGAGATCAGGATTTCCTTTCATAACAGATTATGGAACAGCTACTTTGCACTAATCCATCTGCCTGATAGAGATCATCGGGGGGTGACCCAGCAGCCTTTGGTGAAGACACAGAACAAAACGACTGCATCTTCCCAGGAAAACCCCATGGGCAAAACGACTCCAGCTGCCAGATAACAGCCAGTTTTTGGCAAGTGCCCGGTTTGCTGACTTCCTTCTGTCCTACTCTAACCTGGCTTCTGTTAGTTGACTGGTTCCTGTTGCCTCAGCAACAGAGCAATAATGGAGGTGGGTGTGAATGGCTATGTTAAATCACTTAATTATTGCAAACAGGCACTCTGCCAAACGGGGGTGGTTACAGCTATGTTAGACTTAGTCACTGCCTGCAACTAAATGTAGCTGAGATGGTCGTAAATATGCATGAAATAATAGACCACCAACAAATACATCTTGGTTGACTGAAGAACCTTTGGAATTATGAAGACATTAGACTACATCCATCACAGTTGTATCACTGAGTCCATTTTATTCTATTCAAAACCTTTGCAAACCAGTAATTTACATAGGATGTGTATGGCGAGGCTACCTCAGTTACCCCATTCCTCAACTCTATAAGGTTTTATCAATAACAGCAGGTCCATTCCATTTAGGCTGTTATTATAGCTCTCCCCTGGGACATCCTGTAGTGGTTGTTTTTTGGAAACATCATTTGGTTCATAATCTCTTAGCAACAGGACTTTGAGGGCTAACGGCTGACATAGAAGCCCAGCAAGATGATTGTGACTTGTGGGTAGGCAAACCCACAGCAGCCAAGTCTAAGCACTCTCTGATTATGGGTTTAATTGTTTTAGGTCATTGAACGTCATGGGCACCCACTGCGGGTCAAACTGGCTTTGTTATCTGCCAGTGAGCATTTGCCAAGGCAGCCACACACCCAGGGCCTGAGGAGAACTTCCAGAGTCACCGAGTGCTCCAGGCATCACAGCTTGGCCTTTTTGCTGCAGACCCTGGAATGCCTGATGGGGAAGAGGAAGAAAGGAAGGAGGATTTATCTCACTCTGTGTGTGCCTGCCACTTCACCTCATCGTATCCTCACAACCCCCTGTGCAGCAGTGTTAGGACTGTCTTGCCAGGCTGCAGGTGAGGAGGCAGCCGCCCAGACCGGGCAGTCACTGGCTGCGCTCACAGGTGGTCACAGGCTGGTGGAGGCAGAGGCAAGATTCTGATCCAGGTCCTCCTGAGCTCACAGCCTCTGCTCCTTCTGCTCTTTCCATGCAAACACCCACGCCTACGGGGACAGCTGGGTCTTTCCTGGATGTTTGGTCTCCATAAGATTCTGTTCCAGAGTGGAGCATGTGAGGGTCATTGCCACAGACCCATTCCACATGTCAGAGGCCACGCAAACAGTGTATACATCTGGCGCCACTGAGCCCAGCACTCACAGGCAGCCTGGGGCCTGCCTGCCTGCTCTCAGAGTTTGCAATTCCCTTTTTATTTGAGTTCTTTCTGGTCTCTCCCAGAGACTGAGACTGTAGTTTGCCATCTGTATTTAGTAGGAATTAAAAGTTTTAAACATAGCTACCACGTTTTACTATGAACTGAGCACATACATACCGCTATTTACTCCTTAAAACCTTGTAAAGATGTGATACTGTGGTCCCTGTTTACAGATCAGGAAATTGAGGGTTAGAATGGTTGGATGATTTGCTCTAAGTCACAGAAAACAGGTTCTTTTTTAAATTTTTTAATTTTTTTGAGACAGAGTCTCACTCTGTCACCCAGGCTGGAGTGCAGTGGCGCGATCTCGGCTCACTGCAAGCTCTGCCTCTCGGGTTCACGCCATTCTCCTGCCTCAGCCTCCCCAGTAGCTGGGACTACAGGTGCCCGCCACCACACCCAGATAATTTTTTTTGTATTTTTAATAGAGACGGGGTTTCACCATGTTAGCCAGGATGGTCTCCATCTCCTGACCTCGTGATCCGCCCACCTCGGCCTCCCAAAGTGCTGGGATTACAGGCGTGA
>NW_012110042.1:1057027-1067727 GCF_000951045.1 Mandrillus leucophaeus | reverse complement strand
CTCCCAAAGTGCTGGGATTACAGGCATGAGCCACTGCACCTGGCCAATCTTATTTATTGTAGATTGTAGGCACTACTCTCCACAAGTTTTTTTAGGTGAATGAATGCAAGCATCATCCTTATACTTAAAAGAGTCCTGTAGCATAGATGGAGCCATGATAATTTTCACATTCTAGACAAAGACGTGGAAGATGGCATGCTCAAAGGCACCTACTAGCAAACCTAATCCCCTTTCTATGTTCTGAGCTCCCTTTGAATTTGGCCACGTCTCGGTTTCCTCTGGCCATGACATCATAATTTACTCATAGACTAGACATCAGCTCACTAGTGTTTCATCCTTGACTCTTCTCTTAACAAGTTTCTCTTTCCCTCTAAATTTTATCAACCACCTCCCAAATATCTCTTGAACTTTAGCACTTCTATCTCCACAGCCCCAACCCAGAGAAAGTGTCCAGTAGCCTCCCGACCCCAGCCTCTTCCCTCACAGCCTCCCAAGGCTTATCTGATCGGACAATCCTCATTTCTTAGAGATTGTATTTGAAGTCCTCAGCCCAGCCCACAAGGTCCACACTGAGTTTTGTTTTGTTTCAGTTTCTCAAATGCAGTGTCTCCTTTCTGACTCAGAGCCTTTGTACATGCTATGTCCCTTTCTGATGCCAGAACATTCTTGTTCTCTCCTTTCCTCTGATCCTACTTAGTTTTTACTCACCCTTCTGGTCTCCAAGCAAGTGTTACTTCCTCAGGGTTACCTTCCATGTTCTCCCAGCTTGGGTCAGAGCCTCTGTGAATGATTTTTACAGCTCCTTATGTATTTCTGCTTAGAACTGATTACAACTGTTGTTAAACAACCAAACTGTTTCATCTGTTGTAGCAATCCCTCCCCTCCACCTTCCTCCTCAGCCAGGCATAAGCTCACGGAGGGCAGAGACTACATCTGCCTTGGTCCCTGCTATATCTTTGTTTTGTTTGTTTGGCCTAAGGAATAAAGATGTTTATATGTGCCGGGTGCAGTGGCTCACACCTATAATCCCAACACTTTGGGAGGCCCGGGCAGCTGGATCACCTGAGGTCAGGAGTTGGAGACCAGCCTGGCCAACATATTAAAATACAAAAATTAGCCAGGTGTGGTGGCAGAAGGCTGTACTCCCAGTTACTGGGAGGTTGAGATATGAGAATCACTTGAATCCAGGAGGTGGAGGTTGCAGTGAGCTGGGATTATGCTACTGCACTCCGGCCTGGGTGACAGAGTGAGACTCTGTCTCAAAAAAAAGATGTTTATATGTAACCTTCCAAAGTGCTTCACATCAGCAAGCAGCAGCACTCAATGTGGTTATTTAGCAGCATAGGTCCTTCCATGCTTGTCATCCCTAGGACTTGAGGCCGGATCAGTGCCACATCTGGGTTGAAGCCAGCAGGAAAGGGAATTGGTTTTCTGGGTCTTGGCTTCCTTCCGGTGGTCTATTATAGAAGAACAAACCACCCCAAATTTAGTGCTGTAAAACATCAACCATTTCATTATCTTCACAGATTCTGTGAGTCTGCAAGGAATTCTGGGGAATTTGGATAGAACACAGTGAGGGTGGCTTGTCTCTGCCCTGCAATGTCTGGGCCTCAGTTGGGAAGACCCAAATGGTTGAGGTCTGAACCGTCTGGAGGCATCTTTGCTTACCCGGCAAGTGGCTGGAAGACTGTACCAGAGCACCAACATGTGGCCTCTCCAACGTGGTGGCCTCAAAGGAGTTGGGTTTCTTTTATGGTGGCTCAGGGCTCAAGAGTGAGTGTTCCCAGAGAACAAGGTGAAGCTACATAACCTTCTGTGTCCTAAGCCTCAGAAGTCACTTTTCTTCCCATGGTACTCTTTGATAGAAGACTGCCCAGGTCCAAGTAGAGGTGTCCTAGACCCTCCACCTCTTGATGGGAAGAGAGTGGAAGAATTTGTGGCCATATTTATAAACCACTACAGCCCAAAGGGGCACATGCCAATTTTACTCACATTCCACCTATGAGAGTGTAGTTATATGGTGTCACCTAAATGCATAGGGCTGGAAAATGCTGTCCCTACTTAGACAGCTTCAACTGCATTACAAGGGAAGAAGAGGCTGGGCACAGTGGCTCATGCCTATAATTCCAGCACTTTGGGAGGCCGAAGTGGAAGAATTGTTTGAGACCAGGAGTTCGAGACCAGCCTGAGCAACATAGCTTCAAAAATTAGCCAGATGCACTGGTGCACCTGTGGCCCCAGCGACTCAGGGGGCTGAGGTGGAAGTATCACTTGAGCCCAGGTGGTTGAGATTGTAGTGAGCTATAGTGCCACTGCACTCCAGCCTGAGCAACAGAGCAAGTCCCTGCCTCAAAAAAAAAAAAAAAAAAAAAAGAGAGAAAGAAGAAAGGAGAATAGATTTTCGTGGACTGTTAGCAATCTGTCACAGTCACTTCTCTGGCTACCAAACATCTAAGTGTCTCACTCCCCACATATGCAATACACTTCTCCTAGGGGGAAAAAACCCGAATCCCAGTGATGGTATCTGCTGCTGCGTATTTGTTGAACAACTAACTGACTGGATGTTGCAGAGTAGCTATGTCCAACCCATCCATTATGAAGATGGGTGGGCACAGACAATGTTTTATTTCTTTATTTCTTTTTTTTTTTGAGATGGAGTCTCACTTTGTTGCCCAGGCTGGAGTTCAGGGGCGCGATGTTGGCTCACTGCAACCTCTTCCTCCAGGGTTCCAGCAATTCTCCTGCCTCAGCCTCCCAAGTAGCTGGGATTACAGGCACCTGCCACCACGCCTAGCTAATTTTTGTATTTTTAGTAGAGATGGGGTTTCACCATGTTGGTCAGGCTGGTCTTGAATCCTGACCTCAAGTGATCCACCTGCCTTGGCCTCTCAAAATGCTGGGATTACAGACGTGAGCCACCGCGCCCAGCCAATGTTCCGTTTCTTAACCTTGAGCCTCGGATGGGCTAGTTCTAAGTGGGGAGGCAAAATGAGGTAGACTCTGGCCTGTTAAGAATGGAGAGAGATCTGCGTTTCCCTTTGTCTTGGCACTTAATTCAATCATTTACAGAGTGGGAAACATGAATAAATGTTCATTGAAAAGAACATCTATCTCATGCTGCATCTTAAATTAATTCCAGATGGATCAAAGAGTCACATGTGAAAAATAAACACAGGAAAGGCTAGAGGAAAGGCATAGGAGCAGACAGTTCACAGAAGATTAAAAAAAGGCCAGTGGTGGTGTGAAAATATGTGTTCTTGAGGATGTGGGGAGGCAGGAACTCTCAGACATTGTCAGTAGGTGTTTAAGTTGATCATTTTTAGATTTGGCAATAGCTTTTGAGGTGCCAAATGTTCCATACCTTTTTATCCAGAAACTCCTCTTCTAGGTATTTATTCTACAGATGTACAATATTCCCACAAATGAGCAAAAACTCTGTCAAGAATGTTCAGGTCGGGGGCGGTGGCTCATGCCTGTAATCCCAGCACTTTAGAAGGCTGAGGCGGGTGGATCACCTGAGGTCAGGAGTTGGAGACTAGCATGGCCAACATGGTGAAATCCCATCACTACTAAAAATACAAAAATTAGCTGGGCATGGTGGCGTATGCCTGTAATCCCAGGTACTTGGGAGGCTGAGGCAGGAGAATTGCTTGGACTCGGGAGGTGGAGGTTGCAGTGAGCCAAGATTGCACCACTTCACTCCAGCCTGGGCGACAGAGCAAGACTCTGTCTGAAAAAAAAAAAAAAAAAAAGAGAGAGAGAGAATGTTCAGTGTACGCTTGTTTAAAATAGCAAAGTAACTGGAAACCACCTAAATGTCCATCCATGGAAACATTAAATAAAGTAGAATTCCATGCAGCTGTTCAAAAGAATAAGATAGATTCAGTAGTATTCACATGGAAAAATGTCCAAGGAGCACTGATAATAGGAAACAGAAGGCAAGCTGGAGAGTAGTATGGATAACATAATTCCATTTGTGTTAAGAAAGAAAACAAGTCGATATAATTCATAAGTATAAAACAACACTACCTGGAAAGATTTACAGGAAGCTTTGACAGTGGTTTCTTCATGGGGAGTGAGTTTCACGCTGGGGGTAGCAGGAGAATTTTATCTTTGTGCTTTATATCTTTCTTTACTGTATGGGTTATTTTACAATGTACATGTAATCAGTTTCATAGGAGAATCAAATTTAGAATAGTGATTATCTCAAGGGAAGGAGGGAAGAGAATGGAACAGAGGTTATAGGGCCCTTCAGCTGTATTTCCAATATTGTGTTTCAAAAAGAAATTGAAATGGTGAAAATGGTCAATTTTATGTTAGCATATTTTACTACAATAAAAAAAGAAGAAATTGAAGCAAATGTGGCAACATGTTAAGAATTGCTAAAGCTGGGCTGGATGCAGTGGCTCACACCTGTAGTCCCAACACTTTGGGAGGCAGAGGTGGGAGGATTGCTTGAGCTGGAGTTCGGGGCCAGCCTGGGCAACATGGTGAGATCTGCCTCTTCAGAAAATTGTAAAACTTAGCCAAGTGTGGTTTACTCCAGAGGCTGAGGCAGGAGGACTGCCTGAGCCCAGGAGTTTGAGGCTGCAGTGAGCTATGATTGTACCTCTGTACTCCAGCCTGGGCAACAGACCAAGACCCTGTCTCAGGAGAAAAAAAAAAAAGAATTGGTAAAGCTGGTTGGTGGGTACAAAGATGTTCATTCTACAATTCCCTATGCTTTTCCAAATAGTTGTTGCATTTCACAACTTAGAAAAAGAGTTTAGAAATTCATTCAACATAACAAGATAAAGTAAATTAAAAAGAAACCAGAAAAAAATGAAGCAAAAGGAAAACAAGAGCAGTAAAACAAAAAACTTTATAACCCATACTAAATGCATTAGATAACTTTTTTTTTTTTTTTTTTTGAGTCTCATTCTGTCACCCAGGCTGGAGTGCAGTGGTGCCATCTTGGCTCGCTTCAACCTCCGCCTCCCAGGTTCAAGCCATTCTCCTGCCTCAGCCTCCCAAGTAGCTGGGATTACAGGAATGTGCCACCACACCCAGCTAATTTTTGTGTTTTTAGTAGCATGGGGTTTCACCATGTTGGCCAGGCTGGCCTCGAACTCCTGAGCTCAAATGATCTGCCTGTCTAAGCTTCCCAAAGTGCTGGGATTACAGGTGTGAGCCACCATGCCTGGCCTAGATAACTTTCTTACAAGCAGCTGGAGAAATTTAATAGGTGGTATAGGAACTTCATGTTTCTCATTTTAAGCTCTAGGAAGCACTTTAGTCCTGGAACTTACAGTCAATCTGTAAGAAACAGATAGAATGTTGCTTAGAAAAGCTCAATTTACCAATCCACCATGGAGGTTGGATTTCAGTGCAAACCCGAGGTGGGTGAACAGTTCAGAGCCTGTTTCTCCGGGTGCAGATGAGAGCCACAGACAGCTCTGGCAGCCCAGGGGAGAGAGGGGCTGGACGGATTTATTGCAGAGGGCCTCCCTGGGCAGAGATCAGAACGAGGAAAAGGACGAGGAGCTGACCACCAGGGAAGCAGGTGCTCCTCGTGGGCCTCTGACTGATCCTGTGTGCTTGGCCCTCCTTTCACAGCACGGGGCATTTTGGGTGAGTGAAGATACCTCCCAATGGTTTGGCTCCCAAACATTTGAGTCTTCTCACCCGCCATGGTCTTCACCTCTCTGTCCCTTCCCCTGCCCTTGCCCTGGAGAGCTGGAAAGGCAGTAAATCAGTGGAAGGGGCTGCCCCCACCCCAAGGCATTCACACCCTTCCCTGGCCCATTTCCCAGCACTGGTCACAGGCAGAATCTTAATCTGCTGCACCTGCAATTCTTTGATCCATTTTGGTTTCCTTTCTTTTGAAAAACGTTGACCGCAGTGCAGTCTTGACTCTGTTGCTTTGAAAACCCTCTTCCTGTGAACTTGTGATGCCAGTGATAAAGAAAAGGGCAGAGGGCTGCGGGTCTCACCAGGGGCCTTTGTTATGGTCGCTGAAGGGGAATAAATATCACAGTGGGTAGAAGGTGGGGCCGGGCCTGGAGAGGCTCTGAGGGCTTGGGTTGTTCGGGCCCTAGGCTGGAGACATCCAGGGCCAGGCGGCTACTTTCTAATAACCAGGCTTCCCAGCTGCCCTGGAGCCCAGTGGGGCCGTGAGCTTCCTCCCACCTAGATGCTACTGTCTAGGGTGCATGGGAGTATCCCCACACTGGGCGAAGTGAACGCAGCACTGCCTAGTTTCCTACCAGCTGGGCCCACGATTCTAGGCAGAGCTGGGCCTCCTGGTCTAGCTGCCTGCCCCTCTGCCACCCTGAGGGCGGACGCTGCGCTGCCCACAGGCCTGCTGCTGCTGCTCTCCAGCACGGCAGAGAGGTCAGGCACCCCGCCCTCCCACAGCTGCAGGATTGGGGTGTGAGTGAGTGTGCGGAGAAAGGGTTTCTGGGTTCCATTCCCGGCAAGGACTCTAAGACCTCCTGAGCCAACCTCTCGTCAGTGATTGTTCTGCTGCCCAGGGCTTCTGGGCTGGCGACTGGCTTCTCAGTGGCCCCGATTTTGTGTTCTTGTTGTTGATTCTTGGAAACCAAATGCTGGCAACCAGCCTGTGCCTGCCGGACTCCAGGCTGGGGCCCTTAGATACATGACTGTTTTTCAAATTTGGAACAACCAAAACATAAGCATGCTCATCAACACTCTTGTACAAAGAAGGAAACTGAGTCAGGATTGGGTGTCTTCTTCCAGTCTGCCTGCCAACTTTCTCCATCTTGGTCTGCCCCCTAGGACTGTGGGAACTACATCCGTGGGTGCCCTTACCCTCTGCCTTGGTCACTGGGGAGCACCGACAGCTTATGGGAGGCAGAGAGGAGAGTGAGGTCAGGGCACTTAACCTCCTGCAGGGTAGCCACAGCCTGACTGCATCCCTCCATGAGGCCACAGCTGCTGCCAGGCAGCCCTATCTACTCGGCTCCAGAGCTCTGCAGGTCTGGTGACCTCCCCTGGGCTCATCAGGTCCAGCAGCAGAAAAGCCTGATGCTCTTGGTCCAGGTTCCTGCAATCCTTTTCCAAGACCTTTGACAATAGTCTCCTTATTGAATACTTCTCAAATCCCCCAGTTTGAGTGTGTTGACAGCTTCCTCCCAGGACCCTGCATGATCCATACCATCCAGCCAGTTGATGAGCAAGGACTCCCGGGTCTGCCGAGTCACTACAGACTGCAGCTGGGCCATAGGAGGGGGGCCCCCTTTCTAATTCCTGCTCTTTTTTCTGGCTCTGCTCATCCCCTCATCTATGTACCCCCTATTACCCTGCTTTGCCTCCCACGCCAACCTACAGTTCTTCCCCTGCCAGATGTCTGGGGATGTCTAGAAGATAAGAGTCACAGCCAAACAACTGCTTCCCCACCCCAGCCACCCATGATGCATCCGGGAAGTGGTGCTCATTGGGATCTGAGCTCTGAGGCGTCATAGGGCAGTCATAGAGGCCCTGGGTCCTTGAGACAGGTGTCCTGGAAGCCAGTGCACGGAAGCAGGGTGATTTCACATTGCTGGAAGAGTCCTCTTCTCTGGGGACCCCTTTGCCAGTAAAGCCCACCCACTCACCTACTCACTCACTTGCAATTCAGAGGGGCTGGCTCACCACCAGGCCCACCCCAAGGGACCTGTGTATCACTTCCTGTGGGAGGCTGTCCCTGGCCCCTGGTAGAGGCTGGTTGCCCCATCACATGCTCCCAGCACATCATCTCTCCTCATGTTGTAACCTTTATCACACTGACATGACTTGTCTGTTGTCCATGTCCACCACTGGTCCCACCACAGCCTGGAATCCCTCGCACCTGGCACAGTGCTGGGCACACAGAGAGGGCTCAACAAATGTTTGTTAAATTAAAATGGAAAAAAGATGTATTTCAATCAATACTATGCAGGTTACTCTTCCTGTATCTAGGTGGCCCCTGAAAGAACAATGACCAACTCTGCAGCTGGAGTCCTAAAGAGAACACCAGCCTGCCGAGTCTGGAGACTGGGCTCTGTCCCTGCTGTGCCTCATGCTAAGCGTGTGCCTCTGGTCAAAGTCTCTGAGCTTTAGGTTTCTCATCTGTAAGATGGAGATGGTACTTACCTTCGTTTTCTATTGCTTCATAATAAATGATCACAAACTTAGGGACTTAGAACAGGACACATTTGTTAGGCTTAGCTGGGTCCTCTGCAGGGCCGCAGTGAAGGTGTCAGCCAGGGCTGGGTTCTTCATCTGGACGCTCACCTGGGGATGGATCCACTTCCAGGCTTATGAAGGTTGTTAGCAGAATTCATCTTGTGGTTGTAGAACTAAAATTTTTGTGATAACTGTTGGTGGGGGGCTGCTCTCAGGTCCTAGAGGCCACCTGTACTTCCTTACCACAAAGCCTCTCTGATGCCCCTTCAGATCATGGCACTTCTTCAAATTCAGCAAGGAAGAAAATGTCTAGCACCAGTCTGCTAATGAGCTCAGGTCTTTTTTTTTTTTTGAGACAGAGTTTTGTTCTTTGTTGCCCAGGCTGGAGTGCAGTGGCACGATCTCGGCTCACTGCAACCTCCGCCTCCCGGGTTCAAGCGATTCTCCTGTCTCAGCCTCCTGAGTAGCTGGGATTACAGGTACCCACCACCATGCCTGGCTAATTTTTGTATTTTTAGTAAAGATGGGGTTTCACCATATTGGCCAGGCTGGTCTCAAACTCCTGACCTCAGGTGATCCGTCTGCCTCGGCCTCCCAAAGTGCTGGGATTATAGGCATGAGCCACGGTGCCCAGCCAAGCCCAGGTCTTTTATGGAACGCTTCATGAATTTGCATGTCATCCTTGACAGCCCACGTCTTTTACAATCTAACATAATCATAGAAGTGACTTCCCATTCCCTTTGCCATATTTCCTTGGTTAGGAGCTACTCACAGGCCCTGCCCTATGAGGGTTGGGGATCACAGAAAGACATGAACATGGAGTCACTCTAGGGCTCTAGGAGCTAGAGTCTGAATCCTGCAATGCTAATCTCTATCTCATAGATTTCTGGAGAGAATTAAGTGAAAGAATGCCTGGCACTTAGTGAGAACTCAGGAAATGTCACAGAAGGCAGCATAAGCAGCTGTCTTTACTTTGGCCCACTTTGAAATGTTGGCTCACAGCTTGTCCTCAGGCTGCACCTGCCCTGTTGCTTCCACCACGCTGCTGCGGTCACTTTTATCACGTGGCTGGATCTTGAAGGCAGTTGAATTTGCCATGTGGTATTAACTGGAACGATCAACAGGTGTTATTATCATTTTAATTAAAAGTTATTGGAAGATAAGAACCCATCTTACTAATGTTTTCAGCCTCTGGTGCTTAGCCTGTTCAGCTTAGGATGTTGGCTTTAGCTTGGCTGCTCTGTAAGTGTTGAGCCATTGCACCCTAGAATGATGTAATTGAGTTCAGAGCTGCAGCCTCAGGGGACAAGTGATGGTTGGTGGGGAGAAGGGAGCAGACATGGGTTGGATGGGCAAGTTAGGTGACAGCTGGGAGGAGCAGGAAGAGTCTTGGCAGGTCCCTGAGTCCAGATCCTGCCAGGAGAAGCGCCTCAACCCTGCTGCCATGCCTACCCACCCTCCCAACCCCTGGCTGCTCCAGGCTTTCTTCCATTCTTTCTGTTCAGCTCCCCTCACACCCCTACCCCCAGAGCAGAGTGGAGTGCAGTGGCGCTATCTCAGCTCACTGCAAGCTCCGCCTCCTGGGTTTACACCATTCTCCTGCCTCAACCTCCTGAGTAGCTGGGACTACAGGCGCCTGCCACCATGCCTGGCTAATTTTTTGTATTTTTAGTGGAGACGGGGTTTCATCGTGTTAGCCAGGATGGTCTCGATCTCCTGACCTCGTGATCCGCCCGTCTCGGCCTCCAAAGTCCTGGGATTACAGGCGTGAGCCACCGCGCCCTGCTGGGCCCTGTCCCTTCTAATGTGGGGAGAGAAGCCTGATTCTTTCAGAGACATAGAGCTTCTGGGCCAGGAAGGGCCTTAGACTTGGGGTCGGTAACTGTCTTTAGGATGCAAGTGAGTTGTGTCTATTGAGCAACTATTTGTGCCACTGGGCTCTGCACTTTACATACTTCATTTCCACCATTTTTCAGTCTTCAAGGTGGATAAACCAAAGTCCAGAGAGGGAAAGCAGCTTTCCCTGGTCACACAGCTGCTAGGTGGCAAAGTTAGGACCAGAGCTTTGGTGACCTGAGCCACTGGTCCAGGATTCCCTTTCTGTGACACTCCCTCCCACCCAAGTCTGTGGGCCCCCCGGTGTCGGTAGGGGAGCGTGCCTGCCTTGGCCCTAGCCCGGTTCTTTATATAGGCTGCTCTGACTCCCACCCACAGTGTCTTCCTTCCCGCCACCCTTCCTTCCAGAACTTTGCTCCAGCCTCTTACCAACTCCGTCCCACATCCCTCACCCCCGCCTGGCCCAGAACCAGCTGGGGCAGATGGTCCAGACCCTGAGTGTATTCTTTCCCGGCAGGGACAGAAGCAGTCTGAGGCTCACACATCTGGGCAGCTGTTGCCCAACTTTGATCTGCAGGAAATAAGCCAGAGGGATCCTTCCTGTCACTTCTGGGCTGGACCCTGGCCCTGAGAGTTGGAGCGTCCTCAGAGAGGTAGAAGGCCTGCCTCAGCTGTGGGAGGGGGTGGTAGCAGCAAGAAGCTAGGGTACTGCGTGGGTG
>NW_012110042.1:1052974-1055837 GCF_000951045.1 Mandrillus leucophaeus | reverse complement strand
ATACAGCACCAGGTGCAATCGCATTCAGTCCTCCATCTGCACTCAATCACAGCTGGACACGGTTACACGCAGGGATTCTGAGTCACATGTAGTCACACAGAGACTTGTACCATTCAACACAACCACAGTCACATTCAACCACGCCTATCGGCGCATAACACACAGTCACAGGCAATCACACACGACCAGTACGGTGGCAGGCAAGCATAGGCAGTCACAGGTCATGGATGGTGCTTTGATACAGCAGGGGGTCAGGGCCTGGGGAGACCTTGTTCTCTGAATAGGGGTTGGTGAGGGCCTGGCTGTGACTAAGGGACAGAGGCATCCATCAGCCATTAGACAGTCCACTTCCTGGTCACCCCTTCAGAGCGGTGGAAGTTATTCCCTGCTGCTCCCACCCAGCAGAGCATTCCTGGGTCCTGATGCAGTCTCCTTGGCCTCCTACCTCCCTCTCCTCTGGTCTTGGCTGGGCCGCTGGCAGGAAGCTTGGACTAGCCAGGACTATGGTGAGTCAGCAGGGAAGGGCTCAGGGAATGCCAGGCAGGTGAGTGACCCACAGGGCCTGCAATTGATGAGGCTTCTGAGAGTGGGAGGGCTGCCATTCGTCATCGGGGGCTGCCCGCTGGAGGTCACCCACCCAGGGGATAGAGGGTTATGGGCATGGGACCAGGTGACGATGGTAATTTCCCAGCCAACCCTATATCCAAAGCCTCTGCTCTTGGAAAACTCCCTATGCAGCTGTCAGGGTCTATGCCCTCCTACAGGCTGAGCTCTGACCTGGGCCTCTGCTCCCATGGTCCCCAGCTAGTCTCAGCCTGGAACAGTCCTGCATCCCCAGCCCCACACCCTGCTCTCTACCATGACTGACTCACTCATTCATTTAGCGCTTTGTGAAGCACCTACCACACCAAGATGTTTGACAGTCCCTTCAAGTAGGGAAGATCGCCCAAAAGATGATTCCAGAATGATGTGGACGTGTAGGGACAGAGATATACACATATTATTGTGGAAGCTGTTGGGATCGACTGCCTTGTGAGCCCTGGATGGCCAGTCCTTGCTATGGGGGCTGGAATGGCTGCTGACAGTGGTGACCGTCCACAGGCAACCCAGCCAGAAGGGGCTGAGCCCCTCCCAGGGAAGGCACCAGTGGCCTGACAGTTAATAATAGAGCCTTTTTTTTTTCCTTTTTAAGGAAGTAACTCAACCCACTTTAATACTTAGCTAGCATTTATGTTACAGGTCTATGAGGGAAGAAATATGCTGGAAAAAAAGAAGAAATACATTTTTTTCTCATTCTGAAAGATTTCATTTCGCCACAAGATAGCAAAATATACAAATATATGCAAATATGTGCATGCACACGTGCACACAACCCACAAAAGTCCTATCTATGACGGAAAAAGATACCAAGTTCAATTTAACAGGAATTTAGAAATGATAGGGAGGTTGGAAGAAAAGGTGAGAACACGTGAAAAGTAATTTTACTTTTGTTTAACCTTAAGCTTGCCAACTTTTTTCCTTGAACAGCATTTGTCTTGTTTTCATACCCACCTACGCTCATATCAGGAACTTAATGAAAACTACTTAGTGATTCTACTTTGAATTTATAGCCGCATGACTAAGATATTTTGAATATAAGCTTATCCATATGCCAGATAAACTTCGAGAACTCTTAATATCTCTTCTTTTATGAGAATTCTACCCCTATTCTGATGTAGTTGGGTTGATCAAGAAAATTAAAGGCCAAGGGCCACAAAACCAAGTTCCTTAAAGGCAAACAGAGGAAAATTTCTTGCACAACTACCTCTGTGCAAGAAATCTTTCTTGCAAGTACTAAATGAATTTCTTCAACTGTATAATAAATTCTAATTTGATGGTTTCCAAAAATAATAGAGTAACAACAAAGTATGATAAAATTAAGATTATATGAAAACAGAGTAAATGGAATAATAATTCAAATAAAGATTAAAATAAAATGACATTTACTATGGAGTTTTGTAATCGGTATCTCATAATATATTTAAATTTTCCTTTTATACATAAGATCACAGCCAACCAGGTTAACTATAACTTCCAATTTTATCATCAGCCACTTGTGCTATTTTATCACATTTGAAAATATCCACTCTTACTAATTTACTTCAAACAGTGACTTACAAATTTGTTTAGACAATAATAATTAAGGGCCCTTTCTTTGTCAGGATAATAAAAAAATTAAATGATATATTGAAGATACTACTAAAGAAACCACTTTGTTGATTTTGGCCTCTGCATTGACGATCTGTAGGAATTTTTCTAATTAATTTTCAAATCTTCCCACAAGTTTTATGTTCGAAGAAATATCATCTTTGAAATAATTTGTGGGAATAATTTACAAATCAAAAATTGATTCACAAGATTGTGTTGCTGTTACCACCAATTTTAACATCTAAATATTTTCTGTATTGGTTTTCTTGATTGTAAAATATCAATAATGTGGATGTACTTTTAATATACCAGAACACTTAATTACACCAGTTTCCCATCAACCCACCAAAGTCATTTAATGATTATATTGGCCATTTCCGCTGATTGGCAGGAGGCTCTTCTGCTAAGAAGTCCCATGGTTTCCACTGCATTATTTTTTTCGCCAGACTTCATTCATTTTGAGCCTGAAGAATCACCTCTTTGGCAACCTTGAAGTCAGTCTTCTTATTTTTTAACATCTGGTTCTGCTTTAACCATTTAACCATTTTAACCAGCTTCTCATTTGTAATCTGTTCTGTATACTTTCTGTATGTTGCATTTTTAGGGTTTTGCTTAATAACATCAAGAATCTTTGCATGCAGTATTCTCAGCCTCTCCAGTGGACTCTTGCATACAT
>NW_012110042.1:1048343-1051384 GCF_000951045.1 Mandrillus leucophaeus | reverse complement strand
GTAACTGTCTTTAGGATGCAAGTGAGTTGTGTCTATTGAGCAACTATTTGTGCCACTGGGCTCTGCACTTTACATACTTCATTTCCACCATTTTTCAGTCTTCAAGGTGGATAAACCAAAGTCCAGAGAGGGAAAGCAGCTTTCCCTGGTCACACAGCTGCTAGGTGGCAAAGTTAGGACCAGAGCTTTGGTGACCTGAGCCACTGGTCCAGGATTCCCTTTCTGTGACACTCCCTCCCACCCAAGTCTGTAGGCCCCCCGGTGTCGGTAGGGGAGCGTGCCTGCCTTGGCCCTAGCCCGGTTCTTTATATAGGCTGCTCTGACTCCCACCCACAGTGTCTTCCTTCCCGCCACCCTTCCTTCCAGAACTTTGCTCCAGCCTCTTACCAACTCCGTCCCACATCCCTCACCCCCGCCTGGCCCAGAACCAGCTGGGGCAGATGGTCCAGACCCTGAGTGTATTCTTTCCCGGCAGGGACAGAAGCAGTCTGAGGCTCACACATCTGGGCAGCTGTTGCCCAACTTTGATCTGCAGGAAATAAGCCAGAGGGATCCTTCCTGTCACTTCTGGGCTGGACCCTGGCCCTGAGAGTTGGAGCGTCCTCAGAGAGGTAGAAGGCCTGCCTCAGCTGTGGGAGGGGGTGGTAGCAGCAAGAAGCTAGGGTACTGCGTGGGTGGGGTCACTTGGCCTGGGACTAGGGTCAGCCAGACTGGAAGCTCACCCTCCTTCCTCAGGTAGAAAAGTGGAGGACAGAAGCCCAGAGACAGCAGCCTAGGGCCGGGCCTGGAAGAGCCTGTAAACATCTGAAACTGTCAGTTTCTTCCAGGGCTGTTTTTGTTATCCCATCTGATTTCTCTCAAGGAGTTAGTGGTAAAGCCCTTACAAAGCATGTCTTCAGGGTTGGAAAAGAAGCAGAGCTGGGTTCCTGTGTTCTTTTTGCACCCAGATGAGGTCTGGGGAGGGTGGAAGCAGGTGGCCAGGGTTGGGAGGTGCTGGCTGTGCTCCTGCAGGGTGGAAGGCAGCCTGGGTCTGGGTCAGGGCGGAGCTGAGACTTTGTTAGCCTGGGACTCAGCTGTTGCAAGGGCTCAGACGGGCTGGCACTTCCCCAAAGCCCAGACTGGCTTCCAAGAAAACACTCTGAACATGGTCGGTAACGGCAGGGAAGAGCACCCTGCAGCCCGGCTCCACCTCCTTTCATAAATGGGAGCTGGTCTGGGCTCCTCAGGGGCAGAACCTGGCAAAGGAGGATGCACACAGCAGGCACGCACACACCTGTCATCCCCCACAGGACATAGGCTGCAGACCCCTGACTTTCTTGGGTCTGGGCCTGGGCCTGTGCCAAGAAGATTGGGGGTCTGCAGCCTATATTTTGTGGGGGTTGACAGGTGTGTGCATGGTCCTGAAGAGTCATACACAGCCCCACCCAGTCACACACAGCCACCCACAGCCACACGCACCCACAGGCATGCTTCATCACACTCAGCATCACACAACCACTAGAACACACATAACCACAGGTGATCATGCCTAACACACCATGACATACAATCACACAAAACCATACAGCACCAGGTGCAATCGCATTCAGTCCTCCATCTGCACTCAATCACAGCTGGACACGGTTACACGCAGGGATTCTGAGTCACATGTAGTCACACAGAGACTTGTACCATTCAACACAACCACAGTCACATTCAACCACGCCTATCGGCGCATAACACACAGTCACAGGCAATCACACACGACCAGTACGGTGGCAGGCAAGCATAGGCAGTCACAGGTCATGGATGGTGCTTTGATACAGCAGGGGGTCAGGGCCTGGGGAGACCTTGTTCTCTGAATAGGGGTTGGTGAGGGCCTGGCTGTGACTAAGGGACAGAGGCATCCATCAGCCATTAGACAGTCCACTTCCTGGTCACCCCTTCAGAGCGGTGGAAGTTATTCCCCGCTGCTCCCACCCAGCAGAGCATTCCTGGGTCCTGATGCAGTCTCCTTGGCCTCCTACCTCCCTCTCCTCTGGTCTTGGCTGGGCCGCTGGCAGGAAGCTTGGACTAGCCAGGACTATGGTGAGTCAGCAGGGAAGGGCTCAGGGAATGCCAGGCAGGTGAGTGACCCACAGGGCCTGCAATTGATGAGGCTTCTGAGAGTGGGAGGGCTGCCATTCGTCATCGGGGGCTGCCCGCTGGAGGTCACCCACCCAGGGGATAGAGGGTTATGGGCATGGGACCAGGTGACGATGGTAATTTCCCAGCCAACCCTATATCCAAAGCCTCTGCTCTTGGAAAACTCCCTATGCAGCTGTCAGGGTCTATGCCCTCCTACAGGCTGAGCTCTGACCTGGGCCTCTGCTCCCATGGTCCCCAGCTAGTCTCAGCCTGGAACAGTCCTGCATCCCCAGCCCCACACCCTGCTCTCTACCATGACTGACTCACTCATTCATTTAGCGCTTTGTGAAGCACCTACCACACCAAGATGTTTGACAGTCCCTTCAAGTAGGGAAGATCGCCCAAAAGATGATTCCAGAATGATGTGGACGTGTAGGGACAGAGATATACACATATTATTGTGGAAGCTGTTGGGATCGACTGCCTTGTGAGCCCTAGATGGCCAGTCCTTGCTATGGGGGCTGGAATGGCTGCTGACAGTGGTGACCGTCCACAGGCAACCCAGCCAGAAGGGGCTAAGCCCCTCCCAGGGAAGGCACCAGTGGCCTGACAGTTAATAATAGAGCCTTTTTTTTTTCCTTTTTAAGGAAGTAACTCAACCCACTTTAATACTTAGCTAGCATTTATGTTACAGGTCTATGAGGGAAAAAATATGCTGGAAAAAAAGAAGAAATACATTTTTTTCTCATTCTGAAAGATTTCATTTCGCCACAAGATAGCAAAATATACAAATATATGCAAATATGTGCATGCACACGTGCACACAACCCACAAAAGTCCTATCTATGACGGAAAAAGATACCAAGTTCAATTTAACAGGAATTTAGAAATGATAGGGAGGTTGGAAGAAAAGGTGAGAACACGTGAAAAGTAAT
>NW_012110042.1:1026130-1044228 GCF_000951045.1 Mandrillus leucophaeus | reverse complement strand
TCAGAAAAGCCTAATACATTTAATTACATAAAATTTGTAATGTTCTGGACAACAAAAGCTCTGTATACAAAGTCAAAGCACAAAGGACAAGCTGGGGAAAATACTTGCAACAGATAAAACAAAGGGTTTGTATCTCTAATCTACAAAGAGCTTTTCCACATCAACAAGAAAAAGATAAACAACCCATCAGAAAAATGCAAAAAAAGCCAGGAGCAAGTAATCCATAGAAAAAGTATTATAATTAGCTACTACATGTATGAAAAGATGTTCACCTTCCCCCATAGTTTAAAAAAATCAAATTAAATCTATCAGGGTGACAAACATTAAAAAGATGAAATATATATATATATATATTTTTTTCTTCTTCTTCTTCTTCTTCTTCTTGCTCTTCCTCCTCCTCTTCTTCTTCTTCTCCTTCTTCTTCTTCTTTTTGAGACAGTCTCCTTCTGTCACCCAGGCTGGAGTGCAGTGGCACAATCTTGGCTCACTGCAACCTCCGTCTCCCAGGTTCAAGTGATTCTCTTGCCTCAGCCTCCCAAGTAGCTGAGATTACAGACATGCACCACCATACCCAGATAATTTTCTGTATTTTTTGTAGAGACAGGGTTTCACCATATTAGCCGGGCTAGTGAAGAACTCCTGACCTCAAGTGATCTTCCTGCCTCAGCCTCCCCAAAACTGTTGGGATTACAGGTGTGAGCCACTGTGCTCAGCTAAAAGATGAATAATATTTAGTTTTGACAAGATGTGGGTTAATGGGCATTTCCATAGCCTGTATAGTTGGAAGGAAAAATTGGTAGAAACGTTTTTGGAGGGCAATTTTGTAATATCGATTAAAGTTTGAAATACTCAAGCCCTTTGACTCAGCAATTCCATTGCTAGGAATTTATTATAGAATAAGGATAAACACCACACATCAGGGTGTTTATGGTGCATTTTGGGGGAGTCAGTGTGAATTTGTTCCTCCATAGGGTAGTGTTTTGTCTTAATCCCCTTGGGATTCTATAGGCACTTGGGGTGTGGAGTTTATACAGTCCAGTAAACTCATTTATTTCTCTCTAAGCCCTTACACCCTTAAAAGCTCTCATAGGCCGGGCACAGTGACTCATGCCTGTAATCCCAGCACTTTGGGAGGCTGAGGTGGGCGGATCACCTGAGTTCGGGAGTTTGCGACTAGCCTGACCAACATGGAGAAATCCTGCCTCTACTAAAAATACAAACTTAGCCAGGCGTGGTGGCGCATGCCTGTAATCCCAGCTACCTGGGAGGCTGAGGTAGGAGAATCGCTTCAACCCGGAAGGTGGAGGTTGCGATGAGCTGAGATTCCACCATTGCACTCCAGCCTGGGCAACAAGAGCAAAACTTCATCAAAACAACACAAAACAAAACAAAAACTCTCATAAATCCCCACTTCCCCTCTTCTAACAGCTCACTTTTTGTTGGAAAATAAATCCCTCTGACTTTGGGAAAGCCATCTGTACCTCAACTCTGGAGGGGAGCATGTGACCTAGACTAACTCTGTGGAATATTTCATCCTCCCACCACAGCTGTTGGTTCGGTGGCAGGCACATGGCCCAAGGTATTCCCATCATAATGCAGTTCTGTTGGATGTATGAGGACAGAGATCTTCTTTTCCTATAGATGTCATAGATAGATATGTGATCTGAACTGCTCTAGTTCTTTTTCTGCAGGGATAAAAATGAGCTTGAGGATGAAGCTAATCTACGGAGCAAGCCTGAGCCAAGTCAATTACAGAGAAATGAACTAAAGCCTGATGATGTTGTGAAACTCTAGATCAAATCACCCCGGAATCTTACCGAGCCTCTGGGCTTTTCTAATGTTGGAGGCCATACATTCTCTCTATCTGAGCCAGTTTGAGAAGAGATGTTTGTGTGCTTGCAGTGGAAGCCTCTCCACAAAGACAGAGTCCCTCCTCCTTGCAGACTATCTGGTTCTTTGTCTCAGTAAGGCTCTGCCTCAGAGAACAACATTTTGTTAGTTCTTCTTGGGAGTGAGGGAAGAAGTCCTGACTTCCTTCATCCTAGGCTTCATTGCTTTGAGGTACTGTTGAGGTGGCATATGGAGGTGAGAGAAAAATGCCTCCTTGTCTTTGTGAGCCTCCTATAATGATGTGAACTAGTCAGATATTAGTCTCTCCCTGAATTACCTCACTACATTAGTTTCAGCTACAAAACTAGGAACAATTCAAATGCTCATCAGCAGGGTAACTTAATCGTGGCTCATCCACATGGTGGGGCGGGGGGTGGGGGGATCCTCTGTGGCCTTTAAAAAGATGTAAGAAGAAATGCTCTATGCACTGCCATGAAAGGCACCTAGAATAAATCATTTATTGAAAAAACCTGGTTGAAAAGCAGAATGTATAGTATATAATATAATGCCACTTCTGTTTTTTAAAACTGTAAGTCTATGGTTCTATCTGAATAGAAAAAGGTCTAGAAGGAAGGTTGCTTGCATAACAAATTTTAAAATGATCTCTGGGTGCTAGAATTCCAAAGGCTTTGCATTTTCTATTTTTTTCCACTCCTTTACTGAATTTGTATAGTATAATAAAAGGATTTTTTTAAATAAAATTTTTACAGTGCTGGCCTCTGGTCTATAGCTCCCTATTTCCCTCTGTGACAGTAACTGGAGGCCTCGAGGGAGCTGCCACAACCTGAGTGTGTAGTTAAACATCCCTGCTGCTCCAGGAAACTCCAGCCTTGCTTGGCTTGTTTGTGGGTCTGTGAGAGACAACTCCAGGGTGGGTAGGGCCTCAGGGGCAGGGCCATGTGCCCAATCATCCTGAGCCTGGTGTACAGTGCCAGGTGGTGAAGAGTGACAGGACCAGGATGCCAGGGGGTGGAGCGGTGAGCTGCTGGTCAGCTTTGTTAGAGGAAGATGTCAGCATGGGTAGTAGGCTGAATCATAATCCCCAAAGACTTTGGATCCTAATCCCTTGGTATCAGTGAATGTTACTTTATGTGGAAAAAAGGTCGTAGCAGATGTGATTAAGGATCTTGAGATGCGCAGATAGTTTTGGACTATCCTAGCAGGGCCTAAATGCAATTGCAGATACCCTTAAGAGAGAGGCAGAGGGAGATTTGTCACAACAGAAGAGGAGAAGGCCATGTGACCACAGAGGCAGAGACTAGAGTGATGTGGCCACAAGCCAGGGAATGCTGGCAGCCACCAGAAGCTGGAAGAGGCCAGGCACAGATTCTCCCATGATGCCTCCAGAGGGGTGTGCAGCCTGACTGAAACTGGATTTTGGCCCAGTTATACCGATTTTGAACTTCTCTGCCTTCCAGAAATATGAGGGAATCCGTTTCTGTTGTTTTAAGCCACCAAATTCATGAGGATCTGTGACAGCAGCCGTAGGAACCTGACATAGCTGTCGAAAGTGAGGCTGGCCTGCAGCTGTTCGGTGTGCTTTTTCCTGCGGGCCTACCTTCCTCACTCCAAGCTGCCCGGGCTGAAAAGAAAATGAGGCTGCTTCTTCTAGACACCCTTTAGAGGGGCTTATCTAATGAGTTCTGGCACTTGTGAGGAGGGGTGTGGGAGTGTGGAGCCTACCCTTGCTCTCCACTAGCCCTGCTGGCGGTGAGGGGTTGCCCAGCAACCACAGAGACTGGCAGGGCTCCCCACTGTGCCCTGGTTTCTCCTCAGAGCAGTTCTTGCCCTGAGTATTGTTAGAGCGCAGAGGCTATTAAAAAAAATGAAAACACTAACCCTCAAAATAACTTCCCAGGTTCTAAAAATGGAATTCTGCCCAGTAGTAATATTTCTCACTCCTGCAATAGTAAAATTTCTCACTTCCTCGTGCTCTGTAGGCTTGTGTCTGGCCCAAGAGGGAACTGCTATTAATGGCAATTTCCGCCTGATGTAATCCCTTTGGTGAGCCACCTGCCTGTGGAGGGTGACAGTCCTTTACCCAACAGGCCTTGGCACCCTCCTCCACAGAACCTCCCCCAGCATGTTAGGTTTTTGTCAGCTTTGATTGATATCCATAGTCTCTCTTGGTTAAGAAAACAATAACAACAATGATAATCAACCAATTACTTATGTAGCCCTTATAATGTGTCAGGCACTGCTCCAAGCACGGAACATTTATTAACCCATACACTGCTCGTGACTATCCTATGGGGTAGCTATTAGTATTGTCCTCGTTGTACAGATGAGAAAACAAAGGCACGGGGAGGTTAAGAGCATGTCCAAGGGCACATAGCTACCAAGTGGCTGAGCTGGGGTTTGAACTCAGCCTGAAGGGCTCTGGGATCAGAGCTCTTACCTCCTGCATTGTATTGGCTGGCTGGAGGAAGGATGGGGAAGCCTTTCTCTGTGCGAAGCAAGCTGTCCTGGGCAGCTGATTTGGGCCTGCCCCAGGTGGGCCCTTGAGCTCTTTTGAGGTCAGGGCTGTGATTGCCTGGAGAGATCTCCCAGCTGCATGCGCTCTACGTTAGCACCTTCCGTATTCTCTTCCTGTTGGGTCATTGCAAAGCCTGTGACTATGAGCAGGGTGGGGAATTATCCTTCAGATTTTGGGCACAGACCTCAGATGGGTGTCCTGGAGGAACCAATGCAAAGTCCTCAGGCCTGGGTGTGGGGCAAAGCTGGTTCCATTCTGCTCACATTTACTGGGCAGTGTGTGGATAAATAGCCTACAAGAACCGAGGATGGTCCTCGATGCTGAGACTAGAAGGGGAGCAGCCTCCTTTCCTCTCCTCGTGGGAAGGACCTGTGGGAGAGGGACAGAAGGAGGATGAGTGGTCTCCCCCAGGGTCCTGGGGTGAAACGAACAGGTGCCCATGCTGTCTGTGCCTGCTCAGGGATGGCCTGACGTCTTAGATGAACAGAGCCTAGAAGTTGGAGTGAAGAGATCTGGCTTCTAGTCCTCGTTCTCCCAGGTTTGACGTGAGGTATCACTGTCTCTGTGTCCCAGACCTCCCCTCTGTATACCAAGGGATTGGATGCGCTTTGACACATGAAATCCCTCTCTAAAACGCATAACTGCTCTGCAAATCCAAGTTGGTTTGCTGCGTGTCCTCTGTGAGACAGCAAGCCACAAGCAGCTGGATCCCGTGCTCACTTTCTGCAACTCCTGTCGTTTTGTCACTGTGCTTGCCTCTCTTCCCTCACTAGCAAAATAGGGGTTAAAACACTCGTCTCAGAGTTGTGAGCCTTAAAGGAACATCGAATGGAAAGGCCCTTCTTGGAAGGGCGGAGCCCTGCCCTATGGGACCCATCAGAGAGGGGCCCCTGCTCACCTGGACTCAGATGGGGCTGGGGGTGTGGACGCTGGAATCTTTCAGAGGTAAAAGGAAACTGGGTGAAGAGATTGCAGACTGGCAGCTCTCACCTGGACAGGCAGACATACTTTTTTGGTCCAGCAAAAATACCACACTAGAAAAAAAAAATCTGAGTGTCTTCTGGGGAGAGGATAAGTTCCACTCTCTAGTTCACCCACAGAGCCCACCCCTCCCTGTTGTCTTACACAGGGCTGGGCATGGCAGGCCCATGAGCTCACTGAGTCCTGCCTTCAGAGAACCTGGACCAGGGGGTTTGGATGTTCCAGGGGGCAGGACTGATGCTCCTCCCATCCTCAGCCCCACCCAGGTCTTGGCAGAACCCGAGTGGGTGTGTTGTGGGGGAATCCTGAACTGGTCTGGGCCTCATTGCTCTGCCCTCACCCCCAACCCCAGAGTTGAGAGCTCCAAGTTCAGCCAGCTGGTTGTGCTGCCTCTCTTCTGTTTTGGGGTCCCAGAACTCCTCTTTTCCCAGAGGAAGGCAGTGTCCCTGCTGGGCCTGTAGAGGAAGCTGAGGGCTGGGTGTACCCTGGCCAGCAGCCCAGGAAGCCTGAGCATGTAATGAAAAGATTGCATCTCCTCAACTCTGCTGCTGGGGACAAGCACTTCCAGTGTTGTCCTTGCCCTGTGACCTCTGTCTGGGCACTGCCTCCCCTGCTGCCTGGCTCTGTTCTGTCCCTTTAGGCAGGCTCGGCAGCCCCATCTCAGCCGGTTCTGAGCACAGGGAAGACAGAGACCCCTTTCTCCTCTTCAGGTCTCCTAACAGCCACCCCAAAGGATGACAGATGTGCCTCCCATTCACATGCCTCTTTGCTGTTGGCAAAGCATAGTCACATCAGTCCTGGAGGGACACCCCAGCTCTACAGAGGTCACCCAGCTGTAAGGGGATGAGCTGCACCTCCGACGTAAATCTACTGAGTGTTCAACCTTGCGCCGGCTCCCTAGTCCGTCCTGACTCCCTCTGCTGTGAGGCCCATTCGTGGGAGGCAGAGTAGGGTGTGGACGAGGTGCATAGGATAGCTGAGGAGCTGCTCCCTGAGCCCCAGGCAATGGCTCTGACAAATCCAAATAGTCATGGAACACTGTAGCCTTTGCAAGTAAGACCATGAGATATCAAGTCGCCCCACAGTCACCAGCCTCACTAGTAGAAGGAAGTAAAGCAGGCAAGGACTCTCAGCAGAGAAAGGGACCGACTTCTGGGGATACAAAGGAGAGCGAGGATAGGGCCAGGCAGGAGAGGAAAAGTCAAGGGTAAGAGCCTGGGCGGTTGGGCAGTGGGGAGAGCTTTCAAAAGGACAAGCCAGTGGACAGGCCACGTGGCCCTGTCTCTCCTCCTCCCTGTGGCTCTGTGGCTGATCAGGAGCTGGGAGCAGGCACGTGCTTTCTGGGCCTGGTGGCCTGGGCACAGAGGCTAAGAGTGACTATGGGAACCTCTTCTGCCCATGAATCCGCTGATTCCTGCCACTGCCCCAGGAGGCGGGTGGGCCCATCTTGTTGTACAGCCTGGATGGCTGCAGCCTGGAGATGGAAAGGGACCTGCCCAGAGTCTCCCAGGCTGGGGCCGTTTTCCCCAGTCCCGGTAGCAGCGGCTGCCATTTGCTGAGCACTTCTCTCTGCCAGACTCTGTACTGAGCACTTTACAGGCACCACTGTTATCCCACTTTCCCTACAAGGAGACCAGGACTCAGAAAGAAGGTCTCACGCAGAGCCAGTGTCAGGAGTTGAGTCAAGGTAGTTTGACTTCATAGTCTCCGTTCTTAGCGCAACTGCCCCACTCATTCCCTCCTACCTTCTCCCTTACCCCCACTAGACATTTTGGGTGGTCTTTTCTACTTATTGGGCCTAGAGGTTATTGGGCTGCTTTTCTCACCCTCAATTACCAGGGCTCCTCCTGGAGCCACAAGCCTCAGTGCTTGGGGAGCTAGGGATTTCCCTCTGTGCCTTCTGCCTGGGCCTCCTTCTTGCCCTTGAAAGAGGAACAGGGGGAAGAGTAGGCGAGGCTTTGGGGAAAGTCTTGGGGGTAGGTACAGGAGAGGTCTTCACCCCAGGCTGGAATCTCCAGGTAGCTTAGTGTCCTCAGCTTGGTGTCCACAGCCAGGGCAGGGATGGGTGGGGAGAGTAGCATTGGTCAGGGGTACAGATAATGAGAGTGGTCAGACACATCCTGACTTTTTTGTTTGTTTGTTTGTTTGTTTGGAGGAGTTGAATCCTCAGGACATTTAGGTCCTGCGGTCACTCAACCTTGAAGGCCTCATGACGTCCCTTAGCCTTGTCCCTGCCAACTCATAGTAGGGCCATCAATAGTAGGCTGGTGGTCTGTGGGCATTCTGTGGCCTGTAACTGTGCTGGGCTGCAGGGTTCCTGCCCAACTAAGGGTGGTCCCTGCCCTTTGAGGGAGTGGTCGGAAGCATCTTACTTTGCTGGAAGGTCAGGGAAAACCTAGACAGCAGATCCTTTAAGGATGTAGGAGCCAGACCAGGAATGAAGGGCAAGGTATCCCTAGCTGTGGGAATGGTACGGGCAAAGGTGGGGTGTCAGAGTAGGCCCTTATTGGGAAATTGTTTGGTAGGAGGTCCCCCAGGGCTGTGGGTTCCACGACTGTGGATTCAACCAACTGCATATACGCTGGATAAATTGTGTCTATACTAAACATGTAGGGACTTGTTTTTTGTCGTTATTCCCTAAACAATAGAGTATAACAACTATTTATATAGCATTTATATTGTATTAGATATTATAAGTAACCTAGAGATGATTTAAAGTTTATGGGAGGATGTTTATAAGTTATATGCAAATACGTCACCATTTTATATCAGGAACCTGAGCATCTGTGGGTTTTGGTATCTGCAGCAGGATTTGGAACCAATATCCAACAGATTCCGAGGGATGACCGTAGCCTGGGTGGTTGGAGCTGGGGAAAAGTGAGAGGGCAGGTTTGTGGGAGGGAAGGGTCACATCCTGACCATCTCAGTACCAGCTTGCAGGGCACGTCCTTCATGCCAGGGCAGCAGGGAGCCATCGAAGGATTCTGAGCAGGAGAGTAATGTGGTTGTAATTGTTTTTGAAAAAGCCCACTCTGACTGCAAGAGTGGTGTGGGGAGAGCAGTTAGGAGGTGCCAGTGGAGCAAACACCCACACATGCTGTGGTGGAATTCTGTGATGAGCGCCCTGAGCAACTGGGACCCGTGGTGCAACTGTTGCCTAGGCCAGCCTGGTCATCTTCCTCTCAGCTGGAGCAGGGCCCGTTTGGCTGGAGAACTGAGCAGGCGCAGAGAGAAGCACATGTGGCTGATGTGAGTGTGGCTGAGGAAGCTGTCGTTCGTGCTGATGAGTCAGTGGCCCGTGCCCCATGCCAGCATTGCCGGCTTCCTGGGACTGGGGGAAGGATTCAGAGAAGGGTGGGGGTGTGAGGGAGCAGGAGGGGGATACCCTGGGGAGGCTGTGGGTTGAGAAGCCCAGGCTGGCCTTAGTTCCTACCACTACTTACACCCAGGAGGGCAAATTAGTTTCTGGCTACTTACAGCCAGAGAGGGTTTGGGAGCCTCTTCTCTGCATGGAGGCTGGGCAGCCCAGGTTAACCCCTTTATGCCCTGCCCCCTCCTCAGCCCTCCTCCTCTGGGCCCTAGTACCTGGGGTGACCCAAGGCAGGACTGGGAGGCAGTTGAACTTGTTTCCTTCCTCCCTGCGATGATCATATCGTTGGCTTCCAGCTCTCCCAGCCTGAGAATCCAGGGTCACTCTTGGTCCTGATGCCCTGCCCAGAAGCCAGTGCCCTTCTCCAGGTCTGCCCTCTGATCCCATCTCTGCCAGCTGGCTCCTCAGAGGGATGTAAATAACCAACCCAGATTAGCTGGCCTTCCCCTAAAGCCTTGGGCATCATCAAAAGAATGAACAACAGTAGAATGCAAAGCATCCCGAGGGCCCGGGGTGGGAGCCATGATTGGGCAGGTGGGGGCTGTTTTGTCTTCTCAGACCACTGCTCTGACACTCAGAAGGTCCAGACTCCAAGATGGGGTAGCATTCTCTCGGGGCTTCCTGGAGCTGTGTGCTGAGGGTCCACGTGGGGGTGGGCGGAGTGGCTGTGCAGAAGGCCGCGGGTGTCAGCCCTTGGTTCAAGAGAGGGAGGTCAGGAGACTTCTGGCATCACTGTCTTCACCAAATGCAGGGCCTCAAAGATCAGAGGGTGAGTCACTGGTTCAGACTTGGCGACTCCCCCTGGTCCACTCAGAGGGTAGTGGGAGGTCTGAGGGAGAACCCAGAGCAGCCTCTCTAGGGCAAGGGGACAGGGCCAGAGCTGAGGGAGCAGGTGCTTCTAGGGAGATTCCATGGACAGTGGAAAGAAAGGACTGAGGCAGGCAGGAAAGATGACTCCATGAGCTGTCCCTTCTTTGGGTAAGGCAATGAGCGGTGGGTGGAGCTGAGGGCTTGCTGAGTAATGTCTTCACGGGGAATGGCCAAAAATAAGGAGGATGTGTGACCCTCGGGTGGCTCAAGGGCCTGTGAGGTCATGCTCCTGGCCTCTGCTTCTCCAGTTTCTCAAGATAACAGGGTGCCCTCCTGATGCAAGCTCCTTAGTTACCCGAGAGCGGACTCTTTGGACTTGCATTTGTTTATTCATTTAACAACCAAGCAGGAGAAACAGGAGAGTGCTCTGGGAGTCCAGGGCTGGGACACTGATATACAAATGGTCAGTTGCCATTTATCAAGTCAATGTCATTGCATGCAGAGGTCCAAGGACAGAGAGGTGTAGGGGCACAGAGAGAGGGGTTGGCTCTGCTGAGTCACGACAGGGAAGGCTTCACAGAGGAGGTGGCACTTCTTGAAGAAGAAGTGGTGACTGGCTGCGAGAGGAGAATGGGAAAGGACATTGCAGACAAAGGTCAGGCAGCATCCCAGCGCCAGGGAAACCGAAGGAGGTGCAAGGGAGAAAGGACCTGCAGAAGGTGGTGGGAGCTGTGACAAGTCCTCAGCATGGCTGCTTAAATGGGGAGGCCAGCGCGGCCTCTAGAGGGTTTGCCAGTCCACGCTTGGGTGAAGAAGGGGAGCAGATCTTGCTCTAGCATAAAGAATGTGGGGCCTGGAATCAGGAAAGCCTGCCTTCGAGTCCAGGTTCTACGGCTTAGCACCTGCTGAGCTTGAGCTGGTCACTTAATGCCCCTGAGCCTTGGTTTCCCGTCTGTGCAGTGAGGAATCACTGTGACTGGGGTTTCTGTAAGCAGATGTGACACTGCTTTGCAAGCTGTAAACAGCTCTGCAAACCTGAGGCATCACTGTGGTAGCACCTTAGCAGCAGCTGCTTCTGTGTTGACCTTTTTGGGGCACCATTTCCTGGGGAATTGCCACAGAAGGCTGCTCTCACCCAGTCATCAGAGGGTGACGTTTTCTGAACTTTTCCCTAGACTCTATGGGGTCATTTTGTTTGGGACCTGCTGTCACTGCCCAAGGCCTTGGGGTCTGCTGCAGAGACTTAGAGACAAGGGGTTCGCAGCCTGAATTGAGCCTTGAGGCTGGACAGCGAGGCACGAGAGGGTAGGGGCAGTGGACCCCCAGTGGGACAGGGACCCTGAGGCAAAACAGAACACTGGGGCAGCAGGTGAGTGAGGCTGGACAGAGAAAAGGATTGAGTGAAAACTAGAAGAGTGAGGGGGACAGAGGTCCCTGATCTCAGCAAGGAAGTCTGCTGCCTTCACCCCCACCGCCGCACACCCCCTGTTCTCAGCCTCTTCAGCCTTGGGGCCACCTGAGAAGCCAAGCGCAGAAGGGGAGGAGGGAAGGGCTTTTTAGCTCCACGGGCCTGCGGACGCCTCCATTCCGGCCTGCCCAGCCCATATCATGGCGGCAACTCCAACTCTTTCTGCCCCAGGGTCACCCTGGCTCAGCATGGGCAGTGTCTCCAGTGGTCTGTGACTCAGCAGTTCTTGGCCAGAGGGTGGGGCCCCAGCTGGCTGCTGAACTCTGGTCTCCACAGGGCCGAGGCTTTGCTCGGGGCCTGGAGGTCCTCAGCAACCAGCCCGGCTCCTGCACCCTCTCCAAGCCCCTCATCTGCTCCAGTGGTCTTGGAGGTCCCTCTGTCCACAACACCATGATGCCAGGATGGGGCTGTGCTCAGTGACTCAGCCTAGCCCTCTTATTTGCACTGAGTAGGTGCCATAAATATTTGTTGAATGGTACTGTTGCCTCTCGTTTGGGATTTTCCACTGCAGCCAAACAGTTGCTCCCAGCCCTGCCAAGGGCCTAACCTGGTTCTGCATTTGCCCTACATGCAGGCACACGGTAACATCTCTTCCCCACCACACCTTACTCCTCCTCACAACCACCACTGCAAATTGCTCCTCAGAACCACTGCCTCCCCCAGCATGTGCCTACAGGCCTCTGCCTTCTGTTTCCTCATTGTTTTCCTTCTTCTATGCATGTCTTAGCAGGGGTGAAGGAAAACAGGCCCTGAAGCAGAATCAGTCGTGGAGCCCTGTTTGTGTGTGCTCACGTGCGGTAGAAGAGCCGCCTGTTGTAGGCAGGGCAGGGAGGGAAGGTTAGGCTTCTACACTGCAGGAGACCAGACTTTGGTGTGAGGATGAGGATAAACAGGTCTGCTAAAGGTCAGGTGAGCACACAGCCTGGTTACCCATTGCAGGTCTGGCTTTTGCCTTTGCTCTAATTATTTAACAGCACCATAAACTATATGGCCACCCTACTCAGAGGGGCTGCCACAGACCCCTAGGGCATAGGGAACTAAGCTCCTGTTGTGTCTCCAGGACTTGGCAGGGCAACTCAGCCAGGTCTGCCCCTTTCCCTTCCACCGCATGCACCCAGGGGAGCATTCATTCAGTGTTGCTGAAACAGGGTTTCAAGGTTGAGACAGGTTCATCAGGTACACAGGTAACAGGACAGCCCCTGGTATAACTGTAGTGTGAATTGCCCTTCCCTCCTCCCCTTCTGTGCTTGCCTTCTCAGGCGGCCCCAAAGTTGAAGGTCATAGTAGCATCCAAGAAGGTCAGGTAAGGGCTTTGCAAGCCATAAAGTTCCCAGATATTCATAGTAACATCTAAACCTTGTAGTTACTTAACATACTGCTAAACAACCCCGTGATGGGGAGCCTATTATTACCTCATTTTTTTTTTTTTTTTTTGAGACAGAGTTTCGCTCCCGTTGCCCAGGCTGGAGGGCAATGGCGTGATCTTGGCTCACTGCAACCTCCGCCTCTTGGGTTCAAGCAATTCTCCTGCCTCAGCCTCCCAAGTAGTGGGATTACAGGTGCCCACCACCTCACCCAGCTGATGTTTGTATTCTTAGTAGAGATGGGGTTTCACCACATTGGCCAGGCTGGTCTTGAACTCCTGACCTCAGGTGATCCACCCACCTCGGCCTCCCAAAGTGCTGGGATTACAGGTGTGAGCCACCGCGCCCGGCCTGCCTCAATTTTATAGATGCAGAAACAGGCAGAGAGAGGTTATGGGACTTGACAAAAGTCACACAGTTAGTAAGTGTCAGAGCCAGCTTTGAAATCCAGGCAGTCTGTCTCCAGAGCCACGCTTTTAACTGTCATGTCACAGTGTTTCACGTCCAATACTTCAGTTATTAATATATCTGCCAAGAGGATTTTATGAGAACTAAATAAGGCCAAATACATCAGGTGACTTTGTAAACTAGAGTCATTTTTGCAGACATGAACCAATTGTAAAGTATTCAAGAAATAGTCAAATTGTGTCAAACTGTGGAGATAATGAAAGTATTTGCAAACTTCTCCTGAATCTGTGTTTCAAGACTAACCATAAACTAAGATTATGAAATTTTCCCCTTCTTTCCTTCCTTTTCAGATGAATACATTGTAATGGAATTGGTTTGATAGTTGGTGTTAGATTCTATTTTTATGATCAGTATCATGACAAGTCCAGTCAACTGTATTCTAAGGTGTCTCTTACATAGAACTCCTCTTTCCTGTCTTTAGGGTGTTATCCATAGCCAAGTCTTCACATCACACCTAAATCACACAACAGCTTTCTCCCCATCACTCTGCTTTGGACCACTGTCATCTCACATCCATCCTTTCCAAAGCAGCTTGAAATTTCAACGTGGTTTCCCCATTCCAATGAACCCAAAAAAGGCCTGCAATATACCCAATGAGAAAATGCAGGAAATAGAAATAGTAGGATTACGGGGGGAAGAACTGGCAGATGATACAATTGCATACCTAGAAAACCCAAGAGAATTCACTGGAAGGCAAATATAACTGAAGTTTTTTAGGTAGCTAAAAAATAACAACCAACATTTATGCAGAACACAACCCATGCCAGGCTCTGTCCTAAACACTCTACATGCATCACTGAGTTCCCTTCCACTGCGATTGCAGGAAAAGCGTTACCTCATTTTGTAAACAAGGAAACCAAGGCACAGGGAAGTTTGGTGGCTTGCCCAAGACCCAGGCAGTTCGCCTCCTGCGTCTGCCTTTTTAGCTACTCTGCTATCAGTAGCTTTCCTGTGTGCCAGCAATGACTTCTCACAGAGTTTACCAGGAGAAAAAGAGGCAGCCGTAACTGCTTTCAGAGGTACTGGCGTTTCACTTACTCCCTCACGTTGCCACCTGTGTCTCTCAGCACCTGTGATTGTGGCCAGAGTCTCATGAAGCCTCTCACAAAGTAGTCATCAGTGTCTGGCCCTTAGATCACTCACAACAGGGGTCCCAGGCTTGGGCTAAGGGTCAAATGGAAAGAAACATGGCAATACCCCATCATCAGGCTTGTCCGTCTCCTTGCAGGCGCACATTTTGTCCACAGCAGCCTGTTTTACAGGGAGCAACTCTGCCTTCAACAGACACAGCCAGAATTTTCTAAAAGTCACAGCTCCGTTTCAGGACAGGGCCTTTGGTTTGCATTTCTGTAATTAAAAGGCCCATATGGGGAGATTTTCCTGAATAAAAGGACAGAGTTCCCTAAACGAGTACTGCAGCTTCCACTTCTTATCAGAAGGAAACTCACTGCAGTTGCGCTGGCCGGGCCCCAGGCACAGCCGTGGTGGCTGCCCAACACGTGAAAACCAAAGAAAATGTGGATGGTGCCTTCTTGGTTTGCTATAGAGCGCGTGAATTACAGTTTTCCCCACCATTTGGAAATTTTTCCAGAGCAGAAGTAATGTTTCTTATCCCGCTAATCATTTCTAGGGCACCAAATAGCACTCTGAAAGGAGCAGGGCACTAATTGGCTGGTTGACTAAGCTACGGCCTAGGGCCCTCCCTCCAGAAGAAGCGAGAGTAAGCAATATTTATCAAGCACCCTTCATATGTACACAGTGGGTAGGTACTTTCATAGGTCATCTCATTTAATCCCCACTATAACCTTATGGAGAAAGTGTTGTTATAATCACTTTAATTTTAATTTTTTTTTTTTTTTTTTTTTGAGACAGGGTCTCACTCTGTCCTCCAGGCTTGAGTGCAGTGGCACAATCTTGGCTCACTGCAACCTCCCACTCCCAGGCTCAAGTGATCCTCCCACCTCAGCCTCCTGAGTAGCTGGGATTACAGGCACATGCCACCATACCTGGTTAATTTTTGTGTTTTTAATAAAGACGGGGTTTCACCATGCTGGCCAAGCTGGTCTTGAACTCCTGACCTCAAGTGATCTGCCCACCTTGGCCTCCCAAAGCGCTGGGATTATAGGCGTGAGCCACTGTGCCGGCCTGTTAGACTCACTTTAGATGTGAGGAGACTGAGGTCCCAAGTGGGTAAGGAACGCTTAGTACATACGTAGTGTGACTCAGGCTTAAATCCAAGTGTGCTGGCTCCGAAATCCATGGTGTTTCCATCTTTATAGTCCATCTGTATGGTCTTGATGAAAAGGCCTAGAGTGGGCAGAATGTGAGTGCCTCGAGAATGACAGCAAGGCAGTCACGGTGGGACACTCCCGCACAGGACGAGAGAATTCCAAGGTGGTGGGACTCCAGGATGGGGGCTAGGGAGAGAGATAGGACTTCTAAGGACTGATGACAACCTCTGGGATGTCACTCGCAGGAGTGTGCCCATCAGATTGAGCTTGCACAGAACGCTCTCTCGGTGGTCTGAGCCCAGCAAGGCCTGCCCGCCTGCCGGCTGCAAGTCTTCTCTGCCCTGAGCCTGTCTGCAGGATGGGACAGCATATGGGGCCATGGACCAGTGGCTTTCCCAGCCCAGGACCTTTGCTGTTCCTCAGGACTGAGCCGAACCACAGTTCTTCTCACTTGGGCCAAGTTAAATGCCAGGGCTGCTGATACAGTAAACAGGAAGGAGGGTGTTTGGATTTGGTCCCTGAGGCTGGGCCTGAGAGGTCAGGCTGCCCTCCATGAGGAACAGGAGATGGTAGGAACTCGGTTGCCGCCTCGCTCTTCTCCTGTCCCAGCTGTCTCTCTGGTTTTTATGCAACTTTCTGTGACTTTTTCAAGGGTGGAGATTTGGCTGGAGCAGGATTAGGTAAGAAAAGAGGGAATGGAGAGGGATGGGTGTTGGGACTGGAGGTAAGGATGGAAAGGATGGGGTTGGCCATGGAGGGAGGGACCTAAGCCGCTAGAGCAGCATCTACTGAGTTCTTACCACGTGCTAGTAATGGTGCTGAGCACTTCATGGACATCATTTCTCTGAATCCTCGGAGCCACTTAAGGGTTAGGCACTCTTATTACCCCATTGCATTGATAGGGAGGCTGAGCTTAGCAGAGACCTGGACCCAGATCTGTCTGACTCCCAAGCCAGTGATCCTATCCACTACATTGTGGAGGGGTGGGGGATAGGGCAGGGGTGGGGAGGGGTTGAAGAGAGACACTGAGAGAGCCCAGGGAACTCGGGCAGGGAAGGCTGGCCCAGAGTTGAGATCGTTGCAGTCCTGGGCTCCCCTTTCCTGTGGCTCCCTTGTTGCCACCCCCAACTGCACACGCTCCTGATTGGCAGGCCTCTTTTAGGAAGCCTCCTGCTATGCTCTTTCCCCGAGAAAAACCTCCTCTCTGGAAGGGGCCTGAGGTGAAAATGATTCAGAAGGCAGCTGAGGTGTTCTGGAAAGAGCCCCAAAGAGCAGGCTCTGAGGCCTCCCCGGGCCACTTACTAAATGGGAGAGGATTACTTGGGAAAAAGCCTAGAACAGTGCCCAGCATAGTAGGTGCTCATTTAAATTTTAATCTGTAAAAGCAGAGATCATATCCCTACCTCAGTCTGTGATCAGGTTGGGTGGATATTCTGCATGTGAAAGTTCTTAGGAAACTGTAAAGTTATTTAATTGTAAGCATATTAGTATGATCTCAGGAATGTGTGTATTTTATGAGAGAGGCAAGTGTCGAGCCAAGGGATGTGTTGACTGGCCAGGAAGTTCTTCTGGGCACAGAAAGTCCCCGCTGGTTCTCCAGAAACAACCTGAAATCCCACAACTTGTCTCCAGCTGCCTATTATGAGACTGGAAGCCAAGCTGAGCTGGTAAAAAACCCTCATGAGGAACCCCAAGGCTCGAGGCCATGGAGCTTCAGAGAATTTCTTAAGGAGAAGAAAGTTGCCTTCAGAGGTTGCAACTTAGCTTTAGGTGGCAAGGAGGCTGTTTCCTCAGAGAGGGGCTCGCTGTGATTGCACAGGGAGCATGGCCAGGCAGCAATGCCACAGCTCTGCAAACTGGCTCCATAGACTAGAAGACAGACAGAGGACAGGCACACAGATGGGAGTGCAATGCAAAGGGGCTGTGGGTTGCATACTGCAGCTGGAAGACACAACTTTTTGGATTTCCCTGAATTCCTGCCAGGCACTTTTCTCCCCGACGACCTTCCTGATGGCACTAAGAACTTAGCTGCTCTACAGCTAAAGGCACTCACCCTTCAAAGGAAGTTATTGCTTGCTCAGGTCACATAGCTCCGAAGAAGTGGATTAGGGATTTATATTCAGTTCTGTCAGATTCAGTACCCAATTTCTTTTATTTATTTTTCGAGACAGAGTCGTGCTCTGTCGGCCAGGCTGGAGTGCAGTGGTACAATCTTGGCTCACTGCAACCTCTGCCTCCTGCATTCAAGTGATTCTTGTGCCTTAGCCTCCCAAGTAGCTGGGATTACAGGCGACCACCACCACCTCCAGCTAATTTTTGTATTTTTAGTATAGATGGGGTTTCGTCACATTAGCCAGGCTGGTCTTGAACTCCTGACCTTGGGTGATCTGCATACCTCAGCCTCCCAAAGTGCTGGGATTACAGGTGTGAGCCACTGTGCCTGGCCCAGTACCCAATTTCTGACTGTTAAATGGTGTGACTTCCAAGTAGCATCATCTTTTCTAAAATTCAATTTTATTTTAAGTTATGGCCAAAAAAAATAGCATAAAATTTACTCAACAAGTTTTAAGTATACAGGTTGTTAAATCTGTCTACTCTAGAACTCTCTAGAACTTTTTCATCTTGCAAAACTGAGACTCCATACCCCTTGAATAACAATTCCCCAATTCTTCCTCCCTTTAGCTTCTGGCAACCACCATTCTATCTTCTGTTTCTATGAGTTTGACTACTTTCATTGTTGTTATTATTATTTGGAGACAGGGTCTCACTCGTCACCCAGGCTGGAGTGCGGTGGTGTGATCATGGCTCACTATAGCCTCGACTTCCTGGGCTTAGGTGATCCTCCCACCTCAGCCTCCCTGGTAGCTAGGATTACAGATGTGCACCACCACACCTGGATAATTTTTTGTAATTTTTTTTTTTTTTTTTTTTGTAGAGATGGCATTTCACCATGTTGGCCAGGCTGGTCTCAAACTCCTGGGCTCAAGCATTCCACCCACTTTGGCCTCCCAAAGTGCTGGGATTACAGGTGTGAGCCACC
>NW_012110042.1:1025017-1026080 GCF_000951045.1 Mandrillus leucophaeus | reverse complement strand
TTTTTTTTTTTTTTTTTTTGTAGAGATGGCATTTCACCATGTTGGCCAGGCTGGTCTCAAACTCCTGGGCTCAAGCATTCCACCCACTTTGGCCTTCCAAAGTGCTGGGATTACAGGCATGAGCCACCGTGTCCAGACTGAGTTTAACTACTTTAGATGCTTCATCTAGGTGGAATCATACAGTGTTTGTCTTTTTGACACTGGTTTATTTCACTTAGCTTAATATCCCCCATGTTGTAGCATATGACAGGATTTCTTTCTTTTTAAAGAAGAAATAATATTCCATCACATGTATTTACCACCTTCTCTTTATCCATTCCTCCTTCAATGCACATTTGTGTTGCTTCCCCCTCTTAGCTGTGGTAAGTAATGCTGTAGTGAACAAGGGTGAGCAGCATCATCTTTTAAAGCAAAGACATTTGCCTGTGTGTACACATATGCATAAAGATATGAACACACATTCAAGTGTGGTGTATACATATGCCTCCACTGAGGGTAGACCCAGGCATAACCTGCCTTGGGGTATATCTTAGAGCAAACTAACCCTGTAAAGCAATCACATTTTCATGAAATAATGTCAGGTTTTAAAAACTTTTATCAAATTAACAGAGTATTTAAATGCAATTGAAAACGCCTTTGCAAAATTATGACTAAGAGTGAAAGAGATCTGACTTTACTGACTCCATCTTGCTTCTAACCTCCAAGCTGCCCTTGTAGGCTGGGTGTAGGCTGAACTAATTTTGGGAGAAACTTAGTTTATAGTTTATAGTTTAAACAAAGATGGTAACAACCCTTTCCCAAAGCGGGCCTCCTTCTTGCCTGGGGACTAGATTGCCTTTGTAGAACTAATATTAGCTGCAAGATTAGAAATTATGGTTTAGGAGTCATGCAGCTGGAGACTTCAAGATTCTGATCTTCCCTAAACTGCTCCTAAGATCATTGCTTGAGACATTTTGTAGACCCTGCACTTGATGAATCAGCTGGAACCACCCAGATCAGTAAACTGGCTCGTCTGATCTTGTAGCCCTCACCCAGGAACTGACTCAGTGCAAGAAGACAGGTT
>NW_012110042.1:1000165-1024757 GCF_000951045.1 Mandrillus leucophaeus | reverse complement strand
CTGTTGCCCAGGCTGGAGTGCAGTGGTGTGATCTCAGCTGACTGCCACCTCCGTCTGCATGTCCAAGCGATTCTCCTGCCTCAGCCTCCTGAGTAGCTGGGATTACAGGTGCCTGCCACCATGCCCGGCTGTTTTTGTATTTTTAGTAAAGATGGGGTTTCACTATGTTGGCCAGACTGGTCTTGAACTCCTGACCTCACGATTCGCCCACCTCAGCCTCCCAAAGTGCTGGGATTATAGGTGTGAGACACCACGCCCAGACTATGATTTCACCTCTGACCAATCAGCACTCCTGGCTCACTGGCTTCCCCTAACCCACCAAATTATCCTTAAAAACTCTGCTCCCTGAATGCTCAGGGAGACTGATTTGAGTAATAATAAAACTCCCGTCTGCAGTACAGCTGGCTCTGCATGACTTACTCTTTCACTATTGCAATTCCCCTGTCTCAATGAATCAGCTCTGTCTAGGCAGCGGGCAAGGTGAACCCCTTGGGCAGTTACAAATTTGGGGGCTCGTCTGGGATTGCCCTTGTGGCTACCTGCCCATGATTCAGTGGCCTCCTCCTTTAGCGATGGATCCAGAAGCCAGCCCAAGGGGCGGCCTAGTTCTCTTGGACTGGGGGCTGACTCTGGTATTTCTCTATTGGCAGGGCACTGCCGACCCAATGTGCATGGATTTAATTGCAATGGAGAAATTGTCCTGGGGAGTAGCCCTATCCCAGGGTGTCTGTCTGTAGCCCCATGGTGGGGTGTCTGGATTGGTAAGTATCCTAGGCATTGCCAACGGCTGCTTCCTTCTCCTGACTGGTTATGTAGCCCTGTGGTAGGGTGTCAGTAGCACCATAGTGGGGTGTCTGTTCAGCTCCTGGGGGGTCTCAGTTGGCTCTTTCTAACTAGTCACAGAACTCTGAAGGTCTAGTAGGAAGAGTCCTGGTTTGGGAGACTTGTCTTCAATCAGGAAGATTTCGAGGAGGTTTCTCAGAAGGAGACTAGGAGGATAGTTTGGGAGGGATACTCTTGGAGTTCTTGGTTAGGGATCTGATTTAGAAGGCCTTCTGTCTTTGTGTGTGTTTGTATATTAGGAAGGGATCTCAGAGGGATTGCTGATGGAAGTCCAGCAGGCCTAACTCAGAGAACTCTCCTTATTTGTCTGGTCACATTCGATGAGCTTTAAGAAGGCTCAACAGGCCTGTCTCAGGGAGTGAATATCTGCTCTTCCTCTTGCTCAGAGACCCCATTGTGAAGTACCATTCAGAGGTCGTCCGTCCCCACCTGGAGTGGATCAAAGACAATAGGGGCCAACAGGAAAAAGTTTGAGCTTTGCCAGGCTGATATTGGCTGCTGAACAAGGTGACTAATGTCTGTTTTGTTATGTGTATTTTGCTGTGATGGAAAATGTTAATTTGGTTCCCCATGCAGCCTATTGGGCAGCATATTGCAAATTAAAAATCTTGTCTTAAAGGGTGATTTTCTCTTGTAAGGTGGCTTGAACCCCAAAGTTATAGCACAAGCAAGCAGGATCATCAGAAGCCACTCCATTCTTCTGGAAGCTGCAGGGAAAGGGAATCCAGAAACCAAGTATGCCAGCAAAAAGGGTAAAAAATGCTTACCGGCCAAGTTTCTGATTGTCTTGCTTCCTCTGTCTGAATAAACAGTAAACTATTTGTCTCCTCTGCAAGGGTTTGATTAACAGAAAAAAGGATTTGTGAGACTAGTCTTAGGCTGTTCAAATCTGGTGTACTTTGTGCTAAGAATCTGTCTTTCTGTGTTTTGTAATGGAGAGAGGGGTATCACAGGATAGAACATGGGTGTAGGACCCCTAGGCCTGCTTTTCAAATCCGTTTGGCAGGCTGGTCAGTTACAAACTTTGCTACGGGTCCCTGAAACCAATACAGGATGAAATTTCTCTGTTTTGTTTTGTACTTAAGAGTTTAACTTTATGACCATGGGGGATACTTTCTTTTGGTTTCCACCACGCAGAGGATAGGAATTTTGGGGTTCATGTCATAATCCTAAATTTTTTTTTTTTTTTTGAGATGGAGTCTTGCTCCCGTCGCACAGGCTGGAATGCAGTGGTGCAATCTCGGCTCACAGCAACCTCTGCCTCTTTTCGTGTTTTTTTGTAGAGACAGGGTTTCACCATGTTGGCCAGGCTGGTCTCGAACTCCTGACCTCAAGTGATCCCCCCGCCTCGGCCTCCCAAAGTGCTAAAATTACAGACAGGCGTAAGCCACTGTGCCCAGCCTAAAAATTTTTCTTGAGCAATTGAAAGCCTTGCAAGCTTGAAATTGGCTTCTCTAGGCTCCTTCTGGGAAAAGCAATAGAAACTGCTCAACGCTGCACAGCGCAGTAGCTAAGGCTTTATCTTTCGACAGTGGTGGCCTGGGTTCAGTTGTTGGCTGCTGAAATGATTCTTTTCTGGTTTGTTATTTTTGTAACTTTGCCATTTATTGAGGTTTTTTCCCCTGGTAGATAGCTTCTGATTTCCTCTCTTGAATTTTCGTTTCTTTGAACTACTTTGTGGAGATTCTAAATCTTATAAAAAAAGAAACTGCTTACCACGTCTTTGAAGCACCTAGGAGCTTACATTTGGTAAAATTCAGAAGCTAGAAGTATTGGCCACTTGGCATGGCTAAAGTCAGGTAATAAGAGATTTGAAAGGATTTCTTTTTTAAAGAGCACTATGGTTAAAAGTTAGGTTAATTAAAAGTGGATAAACAAGCTATAGATGTATTTAAAAGGCCATTGTTATTCTCTTCTTGGAACTTGTTTTTCTGGAAAAAGGTTTTTCCTTCTCAGTCGACTGAATTATTTTTCTCCGTTTTTTTGGTCTTGCCACTCTTAATGCACACATGAGAAGCCCTAAGATAGTTTCTGGTAGCCTGGGACTCCTTGGGAAAAACAGAGGAGGCACTGCAGACCCTGCTTTGGGGAAAAAAACTCTGTCTTCATCATGAAACCCCAGGAATTAAAAGCGGATAGATCCCTCTCAAAGTCAAAGGTTCGTTCTGTTTTGCATTGTGTTACCTGACGGTTTTGAGTTTTGGGGGTATCAGAAATTACTTCGCATTATGAGAGAGCTTTGGTGTGTAATAACGAGGTAGGAAATATACTGTAAGGGATGACTAATAGTAGTTATGGAGGGATACTTGACTTTTTGCACACTTGCATCAGAGACGCATGCTCTTGGCCACCTGGTAGATAAGGAAACATCCCCACCCCCTGCCCGGGAGATGAGAATCTCATGAGGGATGGGCCGATTACAACATGGGCTGATTGGCTTTGGGTTGTCTTGCAATGAAATGCAGGGTAGAAGCACTGCACTGTCCTCTCCCGTAGTATTTTCCTCCTTTTGGGATCCAGGATCAGTATAAAATGGCACCCTTAATTTTGGGGATCTGTCTTTGACTTCAGCTGATCATTTGCTGCTGCTTATGTGGCATTAGAAATGCATGCTTTCCTGGCCCTGTTCCTCCAAGGGCTGCACCCGGAAGCCAGTAATTCAATTAAGAAACTGGCAAATGAAAAGTCTTACAAGTCCTGAATCTTCTCTCTGTTTGTGTATTTATATGTGTTGTATGTTTAGATATAAAAGAGTTCTGATTAATTGGCTTGGAAAAATAAGCACTTAAATCAAATATTTTGTCAGAAAAATAGAAACTTTAATGCCTTTTTGTTCTCGTGATTTCAGTAATCTTTTGGAAATAAAGACAGTTTTTAAAGACTATTGGTAAAATAAAATATCTTGAAAATGTAGACATTTGGTCTAAATTAAGGTCAGATATCAGATTTGCTAAAGATTTTAAGGTCATACTGTTTCTTTGGCTTTTGAAAACTGTTCAATATACCTACTTTGGAGCATTAGATTATAGATAAGGCCTGGGATATATGAAGAGCCATGCCCGCTAGCTATGCTAAAAGGAGTCAGATCCTATCTTTGTTTCTGTCTGATGTCCTAGGCTCCACCCCTAGCACATAATTAAAATCGCTTACTTATCAGGTTTTTCACTAAATATAAAAGTTGCTAAGAGTTAATATTGCAACATGTAGTTGAGACCACTGGAGAAACAGTTTTACATACAAGGTGTGTAGGGAATGTATTTTTGGTAAAAGATTATAAGAAGGCATGGGAATATGGCTTTTGTGAAAGGGAATGTAATTTTGTCTAGTTCAGAGGGTTTTAAAGATTGTCTTAACCTAAAAGAGTAATGGAACAAAACTGAAGGTTTAAGCAAAGTGAAAAGGGTTTGTAAAGGGTTGATCTTGTAAAAATTCTGTGGGTATAAACAAGTTGGCTAAGATTAAAAAGAAATTATTTAGCTTTTTTCCATAGTTTAAAACATTAAAATCATACTGATATGGGACCAGAATCTGGGCCCATGTGTCTGAATAACAGGGCTTTCTTAGAATATTATCTGCTGTTTGATGGAAAATTGTAAAGGGTTCTAAAAAGTTTATGAAAATCTTACCTTATGGTGAAACTAATTAAAACTGGATAGAGATATAAAATTTTATCTGAAAAACTAGCTTTAACATTAAAGATGCACTGATGCAAACATGAAATTTGGTTTTCTCTTTTGAAGATGATTTTTATGTAATGTTAAAAGATAATGAAAGGGTTTTGTTTTCTCCTTGGGTAAACGGCAGGGAAAAAAAGAAAAGAGATAAGAGACAGATTCAGTTGGCCTCGTGCTATCTTCATTGGGTCTTGTTTGGAAAGCTAACCCTTCTGTATCAGAGTAAAGCTTTTTCTTTCTTAAAAATTGTTTTGAAGTTATTATTTTGGCCAAATGAATGACTTATGGTGACCTGAGATTCTATTTTGTGATATCCTGTGTTTTACACCTTTGATATTTGACAAACTTTTCAATATCAAATTATAAATTATGTCTCTTTCTAACCTAATATTTTAGATATTAGGTCCTTTAAAGACCAAAAATGACATTTGGCTTATTTGGTACAAAAATCACACAGGAAGCATTGTCAAATATGAAATGGTATTTGGCTTTCTTTGGTCTATATTTGTGTAAATGTGTTACTGGTATATGTTCTGAAATAATGTAAAACTCCTATAACTCTACTATGACTTAGTCTGTGTTATCTGTAATAATTATAATTATTATGTTAAAAGACTGTGTGTGGGGCCTATTGTGGGGGGGAGGGGGGAGGGATAGCATTAGGAGATATACCTAATGTAAATGACGAGTTAATGGGTGCAGCACATCAACCTGGCACATGTATACGTATGTAACAAACCTGCACGTTGTGCACATGTACCCTAGAACTTAAAGTATTAAAAAAAAAAGAAAGACTGTGTGCTACAGAGGTAAATTTCCTTGTCAATTGTGTCTTTAACTGCCCTAAAATGTTTTTGTCATCCACAGATAATTGTTGTCTCATTTTGGTCCTCTTTAAAAGATGGTTTTATAATCGGTTTTAAAATGTAACAGGTGCTCTTAAATGTAGGATTCTGATAAATAACTCTGGAGATTGTAATGTTAGAATAGAGGGAAAACTTTCAAATAGAAGAGTGAATGGTGTTTGGTTCACTTTGGACTGTATTTGTATTAATGTGTTATTAGTATGTGTTCCAAAATTATGGGAAACTTCTACAAAGTTGATATAATTTAGTGTACATTAATAATTATATTGTTATGTAAAATTGTACACCACAGAAGTAACCAAAATTCCTTGTCAGTTGTAGCTTTAATAGTGGCTATAGACTCTTGTCATCCACAGACATTTTGTCTTACTTTGGTCCTTTTCAAAAGTCAATTTATAATCAAATATAGGACTCTAAGTGCAGGTCTCAGATAACTTTAAAAATTGTGCTGTTGGAATAGAGGGAAAAAACCAAACTTCTGGGACTGTCATGGAGCACTAATGTGTTAAACATTGCTAAACCTTTTGTTTCCAGAGTCAAGAGAACTTATTTCTTTAGAGGTATTTGCAGCTTTTAACAAGTGAATAAGATATACTCCTGTAAACAAAATTTGGAGCACATTTGTTCCTCTCTGCCTGATTTCTCCAGAATTTGGAAACTATTTATTAATATTCTCAATTTATGGCAGTATAGTTAATTGCATAAGTGCAATAAGAAGCTGTTTTCTTCTGTAACAGAACACAGATGGAGAAATTGGTTAATTTACCAAGGTTTTGACTGGAATGGCATGCTTCCTTTAAAGAATCAAAGCTGACTTATAGAGCCAATTAAAGCCTGGTGGGGAATCTGGCCTCATACCTTGTTGGCACAGAGTCCCTGTACAAGGTTCCTGACCTGTGGTAAGTAAGGAATTTCACTTTCTAACAGGCCCAGGAACCCCAAGTTATCTTGGGAACTCAAGAGGAGAGGAATTTGCCCAACTCATAGGTATCTGAGGGTACAAACCCATGGCTGGGCTTGGCTTTTAAAAAGTCTTATCTGAGATTCTTCATGGAACAGAGTTCTATCAAAGCCAATTTAAAAAGCGTGTGTGAAAAATAATTATTTTTGCTGTACTTTATGCAAATAATTAGGCCAAGTACAGTAAGACTAAAGTTTATTTTGTAAACAAATCAGTTCTATCGTGATTTGTTTTTAATGAAAATGAGGACTGGAAAGAGAGAAAATTATGCTTCAAAAGAAAAACTATATAGTATGCTGTTGTTAGCTGTTCTTGAGGTTTTTTCTGCAGTTTAGACTAAATTCCAAATTCTTTGTGGACTAGAAGTCCTCAAACTAATGCTTTCAAATCTTTTTTTTTAAAGTGGGAATTGTACTCCTCATCCGAGGACTCATTATTTACCTTATAATAGGCAGTTTCACTTCAGCACTGTAGTAAAACTATAGTTGAGAGTACTAATGTTTTTGCCATGAAAGCCCATCCAGGCCTGCCTGAGTCACTTAGACAGTGGCAGAGCAGTTCAACTCTTCTCACCATGGGGTTCACTCCCATTCCCACCACGTCCCCTGTCGGCAGGAAGAAGCCAGAGCGATCGACCACCTTTTCCCATCTTCATAGCCTACATCATAAGATGAAGGCATTACAAAACCCAAAGGGAAGGATTGAAACCGCCTTGCAAAATTATGACTGAGACAGTGAAAGATCTAATTATACTGACTCCATCTTGTTTCTAACCTCTAACCTGTCCTTGTAGGCTGGGCGTAGGCTGCACTAACTTTGGAGTTTACAGTTTAAACAAAGATGGTAACAGCCCTTTCCTAAAGCAGACCTCTTTCTTGCATGGGGACTAGATTGCCTTTGTAGGACTAACATTAGCTGCAAGATTAGAAATTATGGTTTAGGAGTCTTGCAGCTGGAGGCTACAAGATTCTGAGCCTCCCTAAACGACTTCTAAGATCAGTGCTTGAGATATTTTACAGACCCTGCACTTAATGGATCAGCTGGCATCGCTCAGATCAATAAACTGGTTCATCTGATCTTGTGACCTTCACCCAGGAACTGACTCAGTGCAAGAAGACAGGTCTGACTCTCTGTGATTTCATCTCTGACCATTCAGCACTCCTGGCTCACTGGCTTACCCCGACTCGCCAAGTTATCTTTAAAAACTCTGCTCCCCAAATGCTCAGGGAGACTGATTTGAGTAATAATAAAACTCTGGTCTCCCACACAGCTGGCTCTGCGTGAATTACTCTTTCTCTATTGTAATTCTCCTGTCTTGATGAATCGGCTCTGTCTAGGCAGTAGGCAAACCAACCTTGGGTGGTTACACAACGAAAATATTAAGAAAAATTTTAAAATGTTTTACTGAGTTCAAAACAGGGAGACTATTTTATTGACTAAAATGGTTTGGGACTTAAGTCCTTTTTAAATTAGCTTCATATTTTGGAGCTGCCAGTCAGATTCTCCCAGGACTGAGATAGTGGCACTTTGCCATAGACTGGTTTCTGCCGTAGGCACGTTTAGAAGGACAATGTCCCTCTTCAAGGATGACCTGTTCTACTTTGGGTGAGGATGAATGGCAGGAAATCTTCAGGCTAGGGGTTTACAAACAGTAAGCAATACAAATTCATTTTATGTCGCAGTCCTGAATACATAAACATATGTATCTAGGTGAAGCAAAAATTCCATAGAAACAACACTTAACCTCACTCCAAGTGATGCACTCATATTTTCCAGGCCAGTGCTACTTGAAGTGTGATCCCTGAACTGCTTATCACCAGATCACCAGCCAGGGAGGGGATGAGTGCAGATATTCAGAGAAATTAAAGTGTTTTGCACATGAAAATGTGTCGACATCATTAGTCATTAGGGAAATGCAAACCAACACTACAATGGAGTACCACGTCACACCCATTAGGGTGGCTATGATAAAAAAGATAGATAATCCTAAGTGTTGGTGAGAATGTGGAGAAATTGGAAGCCTCGTGCACTGCTGGTGGGAATGTGAAGTGGTGCAGCTGCTGTGGAAAACAGTCCGGCAGTTCTTCAACAAGATAAACACAGAGTTTCCATATGACCCAGCAATTCCATTCCTGGGTGTACACCCAACAGCTTGTACATGAATGCTCGTAGCAGCCTTATTTATAATAGCCCCAAAGTGGAAACAACCCAAATGTCCATCAACTGATGAATGGATAAACAAAATGTGGTATATCCACAAAATAAAGCATTATTTGGCAATAAAAAGAAATGAAATGCTGACACATACTGATGAACCTTGAAACATTATGCTAAAGAAAGAAGCCAGTCACCAAAGACCACATGGTGTATAATTCCATTTATCTGAAATGTCCAGAATAGATGCATTTATGGAGATAGAAAGTAGTTTAGTGGTTGCCTAGGGATGGGGTAATGGGAGTCTGAGGGAAATGGGTATTACCTGCTAATGGGTAGAAGGTTTCTTTTAGGAGCAATGGAAATGTTCTAAGATAGATTGTGGTGCTCTGTGAATATACTAAGCACCATTGAATTGTACACTTTAAATGGGTGAATTATATCTCAATAAAGCTGTTAAAAACAGAGTAGTTTAGACACTTATAGTAGGTTGACATTAGTATGGTAGCATGATCCTTTTCCTAGTAATTCATTTTTATTGTTTTATTGCATTTTGCAAAAGTATCCATTCATGACAGATTAGAATTGAAAAAAAAAAAAAAAAAGCAGATCCCTTCGCCACCAGCCTGGCCAACGTGGCGAAATCCTGTCTCTACTAAAAATACAAAAATTAGCCAGGCTTGGTGGCACACACCTGTAATCCTAGCTACTTGGGAGGCTGAGGTGGGAGAATCACTTGAACACAGGACGCAGAGGTTGCAGTAGAAGAGATTGTGCCATTACACTCCAGCCTGGACAACAGAGTGAGACTCTGTTTCAAAAAAAAAAAAAAAAAAGGGTAAATCCTCTATAATCGATCCTTTGAAAGGCATTGTTCTAGTCTATTTTGCTACTTTAAAAAAATTCTAGTTTTCAGCCACTAAATTGATTTCATTATCCAATGGGTTGTGACTTGTAGTTTGAAAAGTACTGCCCTGGGGGCACAGCACCCCAGCAGGGAAGGTTCGGTGACCTCAGCAACTGTCAGAGGTGAGTGGTGCCTTCAGGATAAACCAACACCTTGATCTGACTCTGTCCGGTCTCCTGCTCCTCCATTGTGTATTCCCACATAGGCCTTCCACTCCCATCCTACCCAACCACATATTTTCCCCAACATGGCAAACCAGTTGGGATTCCAGTGTCTTTACAAATGATTCCTTTGCCAGGAATAACAAAACTTCAGTGCCATCCACCTAGAAAACACCTTGTTATTCTCCATGTTGCAACTCAGACATATTATCTCTGTACCTGGACCCGCTTCCTCTTTGCTCCTCTTACCCCAAGTCCATAAAAAAGCAACCATTACACAGCATGACAATCACACCCTTGCTGGTCCATCTGCTCCAGGAGATGGTGAATTTTGGGAAGGTAGGTAAGATCTTTTGTTCATTTGTGCATCCTGGCGTTCACCAAGGGGTGAGATGCATGTGCTCAGAGCATAAATGTGGCATAGTTCACCCCTGTTTTTATGACAACTGGAATCCTTCCTGTCTGCCACACTAGACAGACAGCCAGGCAAAGAGCCCTTCACGTAGAATCCTGCCCATCCCACATCCTTGGCTGGGAGGTTCCCCTTCCCTTGTGTTTCTGGGCCATTTTACCCAGCTGGTGGGTTGACATGGTGACTCCTGTTTCCTGGCTGCTTATGTGTCTCTCATTCCTTGCATCCTCCACCTTGGTACCGACGGACTTCTCTTTCTGTCTCCTACTGATCATCTGGGGCCATAGGATATAATTTCCTGGCTTCTTTGATATGGGAGAGCCTTATTTTTTACTGTGCTTTACAGGTGGCAATTAGTTTCTGATCATGTTGCTCAAAAGAGGATCTCCCTTTTTACCCCGTTCCTATTTGGCCTACTTTTTTAATGTCTAGCTAGATCCAGGCTACAATCCATTTATGACACGTACTATTGTGTTAATCTTGTTGCTCTCTCTCTCTTTCTCTCAAGTCCTTGACCATTTAGCAGTATTAAAACATAAAAGGTCAACTTGCCTCTGACTTGAGGGGATCAGCATAAAGAAATCAAGGGAGACAAACAGACTAAAACACATCGTTGAGATGACTTAGAAAGGCAGAGAAAAGTAGATGGAACTAAGCCCCATCTAGCCAAGTTTCCCACAAATTAGAGGTAAATTATATCTCATTACTATTAGCTACTTTCAAGCTGAATTGGGACTGAATTTGTGTTTCTGCCTTGGTAACAATGCAGTGCAGTACAGCACTTAGGATCAAGGGCTCTGGGAGTGGAATGTGTGGGTTCTTGCACTGGCTCTACTATTTACCAGCTGTGTGATCTTGGGCAAGTTATTTAACTTCTCTGTGCTCCTATTTTCTTTCTGTAAAATGGGAATTGTATTTGTACACAACCCATAAGTCTGTTATGAGGATTAAACAAGTTAACATAAAAAGGATATATAACACTGTGCTGACCTAAAGTAAGCGCTCAATAAATTTTAGCTACGATTAACTCTTTCTGAGGACCTACTCTTCACATATTCATTAAAGCTATAGATCCAAGGATCAATGAAGCAGGAATTGATTTCTCATACCAAGCCTGTACCAGACCTTGCCTTTCAGTAGACACTTAATACCTCATTTAATTTTTATAGTAACTCAATGAGATACATTCTGTTACCCCTATCTTATAGTAGAATTAAGCTCAGAAATGTTAGGTAAAAAGAGAAAAAGAAATCAAAGGATACTACTGTTCAAAGTAGGGCAAAATGACTGATGATTTAAGGTTTTGTCGACAATTTCTCAGCGAAGATCAAAGCGCTATCAGTAGGAGGTGATGCTTGATTGCCCATCTAAGGATGGGAAAAAGTTGGCTGGATCTGGTTCCTGAAACACACTCCCAGGTATCTCAGGAGAGCAAAAATCACCCAGTGATCATTGAACAGGCCCCAGAGACAAAAACTCCTTATCTGAGGGATTTAGAAGGGAGCAAAGACCACCTGGTGATCATCAAACAGGCCATCTGGAGGCAAAACTCCTCATCTGGGGAAATTAGAAGTAATTAGACTTTCGTATTATATAAAGCAGACATCTGGTTCTAGATTTCTACCCCCCCCCAAAATTTATACATAACTAGAATTTATTTATTTATTTATTTATTTATTTATTTATTTTATTGAGATGGAGTCTCGCTCTGTGGCCCAGGCTGGAGTGCAATGGCGTGATCTTGGCGTACTGCAATCCCTGCCTCCCAGGTCCCAGTTCAAGCGATTCTCCTGCCTCAGCCTCCTGAGTAGCTGGGACTGTAGGCACACGCCACCACACCCAACTAATTTTTGTATTTTTAGTATAGATGAGGTTTCGCCATGTTGGCCAGGCTGGTCTTGAACTCTTGACCTTGTGGTTCACCTGCCTTGGCCTCCCAAAGTGCTGGGATTTACAGGTGTGAGCCACCAAGCCTGGCCCATAACTAGACTTTTTATAAATCTCTGGAATGCCATGCCAAAACTCATTGTGCAACCTAAGGAACCAAAATGTCTATACATGTAAGCATGTATCATGACTTACGTGGCTAGTATGGTTCAAATTACCCTCAAGCTCCCATCTTAAGGTCCATAAGTACCCCTGAGGAAAAATCTACTGTGGCAAGCTCAGTCCTCTCCCTGAGGTGGCCTGCTGCAGCCTTCTGCAGTGTTCTTTCTAATAAACTTTCCTTTTGCAAGCATATCCTGTTGTCGGTAAGTTCTTTTTACCAACCCGTGAGTCTACCACTTCACGATGCCAGGGTTTTGACACCCCCTCCCCTACCCTGCCAGTATCCTCTCAATGTAGCCTTTAGGCCTCTAAAGGATTCTGGTGAGAAGGAAATTGTAATGTCCCCAGTTCATGGCTGGGAACCTGAGCCAAGTCAGGTGGCCAGTGAGTGACAGAGCAGTGCCAGGAACTCAGGTCCTTTGATGACGGTGATCATTGGCCACAGGCAGCCTCATCCAGCTTGCTGCTGCAAAGGCTCTGACAATTCAGACCCCTGCGCAAGCCTTGGTGATTTGTTGAGGAAGAAAACTCCCATGCTCCGGTGACATGCTCAGCCAAGAAAGCTCTGCACTTGGACTCCCACACACGCGCCCACCTTGCCAGAGCAGCTGGGTCAGGAGGCAACAGTCAAATTACCTCTTCTCAGTCCCTTCCCCTCTGGTAAGTTTCTCCCTTGGTGGTTCTTGGTGGCCTTTCCCGCTAGTGGTCCTCAGCAGGGACCACATCAGCTCATCAGAGAGGTTCCCATAGTCTTGAGTTGGAAAGAGGGAGGGATTGGATATTGATCCCTCTCTTCCTAGTTGATGGAATTTTGTTGAATCTGATTTCAATTCCAAGAATTTCTCATCAGTCACATAAAATCTGAACCTGCTGTGGAAATTCAAATAACTTTTACTTATTGCCTATAAATCACTTTGAATCATGTATAGAAATTGCTAGACTGGGTGTGGCAGCTCACACCTGTAATCCCAACACTTTCAGAGGCCAAAGTAGGAGGATTGCTTGAGACCAGGAGTTTGAGACCAACCTGGGCAACACAGGAAGATCCAGTCTCTACAAAAAGTAAAAAATTAGCTGGGTATGGTGGCAGGTACCTGAGGTCCCAGCTACTTGGGAGGTTGAGGCTGAAGGATCATTTGAACCCAGGAAGTTGAGACTGCAGTGAGTCATGATGGTGCCACTGCACTCCAACCTGGGTAAGAGAGCAAGACTCTGTCTCCAAAATAATAATAATAATAATGATAATAATAATAATAATAATAAACAACTAAAAAAAAGAAAAATAAAAAGAAATTTCTCAGTTGGATGAGTTTTAAATGGAAATCTAAATTTCCTTAGCTTAAGTCTGGGTTTCAGCTGCTGACAGCTTCATTGTTTTGTTACCTCTACCCCTTCACCATCTATTAGACCATAGCTAATTTTTTTTTTTTTTTTTTTTTTTGAGACAGAATCTCACTCTGTCACCCATGCTGGAATACAGTGCCATGATCTTGGCTCACTGCAATCTCCTCTTCCCTGGGTTCAAGTGATTCTCATGCCTCAGCCTCTCTAGTAGCTGGGATTACAGGTGTGCACCACCACACCCAGCTAATTTTTTGTATTTTTAGTAGAGATAGGGTTTTGCCATGTTGGCCAGGCTGGTCTTGAACTTCTGGCCTCAAGTGATCTGCCTGCCTCGGCCTCCCAAAGTGCTGGGATTACAGGTGTGGCCCCCACGCCCAGCAGACCATAAGTAAATTAATCAAGGTTTGCTTGATGGAGAAAGTATGAATGGATGGGTGGAGGAACAGATGATGGACAGACTAATGGCAAGTCGGACAAACAGATATGTGAATCTGTGAGCAGACGGATGAGACCATGGTAATGACAGCATTGCATTGTGATACAGTTGTTAGCTACTTACTCATGATGATTTTGTTGAACTAAATATTTACTGGACCAGAAATCCCAATTATTGACTGACTTGGAAAGTAGAAATGTAACTAAGATCTTTGTGTATGCTTTGGCTAATTGCTTTCCCTCACTGCCATTTAGTTGGCTTTGTTTTCAGTGGTGACATGAATTTCAGATGGATATCATCACTTTGAAGGATCCTGGTCAAACCTTCAGCTACAAGTACCGACCAGACTTAAGCCATGCCAAGGATTTGACTCCTTTCCAGCTCCCAGCATGCCTCAGTACCTGCTAAGAGGTGCTGCTGTACTTCTGCTCCCAACACAGAACTCCCAGACCAAAGACAATTTCTGTCCCTCCAGATCACCCTTTCTCTCATGACACAGGTCCTTTTAAAAGAGACCTTTGAAAAGTGGACAAACTAGAGGAATTGTCCTCAGGTAGGGCTGCAGGTAGTGGCTCAAGTTGCCTATTAATAGAATTTGATAGGAAACCATTTGGGTGGAAGTGTCCTCTGTGTCTGCTGCTGCCTCACCCACCTTCTCACTTGGGCCTGCCAATGAAGTATCTGTTCATTTTGCTCTCTGCCCTGAATGCAATATCCCTAAGTCATGTGGGCCCTGGCCAGCTGCCCCTGTCTATTCCTGCTCCTGCCACCCCCTCCCCCTCCCACCTGCCTCCACCTAGCTTCTTATTACTCAGGCCTATCTGTTTGCTCTCATCCAGCTCTGTTTGCTCTCACCCAGGCCTAGGGTACAGTTAGTTCTAACTGACAGAATTTCTACATAGTGACAAGTTGAACTCTTCCTAGTAGTAATTCCACCTATAGAATTACCTGCTCCACAGAATATGCTAATTCTATTTCCACCCTCTGGGGCAACACAGAATAAGTCCATTCCATCTTCTGCAGGAAGATCCTTTAGTGTTGAAGACAACTTTGAAGATGACTAATGTATCCCTTAAGACTTCTCTCCAGGCTGATAGCTCCAGTTCCAGCAATAGTTCCTCAGGGGACTTGCTTTCCAGGCCTTCACCATTCTGGACATTTTCTGGTTTTTTATTCTTAAAAAGTTTTTCAGAAGACTGAGGATCCATCCCAGAATAGAGGTGATTAGGGAGACATGACAACTAAATGCTATATTGAAGCCTGGATTGGATTTTCTATATCAGAAAAGGGAGATTGGTGGGACATTTAACTTCGTTTGAATAGGATCCATAAAGTAGTTAACAGTATAAATGTCAATTTCCTGATTTTGGTAATAATATACGGTTATGTAAGATGTTAACATTTAAGAATGCTCAGTAAAGGGCATACAAGAATTTTTTTTGCAGTGTTTTGGAAATTGAATATTATTTCAGAATGAAAGGTTTCTAAGTTAAAAAATAATCTTTCAGATGTGTTGGATTTGCATAGTGTCAATTTAACTAAGCTGGAACTACAGCTCCCAGAATTCCTTTCTCTGTATAGTATGGAGTTGGGGGGGTGGGGGGCAAGAGACCTGTGTGTGAAATTCTGAGGGCAGAAGTGAGGGAGTGCCGGGGCAGGGCACCAAGTGCTGCTGCAGCCCATGTAGTTTGTTGTAGGGCAATGGCTATCCCCACAGCTCCAGCCTGATCTATTTCTGCTTCTCCAAGTCCTTGGCCTGGTACATACTTAGCTCCTTCTGTGAAGAAGTGCACGATTTAGAAGAAACCGTTTGGAATCTTCAGGCTGCTCATTTTGTATTTGATAGATGCTGAGCATTTGCCCCAGTAAACATTTCAATGAACTATTTTAAAATCATTTTAATCTATTGGGAAGAAACTTGATTGATGAGTTAGTTGATATTAGTACAGTATCAATGTGGTCTAAAATTTGGTTACCTTTTTGAGAAATCAAGTCATAATGCTATCTCCTATTAAGCTAGTGTCAACTATCAATATCCAGAAATTTCCCCACATGAGTTGCTCTCATCCAAGTCCTTCAGTTCATTCTTGCAAGTAGTTTTTTGAACCTGAAGGTTTAGCTTTACATTTTTCCCCATAACATTTCGTCTTGGGGCTTTTGGTTCATCATTCTAGCTATTCTGACTAATTTGAATGTGGAATCTGTCATTTAATACGTTAGTCGTCCTTGTGAACTTTGCATTACTCATACATTTGATAAGAACATATTCAGATTTTCTGGAGGTCTGTTCCAAGATGGCTTAATAGGAACAGCTCCAGTCTGCAACTCCCAGGGTGATCAACACAGAAGACGTTGATTTCTGCATTTCCAACTGAGGTACCTGGTTCATCTCATTGGGAATGGTTGGACAGTGGGTGCAGCTCATGGAGGGTGAGCTGAAGCAGGGTGGGGCATCACCTCACCCAGGAAGCTCAAGGGGTCAGGAGATTTCCCTTTCCTAGCCAAGGGAAGCTGTGAGACTGAACCTGGAAAATCAGGACACTCTCACCCAAACACTGAGCTTTTCCAACTGTCTTAGCAAATGGCACACCAGGAGATTATATCTTGTGCCTGGCTCGGTGGGTCCCATGCCCATGAAGCCTTGCTCACTGCAAGCACAGCAGTCTGAGATTGACCTGTGAGGCAGCAGCCTGGTAGGGGGAGGGACGTCCGCCATTGCTGAGGCTTGAGTAGGTGAACGAAGTGGCTGGGGAAGCTCGAACTGGGCAGAGTCCACTGCAGCTCTGCAAGGCCTACTGCCTCTGTAGATCCCACCTCTGGGGCAGAGCATAGCTGAACAAAAGGCAGCAGAAACTTCTGCAGACTTAAAAGTCCCTGTCTGACAGCGCTGAAGAGAGCAGTGGTTCTCCCAGCATGGTGTTTGAGCTCTGAGAACGAAGAGACTGCCTCCTCAAGTGGGTCCCTGACTCCCGTGTTGCCTTACTGGGAGACACCTCCCAGTAGGGGCCGATTGACACCTCATACAGGCGGGTGCCCCTCTGGGACAAAGCTTTCAGAGGAAGGATCAGGCAGCAATATTTGCTGTTCTGCAAAATTTGCTGTTTTGCAGCCTCCACTAGTGATACCCAGGCAAACAGGGTCTGAAGTGGACCTCCAGCAAATTCCAACGGACCTGCAGCTGAGGGACCTGACTCTTAAAGTGTCTTTTCTTCTCCAAAGGATTGCAGCTCCTTGCCAGCAATAGAACAAAGCTGGACGGAGAATGACTTTGACAAGCTGATGCTACCAGGGGGTCCTTGTTCTTAGAGCTCCCAAGATGGTGGCAGGCCACTTCCAACATGGCAGCAAGCCTCTTGTTCTCTGACCTGGGGTTCTTAGCCTCATGGATTCCAAGGAATGGAATCTTGGGCCATGCGGTGAGTGTTATAGCTCTATTAGAAGCTCTATTAGAAGTCACAGAAGAGAACCATGGAACCCAGTGACTAGTGTTCAACTTGATTAGGAAGAACCCAGGCACTTAGCCATGCTGGAACAATGGCAAGCCTTTAGCCCAATCAGGAGGAGCAATGGGTGCCTCGCTGGATCAGGAGTACAGTGAACACCCTGCCAGATCTGGAGGGGTGGAAATCAGCAGCGGGTCTGTGACAGCGGCAAACAGCAGTGGTGGACGGTGAGACAAAGCTCAGCTCAAGCGGTAACAAACATGCACCAGAAGAGTGTTCAGTTGCAAGATGTAATAGAGTGAAAACAGAGCTCCCATACAATGGGAGGGGACCCAAAGGGGGTTGCCATTGCCGGCTTGAATGCCTGGGTTTATATCCCAATCATTGTCCCTCCCCCTGTGCTCTCAGGTGATAGATGATTGGCTATTTCTTTACCTCCTGTTTTTGCCGAATTAGTATTTTAGTGAGCTCTCTTTACTACCTGATTGGTTGGGTGTGAGCTAAGTTGCAAGCCCCGTGTTTAAAGGTGGATGTGGTCACCTTCCCAGCTAGGCTTAGGGATTCTTAGTCGGCCTAGGAAATCCAGCTAGTCCTGTCTCTCAGTACCCCCTCTCAACAGGAAAACCCAAGTGCTCTTGGGGAGATTGGCCGATGACTACTCTAACTGCTACCTGCTGAACTGGGGCATAGTAGGGGTCATGCAGTTGAGATTTCCTTGGGAGGGGTGCCTTCGATGTCATCAACGTCAGCGCATGGGCTAGCAGACTGGTCCAGGGGTCTGCAGTAGATCTTAGTCATGGACTGCATCTGGGGCTCCATTTGAAGAACAATTTGTAGTTTTACAGCTTCGATTCTGGAAGAGACAAACTTAATAAGGATGTTAAAGATACAAGAATTGAAATGTATGGCCTGCAGTGCAGGTGATTATTTCTTTGGCACACTTCACAGGCCCTGACTATCTGCTTGATAATTTTGAAAAGGCCTGGTCCAGTAAATAATAATTTGGCCATCTGGTGGGTGCTATCAATGCCTAAGTGAAAGGTTTGTTGAAGGGTTTTGAGTAATTTCCATTGGTTAGCTGCAGGCAAAAGTATTTTTCCTTCTTCAGTGGCTAACCATTCTGAGGGGAGGAAACTATGTCCTCATGAGGTTCCCCATTCTATTTCTCCTGCTGAGTACTGGAGCTTGGTTTCCCAGAGGGGATTACCCCATCCTAGGGGTCTTTCTATAAGCATTTGTAATGGAGGGTCCTGCCTTGCAGCCCTTCTGGCTTCAATATCCGCTTAGCAGTTCCCTTCTATTTCCCTTTCCTTTCCTGTCTGATGACTCCAGCAGTGTAAGACTGCAACCTCTTTAGGTTTCTGTACAGCCAATAATAATCTCCTAATGGCTTCCTGATGTTTGATAGGTGTTCCCTCAGAAGTTAGGAATTCCCTTTCTCTCCATATTGCTGTGTGGGCATGGAGGACTAGGTAAGCATACTCAGAGTCTGTGTATATATTTACCCTTTTGCCTTCTCCTAATTCTGGTGCCCGAGTGAGGGCTATTGGTTCTGCCAGCTGAGGGCTAGTTCCTGGAGTGAGGGGATTACTTTCAAGTATTCCATTATCACTGACCACTGCATACTCCGCTTTTCGAAGTCCTTTTTCTACAAAGGAACTTCCATCAGTATACAAGTTGAGGTCAGGATCAGTCAAGGGAACCTCTAGAAGGTCCCCTCGAGTGGCATAGTTTTGAGCAATCACCTGTTGAACGTTATGTTCTATCTTTTCTTCATTGTCTAGAAGAAATGTGGCTGGGTTAAGAGTTGCCCAAGTGCGCAATTCTCAGCACTGGCCCTTCAAGTAATAGAGCCTGATATTTAAGCAAACAGTTGTCTGACAGCCACAAGTCTCCTTTAGCAGTGAGTATGCCGTTTACATCATGAGATGTCCACACAGTAAGATCTCTTCCCTGTATTATTTTAACTGCTTCAGATACTAAGACTGCTACTGCTGCCACTACGCATAAACAATGAGGCCAGCCCTTTGGCACTAAATCAATTTCCTTAGTCAGGTGTGCCATGGGTTGCAAGCTCATCCCTCAGACCTGTGTAAGGACTCCTAGAGCTATTCCTGTTTTTTCTGTGACATATACAGAAAAGTCTTGCCCTGTTGGCAAACTTAACACTGGGGCTTGGGTTAGGGCCTTATTTAGGGCCTGGAAAGCTGCTTCTGCTTCAGGTGTCCATCTTACTAATTGGATATTGGCTTTCTGAGTTTCCTTAATTAGTGCATATAATGGCTTGGCTATTTCACCATACCTGGGAATTCATATTTGGCAGAAGGCTGTTATGCCAAGGAACGCTCTTAGTTGTTTTAGAGATTTGGGATGAGGATAAGCCAGTATAGGCTGGATACGTTCCTCACTGACGGCCCTGGTGCCTTTGGATAATTTTAGCCCTAAGTATTTAACCTGCTGTGAGCAGAGCTGAGCCTTTGAGTTGGAAACTTTGTAGCCACAGGTGGTAAGGAAATTTAAGAGTGCTTGGGTGGCTTGATGGCACGAGGTTTCCAAATGGGTGGCTAAAAGTAAATCATCCACGTGCCGAAGGACAAGACTGTCCAGGTATGAGAATTGGCTCAAGTCTTGGGCTAATGCCTGGCCAAATAGACGGGGGCTGTCCCCGAACCCTTGGGGTAAAACAGTCCAGGTAAGTTGAAATGTTGGGTTCGAAGGATCTTCAAAGGCAAACAAGAATTAAGAGTCAGGATGTACAGGGATGTAGAAAAAGGCATCCTTAAGGTCCAGGACTGTAAACCCCTCTGCTTCCTCAGGTATTTGGGAGAGCAGAGTATAAGGGTTAGGTACAGCTGGGTATAGAAGGACTCATTGATAATCCTAAGATCTTGCGCTAACCTCCACTGTCTGTTGGGTTTCTGTACTCCTAAAATTGGAGTATTGCAGGGGCTATTGCATGGTTTTACTAGGCCTTGGGCTTTTAGGTCTTAACAATCTTTTGGAGTGTTTTATGGGCCTCAGGTGTAAGAGGGTACTGCCTTTGGTAGGGAAAGGAGGTGGAATCCTTTAGTTTAACTTAAACAGGATGGGCATTCTTTGCCCATCCATATTGTCCTTCTGTTGCCCAGACTTCAGGATTAATTCCTTCCTCAAGCAGGGGACAACAAACAGGTGTTCCTTCTCCTATGTTCGGGCGTATAATGGCCCCTGCTTTTGCTAGAATGTCTCTCCCTAACAAGGGAGTGGTGCTTTCAGGCATAATTAGAAAAGTATGTTAAAAGAGTAAAGTTCCCCAGTCACAGCTTAGTGGCTGGGAGAAGTATCTAGTGACTGGCTGTCCTAGGATCCCTCGGCTAGTGACAGATCTGCAGGACAGTTGTCTGGGACAGGACAGTAAGACTGAGAAGGCCACGCCAGTGTCCAAGAGACAGTTAACCTCCTGGCCTTCAATGGTCAAGCATACCCGGGGCTCTGTGAGGGTGATGGCATGGGCTGGCACTTGCCCCAGGCACCCTCAGTCCTGCTGCTGGATCATCTGGTTAGTGGCTTCTGACTCAGAGGACCTTCATCCCCTGGGGCAGTGGGCCTTCCAGTGATTCCCTTGACATAAGGGGCATGGACGAGGGGAAGGCTTATTTCTATTCGGACAATCTTTTTTAAAGTGTCCTTGTAGACTGCACTGGAAGCAAGCCCTATTAGGCATTCGATTTGCCCAGCCTTTCCATGTTCCAGAGCCTCCAAAGTCTGCTTACCTGAGGGCCATGACTAAAGCGGTGGCCTTTTTCTTATCTCATTTATCCTGTTCCTCCTGCTCTTCCTGATCTCTATTATAAAAAACCGAGGTAGCCAAGTTCAATAGGGTTTCTAAGTTTTGCTCCAGGCCTAAGACGGACTTTTGAAGTTGTTTTTTAATGTCTGCTGCTGACTGAGTGATAAACTTATCCTTTAAGATTAGTTGGCCTTCAATAGTCAGGTGACCGAGAGGTATGCTTCCTCAATGCCTCCCTTAGTCTCTCCAGAAAGGCAGTAGGATTTTCTTCCTTACAGTGGACATCATTGAATCATTTATGGGCTGCTTCCTAGTTTTCCTTAGTCCTTCTGGCACGCAAGTTAGTAAATTTAGTAAACATCTGTGGCACCAATCTCCATGTCCTGATTCTGTGTCCCAGTGAGGGTCTACACTGGGAACTGCCTGCTGGCCTGTGGGGAATCGTTCTCTTTCCTCTGTTGTCATCCTATCATTGCCCTGCTTGAGATACCAGAGATCGCCAAACTCTCGGGTTGCAGTTATGGCAGCACTTCTCTCATTTGGGGTTAGTGTCAGATCTAGCAGTAACATTATATCTCTCCATGTCAGATCAAAGGATTGTCCCAACCCATGTAAAACATCAATATAGCCATCAGGGTTATCTGAGAATTTACCTAGGTCTATTTTAATTTGCTTCAAGTCTGACAGGGAGAAAGGTACATACACTCTGGGCCAAATTCTCCAGAATACATCTTAGGGGTGTTTTGCCTTGGGGGGAATGTTTCTCATCTGAAAAAAAAATCATAAAGATGCCAGCACCCCTAGTCATTTTCCAATGAGCATTAGTCATAGAGCATCCTCTATGGTCGTAGTGCTTATTCCTTTCCAGGGTGCGTAACCACCCATGGACCTCTGCTTATTGGATTAGTTACACTCACTGATGTAGCAGTCCTGTACTTGTTTTCCTGCCTTTCTTGACCACAGATAAAGGGTTCTGGGCTGCTGGATTCTAGTGGTCCTTCACCAGCGTGCACAACATTGCCTTTGCCCTCAGAGGTGAGTTCTGGAGCTGGGCTGGGTTCCTGAGTATTTCATAACAACGTGGCTGCCCCATCAAGATGCATTCCCATAAACAACAGTTCTTATGCAAATTCGTTTCAGAGAGGGTGTAGGTAACATTTTGAGTCAGGATTGAGATAGAGTCTTTTTGATTCTGTAAGTACTTTAAGACTTGGCTGAGTGCAAACAGCTCTTGTTTGAGCAAACCAATTATTAGGCAATTTTCCTAACTCTGCTTCCACAAGAGTCTCCCTATCAATTACTGAATGCCCACTGTGGGTTTTTTTTTCCCCTCAATCACCCGGGAGGAACCATCTATCATCCTGTCCTGAAGGGAGTTCCTGCTAGGTCTGGTCAGACCTTTGTATGGTAATGAAGATTTAAATCCCCTGTTAGAAAATCTGCTGGGTTAAGGGAATTTTCAGTGGTTAATGTTAAATCACCTTTTTCTAACAGAAGAGCCCCATACTTTAAGATTTTTGAGTTAGTAAGCTACCTTTTTGCTTTTTTGACTTAGAATAATTCTGAACTGGTGAGGTGTGCTCACAATGAGGTTTCCTCTAAAAGTTACTTTTCTACTTTCTTCTGTTAACAAAGCAGTTGCCGTTACAGATTGAATGCATTTGGGCCATCAGTGAGTTCCTGGGTTAAGGATTTTTGATAGGAAGGCTACTGGTTGTCAGTGGTCTCAGTGTTTTCAGGCTAAGCCCTTGTTTACACTGACAACAAGGTAGTACTGGAGTGTTATAGGGTCACGGAGAAGACCTTCAATTATCAATTATAGGTTTTGAATTTACCCTGGCTTTTAAAGGAATAGGGCACACTGTTTTTTCTTTACTACTTCTATCTCTGTTTTTCTCTCTCTCCCTCTCTTTTGTCTATCTCTCTGTCTCTGTCTCTATGTCTCTTCTCTCCTTGACTTACTCAATTCACTTTCATCCTGATCTATTATGTTGTCGTAGACCCATTTCCAGTTGTTAAAGTACTAGGTCATCAGTTCTAAGGTCCTGGCCAAGGAGCCAAGGCTTGGAGATTGTATTGCAGAGGGGAAAGCTGGGTAGAAATTGGGGGAGGAGAGCATCTTACGCAATGGGAGAGCAATCCTCCTAGCCATTTACAAACTTGGGGTTCTGGCAAAGGTGGTGGGGAATAGGTCCCACATAACTGCCCATGTTGAGAGCTATATGCCTAAATTGGGAGAGACACCAGGGACAAGAATCTCTGGGTTCATAGCTTAGGGGCCTAAGGATGCAGTGTAGAGCTTCCTTAGGTTCCTTTGGAGATAGACCTTGCTAGAGGAAATGAAAGTCTGAACCATTAGTACCTAGGAAGTAGGGATCAGAGGAAGTAGATTCAGAGGTAAGGAGAATTTTGGGGCTACACTTTCAAGAAAGTCATGGTTGGGACCCAGGAAGTGTGGGTCAGAAGGAAAGGTAGGGGCACACGCATGGGCAACTGTTGAGTAGAGACTTCTGGCTGTGCCATGATCTCAACCGGCTAACGTCAGGAGTTCGGGATGACAGCTTTCTGCCTCTATTCGGCCCTTGGCTTCCCTAGGAAAATTGAAAGTGGAATCTGGTTCCAGGCTGACCAACGGTCCCAACCCAGAAGGGTTGGGGGTTGATAGAAAGCCCTTTCCCAGACAGCCTCACACCTGAGTCTTAAGTCTGGCGTCCACGCTAATCATTTTTAACTGGCTGACAGGTGCCCAGTATTTTCCTCCAGTTCTAAGGAAGGCTAGGACAGAATAGCAAGTGAAAGTTGTCCAATATTACTCACAGCTTTGGAGGTCCCTTCGTGGTCACCAAAATGTTACTGGGGGGTCCTTGTTCTTAGAGCTCCCAAGATGGTGGCAGGTCACTTCCAAGATGGCGGCAAGTCTCTTGTTCTCTGACCTGGGATTCTTGGCCTCAGGGATTCCAAGGAATGGAATCTTGGGCCATGCAGTGAGTGTTATAGCTTTATTAGAAGCTGTGGGTCATGGAAGAGAACCATTGAACCCAGTGACTAGTGTTCAGCTCAATTAGGAAGAACCTGGGCACTTAGTCATGCAGGAACAATGGCAAGCCTTTAGCCTGATTGGGAGCAGCAGTGGGCACCTCACTGGATTAGGAGCACAGCGAACACCCTGCCAGATCCGGAGGGGTGGAAGTCAGCAGCAGGTCTGGGACAGCGGCAAACAGCAGTGGTGGACAGCAAGCAAAAGCTCAGCTAAAGCCGTAACAAACACAGACCAGAAGAATGCTCAGTTGCAAGATTTAATAGAGTGAAAACAGAGCTTCCATACAATGGGAGAGGACCCAAAAGGGGTTGCCATTGCCAGCTTGAATGCCTGGGTTTATATCCCAATCATTGTCCCTCCCCCTGTGCTCTCAGGCGTTAGATGATTGGCTATTTCTTTACCTCCTGTTTTTGCCTAATTAGCATTTTAGTGAGCTCTCTTTACTACCTGATTGGTTGGGTGTGAGCTAAGTTGCAGCCCTGTGTTTAAAGGTGGGTGCAGTCACCTTCCCAGCTAAGCTTAGGGATTCTTAG
>NW_012110042.1:997371-998558 GCF_000951045.1 Mandrillus leucophaeus | reverse complement strand
ATCCTAAATATATATGCACCCAATACAGGAGCACCCAGATTCATAAAGCAAGTCCTTAGAGACCTACAAAGAGACTTAGACTCCCACACAATAATAATGGGAGACTTTAACACTCCACCATCAATATTAGACAGAGCAGCAAGACAGCAGGTTAACAAGGATATGAGGACTTGAACTTAGCACCAAGCAAACCTAATAGACATCTACGGAGCTCTCCACCCCAAATCAACAGAATGTACGTTCTTCTCAGCACCACATCGCACTTATTCCAAAATTGACCACATAGTTGGAAGTAAAACACTCCTCAGCAAATGTAAAAGAACAGAAATCACAACAAACTGTCTCTCAGACCACAGGGCAATCAAATTAGAACTCAGGATTAAGAAACTCACTCAAAACCACACAACTACATGGAAACTGAACAACCTGCTCTTGAATGACTACTGGGTAAATAATGAAATGAAGGCAGAAATAAAGATATTCTTTGAAACCAATAAGAACAAAGACCCAATGTACCAGAATCTCTGGGACACATTTAAAGCAGTATGTAGAGGGAAATTTATAGCACTAAATACCCACAAAAGAAAGCAGGAAAGATCTAAAATCAACACCCTAACATCTCAATTAAAAGAACTAGAGAAGCAGAGCAAACAAATTCAAAAGCTACTAGAAGGCAAGAAATAACTAAGATCAGAGCAGAACAGAAGAAGATAGAGACACAGAAAAAAACTTTCAAAAAATCAATGAATCCAAGAGCTGGGTTTTTGAAAAAATCAACAAAATTGATCGACTCCTAGCAAGACCAACAAAGAAGAAAAGAGAGAAGAATCAAATAGATGCAATAAAAACTGATAAAGGGATATCACCACTGATCCCAAAGAAATACAAACTACCATCAGAGAATACTATAAACACCTGTATGCAAATAAACTGGAAAATCTAGAAGAAATGGATAAATTCCTAGACACATACACCCTCCCCAGACTAAACCAGGAAGAAGCTGAATCTCGGAATAGACCAATAACAGCCTCTGAAGTTGAAACAGTAATTAATAGCCTACCAACCCAAAAAAGTTCAGGACCTCCCTAACTCACTTTATGAGGCCAGTATCATCCTGATACCAAAGCTTGGCAGAAACACAACAAAAAAAGAGAATTTTAGACCAATATCCCTGATGAACATCGATG
>NW_012110042.1:946613-995304 GCF_000951045.1 Mandrillus leucophaeus | reverse complement strand
CATGAAAAAATGCTCATCATCACTGGTCATCAGAGAAATGCAAACCAAAATCACAATGAGATACCATCTCACACCAGTTAGAATGGTGATTATTAAAAAGTCAGGAAACAACAGATGCTGGAGAGGATCTGGAGAAATAGGGACACTTTTACACCATTGGTGGGAGTGTTCAACCATTGTAGAAGACAGTGTGTGGATTCCTCAAGGATCTAGAACTAGAAATACCATTTGACCCAGCGATCCCATTTCTGGGTATATACCCAAAGGATTATAAATCATGCTACTATAAAGACACATGCGCACGTGTGTTTATTGCGGCACCATTCACAACAACAAAAACTTGGAACCAACCCAAAAGTCCATTAATGATAAACTAGATTAAGAAAATGTGGCACATATATACCACGAAATACTATGCAGCCATAAAAAAGGATGAGTTCATGTCCTTCGCAGGGACATGGATGAAGCCGGGAACCATCATTCTGAGCAAACTATCTCAAGGACAGAAAACCAAACACTACATGTTCTCACTCATAGGTGGGCATTGAACAATGAGAACACTTGGACACAGGGCGGGGAACATCACACACAGGGATCTGTTGTGGGGTGGGATGCAGGGTGAGGGATAGCATTAGGAGAAATACCTAAAGTAAATGACAAGTTAATGGGTGCAGCAAACCAACATGGCATACATATACCTATGTAACAAACCTGCACATTGTGCACATGTAACCTAGAACTTAAAGCATGGAAAAAAAAAAAAAAGAACATATTCAAGGTATTATCCAAGTTACTATAAAGGACAGAGGCATGCAATTTTCCTGTGGGCCAGCATCATTTGGTCAATCCAATCGGGTGTTAAACTAGCTGAAAACCCCAAACTTGTACCATCGTTGAACCCACATTTTTCTAGCTTATCCACAAAAATATTATAAGCTGTCATTTCAGCATTTTGTTGGTGTATCAGAGCAGATAAGACATCCGTTTAATAATCTGTAACTACTGTCCCTTGCCTTACCAGCTTGGGATTCAAATAAGATTCCCATTATTTCTTATTTTCCAGATTAATCTCTTGAATCCCCCCATGCCCAAATCAATTTGTTACCAGGCTGCTGTAACAAAGTACCACAAATCGGTGGCTGAAAACAACAGAAATTTAATGTCTTGCAGTTCAGGGAGCCGTAAGTCTGAAATCAAGGTGTTGGCAGGGTTGACTTCTTCTGGCTGGCAACCCTTGGCATTCCTTGACTTGCAGGTACATCACTCCAATCTCTGCTTCCAAGGTCACCTGGACTTCCTCCCCATGTGAATCTCTGTGTGTCCTCTCCTCTTCTTATATGGATGCCAGTCACGTCAGATTTAGGGCCCACCTAAAACCAATAGACCCTCATCTTAACTAGTTACATCTACAAAGACCCTACTTCCAAATAAGGTCAGGTTCTCAGGTTCCAGGTAGATATGAATTTGGGGTGGTGGGGGTTGCTATTCAGCCCAGTACACCAAATAAGTGTCAACCTAAAAGGAAAAAGCTGAGGCAAAAATAATGTAAGGAGTTTATTCTCCAAACTTGAGAATTGCAACCAGGCAGCATAGATTCAAGTTGTCCTGAACACACGTTCTGGTCAGCAGCAGTTACAAGTGGACATTTATTTATTTATTTATTTATTCATTCATTCATTCATTCATTCATTCATTCATTCATTCTGAGACAGAGTCTCACTCTGTCACTGTCACGTGGCTGGAGTGCAGTGGTGCGATCTCGGCTCACTACAACTTCTGCCTCCTGGGTTCAATCAATTCTCCTGCCTCAGCCTCCTGAGTAGCTGGGATTACAGGCACCCGCCACTACGCCCAGCTAATTTTTTGTATTTTTAGTAGAGACGGGGTTTCACCATGTTGGCCAGGCTGGTCTCGAACTCCTGACGTTGTGATTCACCTGCCTCAGCTTCCCAAAGTGCTGGGATTACAGGCATGAGCCACCACACCTGGCCACAAGTGGATTTTTAAAGGCAGAAAGTGGGGACAGGGAGTAGGCTGATACAAAGTTGTTCGTCAGGATTTCTCATTGGTTTACAAAAGTAACATTGGGCCAAGCATGGTGGCTCACATCTATAATTCCAGCACTTTGGAAGGCTCAAGTGGGTGGACCACCTGAGGTCAGGAGACCAGCCTGGCCAACATGGTGTAACCCCATCTCTACTAAAAATACAAAAATCAGCCAGATGTAGTGGTGGGCACCTGTAATCCCAGCTACTCGGGAGGCTGAGGCGGGAGAATTGCTTGAACCCAGGAGGCAGAGGTTGCAGTGAGCTGAGATGGTGCCATTGCACTCCAGCCTGGGCAACAAGAGTGAAACTCTGTCTCAAAACAAAAACAAAAACTGAAACAAAAAACACACATACAAAAAAGTAACATTGAATAGTGATTTGCTATACATCGTTAAGCAATATAGTGTCCAAGTGCTATTTGTGGCAATAGCAAGCAGTTTCAAGAGATGAATACATAGCTCAAGGGGGAAGTAGAATGTGATTGCTTTCTCATTTTAATGTCTCTCTGGGACTGATGATTTAAAAGGACTCACATTCCTCAACTATAAGTTCTTTTCTTTCCTCATGAGCAAAACCCTCTCTCTCCCTGCTGCCTGTGCATTGTTGTAGTTTACGCAGTGTTTGGCGGAAGGAACCCAGGCTCTCTCTGATGCTGCCATCTCTATCACTGTTGAAACTAGAACTCCTCCACTCCCTCCCCAGCTCCTGATGCACTGCTGCTAATGTCACAGGGTGAACCCCCAAATTAAGGTTCAGCCTGGGAGGCCTCGTGAGTTCTTGGCTTTGCACAAGAAGGAATTCAAGAGCGAGCAAGCAAAGTGAAAGCAAGTTTATTAAGAAAGTAAAAGAATAAAAGGGGGGCTACTCCATAGGCAGAGCAGCCCTCGTGGGCTGCTGGCTGGCTATACTTATGGTTATTTCTTGATTACATGCTAAATATGGGGTGGATTATTTGTGAGTTTTCTAGGAAAGGGGTGGAGATTTCCCGGAACTGAAGGTTCCTCCTCTTTTTAGACCATATACGATAACATTCAGTGGTTGCCATGGTATTTGTAAACTGTTGTGGTGCTGATGGGAGTATCTTGTGGCATGCTAATGTATTATAATTAGTGTATAATGAGCAGTGAGGACCACCAGAGGTCACTTTTGTTGCCATCTTGGTTTTGGCTGGCTTCTTTACCACATCCTATTTTATCAGCGGGGGGCTCTGTGACCTACATCTTGTAAACCAGTCCTGCCAAAGTCCTATCACACAAACAGTCCAGCTCCTGACACAAGCTGCATCGAATCCTCCCGCAGTGTCATGCTTACACAAGACTGCACCACATATGGGCTGCTACACACAGACACCCCTCTGGTGAGGCAGCTGGGCTGTAGGGGTGCGTCAGCCTCAGCCATGCACTGTGCCAGAGGACAATCAAGCCATCGTTTCACACCTCCTCTTCCACTTGGTTGGGTGCAGTGGGGGTGAGCAGTGGTTCTTGGTCATTTCAGATGGAACCCAGCCATGGATTCAGGTATGACCATTTCAGCCCATCAGAGTTACATTTTGCCTCAAACGAGAAGGCAATGGTTCCGATCCGTCTTCTCCCAGAAGGCTCCTTGTGCGCCGGTATAAATTTGTCCAAATGCTTCAGCAACCAGCTCCTCATACCAAGAAATACGGAGAACAGCCTTTGTCAAGCCACACAGTTGGAAAAAATGTCCAGTTATATCCTCTTCTCAGGATGATGGGTGCCTAGCTGCCCACATTTACGTAACTGAAGGAGACCATTCACACGATTGTTCTAAGAACAAAGACTTCCTCTTAGAAGATTGGCTGCCTCCTCTTGCTAGCTGGCAACCTTTAAGTGGCAGTTTATTGAGGCAGAAAGATGTAAAATTCCACTTTCTAGGCACTCCATTACAAATCTAGTCCACACTTGTACCATGAATTAATGTTGTTTGGAAGTCAGAGGTCGTTAAATTTACCCCATTTACACATTCTTCCGTTTTGAAGACTGACAAACATTTCACACTTCCCTGGCTGTTGGCTTCTTTCCCAAATTTCTCAGAAATCATGGACAGTAGTTCTGCAATCACATCCCCGAGTTCCGAGGAGATTCCTCTAAAACCAGAACTCGAATGTGGCCAGATGCTCCCACCACCTCCTCAGGGCTGCGCTCCACGTTCTTCTGGAATTTGCCTTTACACTTTCCGGTTTGAGAATTACTCTTCCTGAGGGAGAAAAACATTCTGCATTAAAAAATTTGCCTCCTTCACTAAGTGTGGGGCCTGGATCTTCCCGGTTGTTTTCCTTTCTTCAGATGATTTTCTAAAACAGGGTTTCTGGTTTCTGTCATTTGTTTAAACCTCAGCTCATTTTACATGTTAGTATTCCTGACCCCAGTCTTGTGGGCTGGTGCTGCTTTGGGCATTTGTTTTTGGCCCTCTGCCCCTTCCCACTGCTATACCTGCTCTTTGAAATTCTGAACTCACCGTGTATTTGAGGTGGTTTCTTTAGATGGCTGCTCTGGGCCCAGTCCACCTTCCTTCTCAATGAGGTTATTAATTATTCCTTGTTCTATGTTTGTGGAGCCCCTACTACGTGCTGGGTACAGCACGAGGAACTACTGATATACCAGGGAACAAAAGCAGATATGGTGCTTGCTCTTACAAACTCAAAGAAAGAGACACTACTCAACTAATTACACAAATAAATATAAAATTACAGCTCAATAACTGTGAAGAGGCACATAGCTAAGCATTTATAAAGAACCTTTCTTCTTTCTTAAATCTAGTTAAAGGTGCAAGAAAGGGATCACTGAGATCTAAAAGATGAGTGGGAAGGATTGACTGAGGTCAAAAAGGAAGGAAACGACTCAATTTAGAAATGAGCAAAAGATCTGAATAGGCATCTCACCAAAGTAGATACATAGATGGCAAGTAAGCCTATGAGCAGGTGCCCAACATCATAGTCACTAGGAAATTAAAGATCAAGGAATTTTTAGGGTAATAAAACAGTAAGGGTGGGTATCTATCATTATATATTTGTGTAAACCCACTGACTGTACAATACAATGAATGAATCATAATGTAAGCTATGGCCTTTGGGTGATAATGACACATCTATGTTTGTTCATCAGTTGTAGCAAATGTCCCACACTATTTCAGGATATTGAGGGTGGAGGAGGCTGTGTGTGTATGGGGATGGGGGTGGGGGTGGGACAGGGTATATGGGAACTCTTTGTGCTTTCCACTCAATTTTGCTATAAACCTAGAACTACTGTAAAAAAAAATAGTCTATTGATTTAAAAAAGGGTTAGGGGTGCAGATAGGGGGAAGAGAAGGAGCTTTCCAGGAAGAGACTTGCACATGCAAAGGCCCTGTGACACAGGAAAATTTGGTGATTGAGACTAAAGGAAGGCCGTTATGGGTGGAGTAAAGAGAGTAAGACGGAGCTTGATGAAGCTGGAGAGACAGGTGATGCCCAGACTTGGCAGGGTCTGGTAGGTTATTAAAGCTGTTTTTCTTTATCCTGGAGGTGCTAGGAAGCCAGCAAGTGGTTCTAAGGGTGGGAGGTAGGATAAGGATGATGGGATTGCAATCAGATTTATATTTCAAAATAATCACTGTGGGTATAGTGTGGAGGGTGGAGAATGCCTTAAACTCTAAAAGGGGCCAGAGTTGATATGGGGAGACCAGTTGGGAGCCCAGGTGAAAAATAAAGGTAGTCTGAAGGAGAGTGGGTGATACGGGAATGGGAAGAAGCAGCAAGACAAACTTAGGATTTAAATTGGACAGAATTTAAAGGAGGATGAAAAAGGAAACTAGGAAGAAGGTGGGGCCCAGCATGTTTCCTTGGTTCATTTGTGATTACATAATGAGCATTTTACTTCTTGGAAATTTCTGTCCCTCTTTAGCCATATTCTCCTTTAATGTTTTTGACTCATGCAAATTTCCCAACTTGTCGAAATCTGCTTTTCTTGAGTGAGATGAACAGGTCACTCCTGCACCATAAAGAGCTCCACAAAGCCATTACTTTCTCCCAAGCTCTAGTCACTTCTACATCATAAACCAATATTGACATATGTTTTTAACATTAGATCCAACAAAGGAGTTCCTCTTATTTCTTCTACTTTTGGAGAGTTGAGTTCATAAAGCAAATTAAACATTCTTGTGCTGTCTGCAGGATAAGTGATGGCCATGGTTATATAGAGCTTACCATGTACCAGGCACTGTTTTGAGCACATCATTAGCTCACTGAATTCTCCCAAGAACCCAATGAAGTAATACAATTATCATCCTTATTTTAGGGGGAAACAGACACAAAGGGGTTAAATAACTTCATTATGTCCACACAGCCAGGATTTGAACTCTGGTTCTGGAGTCCATGCTCTTAGCCATTATTCTAATTGCCCTCCCCCCGCAAACGTGGTCTTTCTGAAGGATTTTTCAAGCCAGTTCTGGAGAGAGAAATCCTTTTGTCTCTGGGGTCTCAAAAATGGAGAATAGAAATCTGCAGGTGTGGCCAGGTGCGTTGGCTCATGCCTGTAATCCCAGCACTTTGGGAGGCCGAGGCGGGATCACGAGGTCAGGAGATGGAGACCATCTTGGCCAACGTGGTGAAACCCTGTCTCTACTAAAAAAAATTAGCTGGCCCTGGTGGTGTGCATCTGTAGTCCTGGCTACTTGGGAGGCTGAGGCAGGAGAATCTCTTGAAGCCAGGAGGCGGAGGTGGTAGTGAGCCCAAATCATACTACTGCACTCCAGCCTGGCAACAGAGTGAGACTCCATCTTAAAAAAAAAAAAAAAAGAAAAAGAAAAAGAAGAAATCTGCAGGTGCATATTGTATGGGGAAAAACAGGAAAAGAACAAAGCTGACCCACAGGATAATCTAAAATGGGAGAAGGGAAAGGATGGAGAAAGACAGAGAAACAGAGAGAAAAAGAAAGAGATTTTAAATGGCTGTGGGCCAGGCACTGTGGCTCACGCCTGTAATCCAACACTTTGGAAGGCCAAGGCAGGCGTATCGGTTGAACTCAGGAGTTCAAGACCAGCCTGGGCAACATGGTGAAACTCTGTCTCTATAAAAAAAAGCACATAAAAATACAAAAATTAGCCAGGCATAGTGGTGTTCCCCTGTAGTACCAGCTACTCAGGGGCTGAGGTGGGAGGATTGCTTGAGCCCGGGAGATGGAGGTTACAGTGAGCTGAGATTGTACCATCGCACTCCAGCCTGAACAACAGAGTGAGACCCTGTCTCAATCAATCAATCAATCAGCTGCAGAAGATCATGATGGCCAAGAAATGAAAAACAATCAATGCCAGCAACTCTCAAGGACTACTGACTATTTTCCTGACAGTCAGAAGGTGAATGTCAATCTTCTGGGAGGCATGAGCAAACACAGGGTGGACACTTGACTCCTAAACATAGGCCTAAAAGCCAGGTAACTGGAAGAACTTAAAGAAGACCAAGGCAGGTTCACACCTTGGCTATGGTTCTTAATGGAGAATTTATGTAAGGTCTCCAAGGAAATGGAGACCTTAACCTGACACAAGACTTACAGAATCTCTTGGAGTGGGATTGACCCTAGGCATCTATAGTTCTTAAAAGCTTCTTAGGTGATCCTGATAGGGGTCCTTGGTTAAGGCCTCCAGCTGATGCCTGTGAGAGATCTCCTGGGGAAGAATTTACTGGGTGCTTAAGAGCGAAAAATAAAATCCCAACACAAAAGTCTACTTGAGGGTCCTGGAATTAATAGAACCTTGAAGAAGCTTGGGCCAGAGGCCTTGACTTATCCATCTGGACTCCAGGTGGGTTAACTGTGTTCCATGAGGCAGAAGTAGCCTGGCCCCATCTTGAGACAAACTAGAGAATGGGACTAGGAAAAGTGACTCTCCCCTTAAGGAAGGCCTGGGTCTCACATGAAACTCAGGCACCTCAAAACCTCCCTTTACTAGGAGTGTGGAATATGACCACACACATTCAGGGGCTGAACTGCAACTTCTGAACCAAGAATGGGTATTATTGGAATGAGCTAGATGGTTTGAGGAATAATTGAGATGGCATTTTGTTGGTTACCATTATGTCAACACTTGCTGCTTGAGTGTAGAATGTATGTATGTATGTATGTATTTTTGAGACAGAATCTTGCTCTGTCACCAGGCTGGAGTACAGTGGTCCAATCTCGACTCACTGCAACCTCCGCCTCCCAGGTTCAAGTGATTCCCATGCCTCAGCCTCCTGAGTAAATGGGACTATAGACATGTGCCACCACCCCCAGCTAATTTTTTGTATTTTTTGAATTTTTTTTTTGTTTTTTTTGAGACGGAGTCTCGCTCTGTCGCCCAGGCTGGAGTGCAGTGGCGCAATCTTGGCTTACTGCACGCTCCACCTACCGGGTTCACACCATTCTCCTGCCTCAGCCTCTCGTGTAGCTGGGACTACAGGCGCCCGCCACCGCACCAGGCTAATTTTTTGTATTTTTAGTAGAGACAGGGTTTCACCGTGTTAGCCAGGAAGATCTCGATCTCCTGACCTTGTGATCCGCCCATCTCGGCCTCCCAAAGTGCTGGGATTACAGGCGTGAGCCACCACGACCCGCCCAATTTTTTGTATTTTTAATAGAGGCGGGGTTTCGCCATATTGGCAGGATGGTCTCAATCTCCTTACCTCGTGATCTACCCACCTCGGCCTCCCAAAGTGCTGGGTTTACAGGTGTGAGCCACTCCGCCCGGCCAAAATTTATTTTATCTAACAATGAAAACCCTTTCCTCTCCCTTTCCTTCTCATAGAACTGTCAGGAAAAAAATGGAAGGAGAGGACTTTGCAAGCGACTGGCAGTTACACAGTAAATGCAATAAAACTATTTACGAAGAAAAGATAAACGTGAGATTTGAGATCATGTTTGTCTCAAATAGAAACAGTGTGGAGGGGTTGTGTACGTGAGGGATGTGGAATAGGAGTGACGGTAAGGTTAGGGATGCTTTTGTTCAGAGTGTTAGCTGTGTGGGTACTCATTGCATTATCAAAATAACTAGCAAACTACTAACCAAATAAATAAATGGAAATAGCCATGCCTGGACTAATGATAATGGTGTGTAACGAAACAAGGATGATAATGAACACTACACTATTCTGTGTACCTAAGGGCCAATTTAGAAATAAATAAAGAGTCAGCCTGGGCAACTTAGTGAGACCCTGTCTCTACAAAAATTTTTTTTTTTATTAGCCAAGTGTAAAAGGCACATAACTGTAGTCCTAGCCACTTAGGAAGCTGAAGCAGGAGGATTGCTTGAGCCCGGGAGCTCGAGGCTGCAGTGAGCTATGACTGGGCCACTGCATTCCAGCCTGGGTGACAGAGTGAGATCGTATCTCAAAACATTAAATTAAGAAGTACATATAGAGAAAAAAAATTATCTACAAAAATCCCACCACATTTCCTTTCCAGATATTTTTGTAAATCTATTTTTTTTTTTTTTGAGACAGAGTCTCTCTCTGTCATCCAGGCTGGAGGGCAGTGGCCCGATCCTGGATCACTGCAACCTCTACCTCCCGGGTTCAAGCGATTATCCTGCCTCAGGCTCTAGAGTATCTGGGACTACAGGCGCACATCACCACACCAGGCTAATTTTTGTGTTTTCAGTAGAGATGAGGTTTCACCATGTTGGTCAGGCTAGTCTCGAACTCCTGACCTCAGGTGATCCACACACCTTGGCCTCCCAAAGTGCTGGGATTACAAACGTGAGCCACCACGCCCAGCCAAATCTATTTTTCAATAGAGTTGAGATCATACTGCAGCTATGATTGTTGTATTCATTTCTTAAAAGAAACTATTACATTTTATTTTTTAGAGTTGTTCTAGGTTCACAACAAGTTGGTAAGATATACTCCTCTTTTTACTTAACATTAGGGCATACCTATATTTTCATTTCATCAAAAGCTTCTCAAAAACATATTTTTTAATTGTCAACATAATATTTCCTTATATGAATATAATATGGTTAATTTAGCCCTACTGCCCCTGGACATTAAGATTGTTTCAAATTTTTTGTGACATAAGTAAAGTGGGGATGAACATTTTGGTGCATAACTCCCCCTACCCCATGCATTTAGCATTTTTTAGGACAGATTATTAGAATTGTTGACTGAATAAATATGAACATTTTAAGGCCTAGTTTACCAAACTGCTAACTTGCTTTCCAGAAATTTTATGAAATTTTACAACTTTACCAAAAGAATTTGAGAGGATATACTCATTGTACTCTTACCAGTTGTGGTTGAATTAATTGTTCCTCCCCGCAAAAATGTCTATGTCCTAATCTTCAGAACCTGTGAATGGATTGTCTTTCGTGGAAAAGGGGTATTAAGATTGCTTATCTACTGGCCTTGAGATGAGAGAGTATCCTGGATGATCTTGATGGACCCAATATGATCACAATGGTCCTTAAAAGTGGAAGAGGGTGTCCGAAGAGGACCAGAGAGACACCCATGTGAGCAGGACTCGGCCTTATGTTGCTGGTTTTGAAGATGGAGAAAGGGGCCACAAGCCAAGGAAAGCGGGGGACTTCTAGAAACTGGAAAAGGCAAGGAAACAGATTCTCCCCTATAGCCTCCAGAATGGAACACAGCCCTGCCAACCCCTTGATCTTAGTCCTGTGAGACCCCTGTTGGACTTTTGACTACAGAACTGTAAAAGAATACATTTGTATTGTTTTAAGTCACCAAATTTGTAGTAATTTGTTACTGCAGCAATAGAAAATAATATACCAGCATAGGGTATTTTCATTTCATCCCAATTTTCTTTCTTTTTTTTTTTTGATATGGAGTCCTGCTGTGTTGCCCAGGCTAGAGTGCAGTGGTGCACTCTCGGCTCACTGCAACCTCCGCCTCCCAGGTTCAAGTGATTCTCCTGCTTCAGCCTCCTCCCAAGTAGCTGGGATTACAGGCACGCACCACCACACCCAGTTAATTTTTTTTTTTTTTTGCACTTTATTAGAAATGAGGTTTCACCATGTTAGGCAGGCTGATCTCAAACTCCTGACCTCAAGTGATCTGCTGGCCTCGACCTCCCAAGTGCTGGGATTACAGGCGTGAGCCACTGCATCCAGCCATTTCATCCCAATGGTATTTGTAGTTTTAATATGCATTTTTTAAATTTTTGGGTAGAACAATTCTACTGTTCTGTTCTGTCACATTTTATTGTTTAGAAAATACCCTTCTTCTGGGAAATGCTCCTTCACCTCCTTTTAAACATGTGGTCCAAAATAGAGCTGAATAACTGAGCCAAACTAAGCCATTCAGAGTCTGTCTTAGTGATTTAAAATGTTATGATTAGAGAAAACAAGCCTCATCCTTCTCCGTTGGTGAGTCACAGCAGCCGCCAGAGGCATTCTCCTGCCATCTGCACCAACCCTGTGTGAGAGAACGACGCTGATGTGCAGAGAGAACAAGGATGAGGGCTGGAGAGAGTCTCCGTGATCACCTTTGGTCACTGGAGCCAACTGCACTCTGCTCTTCTTCTGGCCACATGATCCTTCCAACAAAATGTTTCTTTGGCCAAAATTAGTTTGAGCTGTGTTTCTGTCACTTACTACTAAATGAGTCTTAGTGCAGAAATTGGAACTTGAAGTAGGATGTGGAAACTGGCAAGCTTCAAATGGCTGAATTAAGGTTGGTTAGTGAGAGCATCCCCAGATCCCAGGCTGGGAAGATTGCATTCCCTAATTTTCTCAAGGAGGAGTTAGACCACTTTCCAGTGTTTCTTGGGACTCAGACCATGCGCTATGCAGGCTTATGCTTTAGGAGACCTGGTATGAAAATATCAGAATAATAGAATGTATTAACAGGATTCATTCTAATTTAGTGATTCAGTGATTTCCTGCAGCCTTTGGTAGGGTGCTGTGAGGGAGAGAAAGACAAGACCCAGAAGAAGAAGCAAGCAGTCAAGGCACCCCTGGGCAGAGAGGTGCAACTTTAAGAGAGGTCTTTCTGTTAGTCTCCAGAAGTCCCAAATGGCCAAGTCATGCCCTTTGTTCATCCTCATGGCCTTTGTCCAACAGCAAAAACCCAATTCTCTCCCACACTAAAGTTTCTGCACTGATTAAGAAGCTGTAGAATCCTGAAAACTGAAATAGCGATACCTGGAAAAAGCCATAACCAGCCAAGCATGTTGTGTTGTGCCCTCCTTGCCTGACAAGGAATTACCAACCTCTCCCCACCCCACCACAGTGCAATGTGAAAGTCCCCATGGCAGAAGTAACGTAGCAGAACAGAGTAGCCCTGCCTTCCCTCCCCAGTTTCCTGCTGAGCCCTGGGGGATGGGCAGAGTCTCCAGAGCTGCTGGTAAGAGGTTGAAGCCACATGGGCAAGGGCCAACACACTTCTTGTACCTTCAACATTGCTGGAGTTGGTTATTAGTCACAGAGACCCTCAGAGTGAAACTCACAGTAAGATGATGCAAGGTTTAAGGGTTTGCATGCTAAAAAACCACAAGTTTGCCAAATGGAAGTGTGTGATTGCTCAATCACTAAGGTGGTTATTTTCTAAACTTTCCTGACAATAAGAATCCCTTGGGATGATTGTCAAAAACACAGATTTCAAAGCACCTCCCCTGGAGATTTCATGAATTTGAGGTGTGATTGGAGATCTGTATTTTCACTAAATTTCCTAGGAGATTTCTATCATCCAACAAGTTGGGGAAACTCTACTGTGAGGTAATCTACAGGTATGTAGACCAACAGGAAGTGATTTGTGAGGCACTACAGCCTCAAGCAGGGGGATCCTTTGTACCCCCTTGCTCACTAGGGGTCTTGTGGATGTGGGCAAAGGGAATGTTCCCAACAGGCAAAACCTGGAGAGCCAGACTGGCCAACCAGAGATCTCACTCCTTGCCAAGGATGGAGTGATATTATTCAGCCACAGCCCTGACCTTCCTGTCCCTATCCAGCTGGATGTGGTTTAAATGTTGGACCAGTGTCCATTGAATATTGCTTCCTTGTTACTCAATTTAAATGGTAGCATTTACAATGGTTACCTTGCTTCCCACCAGCATTGTGCATGAAGTGTGTTGGAGGTGGCTGGTGGTTGTGATAATCACATCACCAACGAGGACAAGACTTGATAGTTTAGTCCAAGTATCCTAAACTTGGACTCACCATCAAATGACCCTCTAAGTTAATGCTTTGAGCACCACTTTCATACACACTAAACTCATTTATTTTCTCCAGATATGTAGAAATAACCCCAACATTTATTAAACACTAACTATGTCCTAGGCATAGTCTATGTGCTTTATATGTGTTAGCTCATTCAACTCTCCCAAAAACCCCATTAGGTAAGTGCTATTATTATCCCCCGGTGAACAGATGAGGAAATAGAAGCTCAGAGAACTGAAGAAGGCTGCCCAAGGCTGTGCAGCTATTAAATCATGGAGATAGGAGCCCTGGCAGCGTGACCCCCGAAACTGAGCTCTTCACCATCACTCTAAGCTGCCTCCCCAGTGAAAAAGGGGAAAATAAAACAATGCTGCCACATTTCAAAAGAAGCTAAACATTGCCATGGATAAAAAACAGGAAAACTAATATGAGGAAACACTGCCAACAAAAGCAGTCAGCAGGGAACAAACTCCCTCCAGATGAAAAGAAAGTAGTCGAGCAAGATGAAAATGGTTGTTAACTAAGCTGGTTTAGAATCCTCAAAAGATAAAAGAAGAGAGGCCAGGCTTGGGGGCTTACGCCTGTAATCCCAACAATTTGGGAGGCCAAGGTGGGCAGATCACCTGACATTAGGAGTTTGAGACTAGCCTGGCCAACATAGTGAAACCCCATCTCTACTAAAAATACAAAAATTAGCCCGGCATGGTGGCGTGCGCCTATAGTCCCAGCTACTCAGTAGGCTGAGGCAGGAGAATCGACCCCAGAAGGTGGAGTCTGCAGTGAGTGGAGATTGGGCCGCTGCACTCCAGCCTGGCCAACAGAGTGAGACTCTGTCTCAAAAACAAAACAGAACAACAACAAAAAGATGCCCACTGAGTTCTTAGTAGAATAGGTAGTAAATTCACATCTGTACAGGCTTTTCTAAATCTGCAGAACATCAAGAAGAACAAGAAAATCTTAACAGCTATCAGAGGAAAAAAGAGATTTCTTATTTAGTAGATTCTGAACTTGGAACTGCATGCGGTTGCTGGATAAGACTTGAGTTACATTGCACTGAGATGGGATGGTTGTATTATGTTAAGAGAGGACATTTGGAGGCATTATTTGTATGGGAAGAAAAGTGTGTATATGGGGAATCCAGGGGATATTCATTGTTTTGCATGCCCAGAAGAACACCCACCTCCTCTGAGCAGCCAAACGAAGAAGAGAGATAGAGTGACTCTTGCCAGTGTGTAAGGATCTCTTCCTAGCTATCTCCTGTAAATTCCCTCTTTAATTTAACTCGTAAAAATTAAAATTGTATTCTTTTCAGCCAAATGAATCTTAGTTAATGAAATGTGAGACTGATATTTTGTTATTATTTAATTATTTACATGTTTCCTTTTGGGAAATGTTTTTTTCTTGTTTATCTACTGAGGGCTGCATGGTTTTTTGTTTGCTTATTTTAAATGTGCAAGACTCCTAAACAAAATTTCTATTCTCCTGATCCCAATTCTCTTTCTCTTTTGCCTTTCTTAGCTACAGGCTTCCCTATCGTCCCACACATCGGAGCCAAGGGTTTCAAGATCATGAAGGAATTCTCTTGAAATCACCTCTCATACCCACAAGCAGCCACCAAATTCCATCAATTCTATCTTTTAAAAATCTCTCTCAAATCCATCCACTCACACTTTAACAATGAAAAACCCACTGACTGAAAGGGCGGCAGGCAATACTCTCATTTGCTGCCGAGTGGAAACTGGAAACGCTTTTCTCAGAGAAATTTGAAAGTAAGTTTCAGTGATCTTAAAAATATTTATATCTTTTGACTCAGCAGTTGTACCCCTATGAATAAGGGGAAGGGGAAATCAAAGATAAGAACAAAGACTGTTTAAAAAAAAACAACGGATGTTTACAATAATGTCATGTTTTAAAATGTATTTTAAAATGTATTTAATAGAATGAGGTGTGGCTTAAGATACAATGTTAACTATGAAAGAATATGAAACATATACACCGTATAGTTCTCATAAAAATATATGTCCAATTCGATGATGATTCAGAAACGGAATAATCAATAGGCTTCTGTTCTCCTGTCTTTGTTCTCTAGCCAGCCAGCTGCTCTTCGTTTCTGTGGATCAGGTGGGTGGGATTAGACAGTGACAGCCTCCTGGTTGCTTGGGGCTTTTCTTAGTTCAGCCTACAGAGTCCTGGGTGTGGTAACATTTTCAACATCTCTACCTTGTGCTTTTTGGGACAGTAGAGACCTCCCCTTGCTTCAAATGCTGTTTTCTATTACTTTCACCATCATACAACCCCACACTTCACACTTGATCATTTTTATCCCCACACAGATCATGTTTTGGTTGGGTTTTACTCCATTTGTCTATCTACATAAAAAACAATAAGTAAACACTAAAATGTTCCTTCTGTGTGATGGAAGTTTGTTGGTTTTAATATTCTCCTATACCTTTAAATATTGTTGAGAATGGAATTGCTGATGGCCACTTAGCATTCTGACATATGGGGACACTCTAGCCGATTTAATCAAACTCCTTTTCTTGAACATTTAGGTAACTTGCCATTTCCCCTTGCTGTAAGCAATGCTTCAGTCAACACGTTGGTACACAAATCTCTGTGCCAACTGGGCCCTGCAGAATCACACAGACGTGAACCAAAAAGGTGACGGCCTTCCCCTTTTCTCCTTAGTAGGGGAGAGCAGACATGTATAGCAATAACTGTACTATAAAACATAACGTGTTAGAAGGATTTCAATCCAGATAGGGACCAGGCTGCCTGGAGGAGGAGGCATTTGAGCCAGGCTCCTCAAGCAGAAAACTGGAAAGAGGGAGCTCATCTCCCTGGTAACCACAGAGAGTCCTCTGAGTGAGCGACTCCCCTCCACGGTTCCTGAGAGCTGGGAAAACAGGCCTTCATACCAGAGCCAGAGAATCTGGGGCCCCGGTCCCCAGCCCTCTTGGGAATACAGCAGCTCTCTTCAAGGGGCAGGAACAGCATCTCTCATCTACAGAAGCCAGGAGATTTCCCCCGACTTCCTTCCAGCTCCACCAAAATCACCCCACACTCAAAGTCCCTGCGTTGGGGGAGGGAGGGTCTTGAGAGCCCCCTGCAACCCCTGCCCCCACCCTGTGCCCGCAGGGAGCAGGGCCAAGGAGCTGTTCCCTGACAGTGCTGAGCCATGCAGCAGGCCCACAGGCTCCCATTCCTGCCGGCTCTCAGCGTCTCCTGCCAAACCTCAACTCCTGGGGTTAAAGGAATGTTGAGCAATCTTAGGAATTTTTCAGTGAGAAATAAGTACTTTCGAATTCCGTTCAGGCCTCCTGAGTAGGGCGCACTGCCTGCAGCGCCTGAATCTTCCTGAACCGGCATCAGGGAGCACTGGGGGACTTTTCAGTGTTTGTTTTCTCCTCCTGCTGGCCAGGCTGTAGGACACTATTACAATGAGGTCATGGGGCCCTGCCCCACTGCGTCCATGGGTGGCTGAGCAGCCAGGATCTTTCCCTTCACAGGCTGGCTCGGAGGATGGGCGAGGTCAGAGCCCAAGCTCAGCCTGCACCCCTCAGGGCCTCCCTGCCCCATCACTGCTAGGTCTTATTCCCTTTCCGGGGCCTGGCCTTGGCCTAGGATCTTGGGGCCACACTCTGTATCTAGTCTCGTGCGGGCTGTGTGAGGAAACTAGTTTTTACTTGCTAGAGATAATTGAACAGTGCCCTGCAACTAGTTCTCAGCTCAGATGGCACCTCCTCTGGGAAGCCTTCTTGAAACTTCCTCCACAATGTCAAGTTCCCCTATTATACATTCTCATGGTAGCCTAAGCCTCTCCATCTAAGTTCTTGCCTCTGTTATTAATAATAATTATTTGTTAACACAAATAATAAAAAAAAATTTGTGTATTTGCTTAATGTCTGTCTTGCCCACAGACAGTGGGCACCTTGGGGTGCACCATGAGGGCAGGAGTCCATTTTGTTCACTGCTGTATCCCCAATACCAACTGCAGTGCTTGACATATAGTAGGTGCTTTATGGATTGCATTATGCCAAGCAAAGTTTCTCAAGAAAGTATAAGGAGTCTGCCTCTTAAGGCACTCTTGCCAGGACACGATCTCCTCAGGATTTTCTTTTCTTAAGAGACAGGTCTCACTATGTTGCCCATGCTGGACTTGCAATTCTTGGCTCAAGTGATCCTCCCACCGCAGCCTCCTGAGTAGCTGGAACTACAAGTGTGCACCACTGCACCCAGAAATTCCTCTGGGATCTTGTACCAGATTTGGGGGTACCTTCAAGCATGGCCCCACTGTTGGCCTCAATTTCCCTCTGTGTTCCAGGTCCTCCAATTTCTGCCTTGTCTACAACCAGGTAAGTGGGAGACCAAAGTGTCACTGTTTAACTGAAAGCAAATCTCCTTTGTCTGTGATCAAATTGCAAGTTCCCAGGCAAGGGGACCTGACCAGGCAAGGGGGAATTTTGCAGATACCGGCTGTGTCAGAATTCCTGGCTCTGGGGCAGGTCCTGACCCCACCTGCATGCCTCCACTTTATCTTAGCTTTGCGTAAGGTTTGAAAGTTCCCAAAGCCCATCACACTGTTATTTCATCTGTACCTCCCACCAGCATTACCCTTCCCATTTTACAGAAGAGAGAACTGTCCCAGAGAAGTGAGCTTCTTTAGTCATGACTAGGAAATAGCAGGGTGAGGTTTCTAGCTCCACGGGCAGGATGAGGAATGTAGGAGACAGGTAGCAGGTGGGAGTTGGGCTCCAGGAAGGGGGAGACCCAGGCCAGGCACCTAGAGAGTCATGCCAGGGTCCTGAGGTAGGAACACAGCCACCTCAGAAGGTACTGGAAACAGAGCAGTCCCTTCTGCTTTGTAAGAAGGCTTCACTTTGTAAGCCAGACAGTTTTTATGATTCTTATGGTCTCTGTGTTAATTTCCCTGATCTCCTCCCTTAGTGGGAAGTAGGAAAGACTCAGGAAAGTTCTAGTTGGCCTCAGCTGTGCAGAAGGGAGCCAAAGGAATAGGTTTGCATCTCTGCATGTGCCGGAGTGTTTCAAGTGGCCAGCATGCTGGGTGGGGGAATCATAAAGGGGAGGGGGCTGGGCATTCCTGGGGGCCATTGTTTTCATTGTCACCCTGACCCTGACCCCAGACACTTGGAGAGAATCACAGCTTAAGCATGGAAAACTTGGAGTTTCTGTCATTAAAATAAGTAGGCTGACTTAACCACCTCATAGGATTGTTGTGAGATTATATCACTCACACACAAATATTTTTTGAGTTCTAAGTGTCTAGGATACATCAGGGAACAAAACACAGATTAAATCAGTAGATTACATGGGAAGCTAGAATGTGCTAAGTGCTGTGGGCAAAAGGACCTGTGAAGTAGGCCAGGCGTGGTAGCTCACGCCTGTAATCCCAACACTTTGGGAGGCCGAGGCGGGTGGATCACCTGAGGTCAGAAGTTCAAGATCAGCCAGGCCAATATGATGAAACCCATCTCTACTTAAAAATATAAAAAAGTTAGCCAGGCGTGGTGGTGGGTGCATGTAATCCCAGCTACTTGGGAGGCTGAGGCAGGAGAATGGCTTGAACCAGGGAGACAGAGGTTACGGTGAGCCAAGATTGCTCCACTGCATTCCAGCCTGGGCAACAAGAGCAAAACTCCGTCAAAAAAAAAAAAAAAGGACCTGTGAAGTAGGTAAAGGAATGGAGGGGGTCTGGGCTAGGGGCGGGGAGCAGTCAAGGTAGGCCTCATAGGAAAGGGGAGATTGAGTCGTGGGGTATCGGGGGCGTGCGCCCCAGGCAAGAGGAGCCTATGCCTGTGTGCTGAGATTCAGGAGGGCAGAGGCTGGGGCAGAGGAACCAGGAGAGAGTGGTGGGAGTAGAGGTCAGGGCGGTTAGCACAAGGGGCAGATCACGAGCTGTCTTCCTGGCCATTGCATGAACTTGGGTGAAATAGGGAGCCATGGAGAGTCTGATTTCTCTGGCTTCTGTGCTGAGAAAAGACCGAGGGGTCACTGGGGGACACGCCAGGATGCTGCAGCCATAACCCAGGTGAGGGACAATGGTGGTGTGGACGTGGGCAGAGCAATAGGAGATGGTGAGAGCAGGTGGGGTCCTGGCTGTCGGGAGAGATGACAGCTTTTGCTGATGGTTCTGGTGTGGGATGTGAGAGAGAGAGGAGTCAGGGATGATTCGATGGTTTTTGGCTTGAGATGGTGGAAAGATGGAGTTGCCATTAGCTTAGATAATTTGTGTTATTCTAGCTACTGACTGCAGACTCTGGGCCAGGGCCTGGGTCAACCACTTTTCACCCTGATCCCATTCAATCTTCACAACCCCACAGGTAGGAACTTGTCCCTTCAGCTAAGAGAGGGTAACTAGCTGACCAAGGTCACCTAGCACGTAAGTGGTGGGTTTCAGATGCCACGGGCTGGTCTGATCCCACCAAGCAAATGTGGATATCCTGTCCCCAGGACTTGGGACACCAGTTCCCTCACCTCACCTGACCTTGCCTGGATTTGCACCTCATTCCGTTTTTACCCTATAGCAAGCTGCCTCAAAGCTACAAAGCTCTCATGGCCTGATGTTGTACACATCCTGAGGCTTCTCTCAGAGGCACTTTAAAACTCCTTATTTGGATATCTGAAATTAAGTAGAGGGGTGGCAAGGACTAGTGTGTTTGGGGACTTCCTCAGAGGCCTTGGGCAGACAGGTGGGCCGTGAGTCAGGGGCAACGGGTGGAGGGGACACAGGCAGGCTCTGTAGCTGTAGCAATAAAAATCTGGGATTCTTGTAAATACAGTCAGCTACCCGGCCCACCACCCCCGCGCCTAAGCTGGAGGCACTGCTCTCCCACCCACAGGATTTGTTTTGCTCTTCTAGACCACCATATTCCCAGTTTAGAGGAGAAATGCGTGGGATCAAGGATTTGAAACTGACTTACTCAGACATGGGAGCAATGCTTGTGGGTGTGTGGCGGGGAGGGGGACATCCACAGCACAGCATGACAAGCGCAGCACGGTGGTGTTCAGGGCTCTGACCTCTGCCTGCCCAGGATCTTTTAGAAGCAGGGTGCTAAGAGCTGACTTAGCACTGAGCTCAGGCTAGGGGCTCCTGGATGGCTCTCTGCGCTCCTAAGTTGTGCTGAGGAGTTGGGGATACAGCCCCACCGCCTGCCCTAGTCACAGGGAGAATTTAAGCATGAATAAGCACTTGCTCTGTGCCAGGCGCTCTCACACACACCACCTGCTTTAATTCTCATAACTGTGAGGTCAAGACAAAACTAAGTTCGGAGAGCTTAGAGGCCACACAGCTGGGGGACCCTGATTTTACCCTTGGCTATCTGACTTCAAGGCTCGCAGGACCCGAAGTCTTTGATATCTCTGGCACCCATAACTCAGGCTCCTCTGCACCTCCTCCTGGCTGAGTGACGAATCTGCTGAGGAACAATTCTGGGTCAACCCAGCTTCCTTACCAGAGGTCTTGCCCTCGCTGGAGCCTCCCAGCCAGGCCTGGGATGTGGAGAAGCCCACAGGGAAGGCTGACGCCCTAGGGTAGGAAGTCGGGGAGTTGTGCCGACGTATCTTTGGCATTTTTCTGACTCCCCCATCCTTTTGGACAGAGAGCAGACAAGGACTAAGCATGTAAGCAAAGAAAGGGCATCCCTCTTCTCAGGAGGTGGTCCTGCGGCTGAATGGGGTAACATCTATCTCCACTGATATTCTTAGATGCACTGTCCCCTAAGCCCACTCCTCAGCTGCTGCTCCAAAGCTCCGGACCTGTCTCCCAGAGCTCACTTTCAGCCAGTGGGGTACTAGATGTCTTCACTGGCCCAGCTGCTGAGCCCCTACCTCTGGAGTGTCTCCCCTTTCCCCAGGCCCTATACCCCTACCCAGCTTTTGAGCCAGTTTCTCCTGGCTCGTTCAGTGGTTGGGACTGATGCAGGTGACTGCATGACGAGGTCCTATAAAACAGTGCTTATCCCAGAGGAAGGAACTGCTAGAAAGTGGTTGTCTGACCTCATGGAGGGATGCGTTGCATAGCGCCTGCCCCTGACATTATCAAAACATCAGGGAGATGTGCTGTCCTGGGCTCAAGGCTTCAGGGTCTCAAGAGGCCAATTCAGAGGTTCTTGGAGCCCTAGATTTCTAGGACTGATGGGTACTGACAAGGGCCACCTCTGTGCCTTGGCCTTGAGGTTTGGGGTAGGAGGGGGACTCTGAGCTGAGATCAGAGTTCAGCTATCCGGGGTGTGACAGGCACATACCTTCTCCACTTACCATGCTGCTGGGTATCCCTACCGCCAATGTCCCCCTTCTAAACTCCCTTCTAACCAGCACTGACCCCTTGTCTGGATGCTGCCTCTCCTCAGATCCTGTGTCTGAGAGCCGCTGCAGAGAACCAAGAGATTGACACATGCAGAAGGCCCCGGTGGAGGCCAGAGACAGAGCCCTAGACGGGGGCAGGGCGGGCGCACAGACAGCCTCTGTTGGCCTGGGAGGCAGGGAACAGTGGCAACTCAAATACTGTTGTTTGCAAATGAACAACCTCAAGCCTAGAAGACAGCTCATCTTTGTTTGCCATGGTTGGTGCTGATGTGGCTTCTGCCCCGCCCCCCATCTGGGGTTCTTTTTTTCTTGCTCACTGCAGCCATGGACCCAGGGAAGCAGAGACAGGGGTGAGTTGAAGCCCAGGCCTGAGGCACCTGATCTCAAGGATTGAGTTCTGGCCCCATGGCCTCTCAGGTGTGACCCCTCTCACCTAGCGCTCATGAGAAGCTGTGCTTAGGATCACAGGCCCCAGACCCCTCCCTGCTGGCCTGGACCTCTGCCTCAAGCTCAGCGTGTTCTCAAAGCCTTGTAGCAACAAGGCTGCGGCTCTGTGCCATGCCCCATCTGAATCCTAGGATACCAGGGAAACTTGGTGTGTGGATAAAGAACCTAACTCCTGAGACGTCAGGTAATTTGCCCAAAGTCACACAGCTGGTGAGTAGCTGAGCTGGCTCTCCATGCTCTTGGAGGCATTCTCTTCCCATTTTTCCTGTGGGCTCCTCCCAGACCCCAGCCCACCCAGGAGAGCCCAAGCTGGGCTGGGATGAGCTCTCTCTCCACACATGTGGTGCTTATCAAGCAAACGTGGCCTCGACGGGTTTCGCAATGAGCCTTGTGTTCTGGTCCCCGCAGTGGGCTGGGAGCTCCAGGAGAGTGGAGGCCCTCCTTTGCTGTTCTCTAACTGCTGCCCAGGTTGCTGTCCCATGCACATCAAGGGGCAGGGCCCAGCAAATCTTTACTCAATGAGAGAAGAGACTAGCAAAACCTGGAGAGGAAATGGACTTAGGACGGTTCAGACTGTTTTCTCTCTGAGGGAACAGAGCCACGCGTTGTACAGGAAGGCAGGGCGATGTTTGTAGGCTCCAGTTTAGGAAAGGGACTTGTAAAACAGGGAGGTGGCCAAATTCATTCAGATTGGCCTTGGAGCAGGCCCTACGCATGGAGCCAACTGAAATATTCAGAACTGCAGGCCAGCAACCTGTCCCCAGAGGCTGAAGGAGGAAGGCCCAGTCTAGAGCCCACAATGGCAGGATCAGGATCAGGAAGGCCTGGGCTGGCAGAGGGTGCCTAGGAGAGGTTCATGGTCCTCAGGAAGCAGTGAGGGGGGACTTCTCTGGGAGGCCTTCTTTCTAGGATTAATTAACCCCTCCTCCTCCGCATTCAGCCAGTTAATCAATCGGCTTTCCCATGAGCCCAGTGTGGTCCTAGAGTGCTAGAGGCCTAGAATGGGGTGGGGGAGGCAGACACCAGAAATATGAGCCAGTGTCTGCCTTCAAGGGATCTGTAAAATATTTGGGGAAAATAAGCAAGCACGTGCAAATCAGACCATGGTTAAGACAGGTTAAATAGCAGACCATAGGGGACCAAGTGCAATGGGGTAGGGAATGTCCTATCCGCTGTGTCTCAACACTGGCTTCTGGTCTTTTATTTTTTGTCTTTCCTTCAACCATCCCCCCAGCCCACACAGAGTCCCCTGCATAACAGGGCCAGCAGTCGAGGCTAGGGAACAATTTCCTAGTAAATCAGGGACTCTATGAAACCTTGGCAACATCTCAATTCTCATCTTGAATTTATAGCTCTCAGGGCTCTCGCCGCTGGCCACCAATCCCAGCGCACTACCAACATCTTCAGTTTATTGACTGACAGGCTGATTATCGCTGTGCAAGGCGGCCAGTGCTGGTGGTTTGCAGAAGGATGGCACACAGGCAGGAAAAAGCTGAGAGCAACTTGGCGAAATGCAACAAGCATTCTTCCTGTAGGAAGAAGGGAAAGCGTTAGAACAGCTCTCTAATGACTTTCCCAGAGCAGATTCTTTGGTTCCCACTTCTGAGCCTTCACACTTTCCCCACAGCTGGAACTTCCCCACCTCCTCTCATCCAAAAGCTCCTCCCCAATTTTGAAACCAACTTCTAGGGAAACCGGCTCTAGGTCTTATGCCTGACTAAGCCCATTGGACCTTCCCTGCTCTGTCGATTGAGCTCGCGTGGCCCAACTGTCAGTCTCTAAGGGCCAGGATTGGACGCTGGGGTCCTTCTTGTGCATACACAAGTTTTCTACTCAGTGAACCCTTCTGAGTGACTGCTCTGTGCCTAGCTCCAGGCTACATCAGTGGGAGACAGTGGGGCAAGCCAGGCCTAGATGCCTACAAGTTCACGGTCTTGTTAGGGAGGGAACACAGATACTCACCAGAACAAGCTTAACCCCACCAGGCGGCCTGGGGTCAAAGTCCAGTGAGCAGAAGCATCATGGCCTTCTTTGTTTTGCTTTGTTTATTATTTTATTTGTTTATAGCGGCTCTATTCACAATCTCTAAAAACTATAAACAAACGATGTGTCTCTCAAAAGTCACTACCTTTAAAAAGTTCAGGGGAGAAAGATGCTTCTGAGTGCTGGGAGATAGCCCAGCTTCTTGAAGAATCTGAACTGTGAAATAATGTGGACAGGTGGAGAAGAAGAGAGAGCATTCCAGGGGAGGGAAATTGCCTGAGTCCAAGGGTGGAGGGCTGCAAGACGTGGGCAAATATATGGCACACGTGCCAGCCCTCTTCCATCTCCTGTCCGTGGCAGACATTGTTGATGTACTGTTTCCTCTGACTCACTGCAGCCATCACCAATCAATCAAAACTGAGGAGTGAGAATCAGCCTATCTGTCCTGGTGGTCTAGAGTGTGTAGAAGGCATGGGAAAATGGGTCGGGCTGGAGCAGAACATTTGTGCCATGGAGGAAAGGAGAAAGGCAAACTCATCGAGTTGTAGGATGACAGAGTGGGAATGGGCCACGTAATCTAGCTCCCTAGTCTAACGCTAGAGAAAAAAGAACTTGCCTGAGGTACATGGAAGTTATTGGCAGGAGTGTTGGAACTCAAGCCTCCTGAACCCTGGGCAATGGATTGGGGCCAGACATTCAGAAGGGCCTTGAGCACTCAGCTGCTGAATTGATATCTAATCTTGTGCAATCGAGTTGGCCACGCAGGAGCCAAGGCAGGACAGGAAGATCTTCTAAGCTCATTCTTTACTTCCTGACACTCTCTCCTCGCTGTCCAAACTCTCATTCCTCCTGTGCTGGGAGTCCAGGAGGGTGTCCTGGGAGCACTGAGGCAGAGAAACAGGTGGACTCTCCTCCCAAAGGACCAAAGGAAAGCACTTTCTCCCCCCGAGCCTGAGGCACCCTGAGGGACTGAAGCACCAGTGAAGAAGCCCCCCGCCACCTCCCCCAGCTTCCAGGCCACAGGCTTTGAGCATGAAAATGTTATGATAAAGAGATATTTACAAAATATTATTATAAGAGATTAATCTGTCCTGCGTCCTTTTAGGAGAAAATACCTCCTGTGGGACATTCCTGGATGACTCTGAAGCTCTGAGGAATGAGGTTCCCTCCTGCATGAGGGCTCCAAGGAATAGGGTACCCGCTGGAGGTGAGGGGGCCACTGGAGGAGTTGAGTTATGGTGGAGAAAAGAAGGGGACCTTACCCTCAGGAACAAATCCATGGGTCAGAATCCACTGAGGCCCCCAAGGGGGTCAGAATCAAAGCCAGGAGCCATATCTAGCCGCAGGAGCTTTGGATGGGTGTCAGGCTTCATAACTCCCCATCTGGGGTGGGCATGTTCTGCTTGTTTTGCTGTTTGTTTCCCTGAAGGAGATGTGAGTAAAGGATGTTGTAGGCTTGTCCTGGGAGGTAGAACGAATTGGAGACTGGGGACCATCTCTGCAGGCAGGATGTGGGGATCTGAGCAGGAAGAGTGGGAAGCAAACTCCAGGCAGAAGAGTGGGTGACGGCAAGAGAGGGCAAAGAGAAGGATGCAGCCTGCAGGAGCCCTCTCAGGACCCAGAGGGTCAGCCGGGAAGAACCCTGGTCTAAGAAGGGCAGGACTGAGCAGCAGCAGTGCCTAGAGATCCCATTAGCCTGTAAGCCTCCAACGGTTGGGGACCAGACCCCTGCCTTCCTCATCACAGTCCCAGGTTCTGGAAACTGGACATATAAGCCGTGACCTTGCTTGAATGGAATTGACTTTATCTCTCTTTCTGACCATTCCCCAAATCAGAAACAGTTCTTCCACTTGTAGAAATGGGCAGGGAGGGGCAGCGTTGCCCCTGCCCACAGAGGTGCTATCAGAGGGAAGGTAGAAGGAGCTGGGACCGGAGAGATGAGCTAATTTTTCTCTTCAAAGGTCATGTCTGACGTCCTTTTTTCCAACCCTGGGAGCCACTTCTCAGCGTTCACCCTTTCTGGGGCAGCTGACCATGTTGCTCAAGCTTCACTTCTTTAAAAGTTACCCCCTTGGCTTCCGGCCTTTGCACCTTCATGGTTCTCCCTTGAGGCCTCTAGTTCCTCTTTCCCCATTTCTGGTTTAGTTTACTCTTCTTCCTAAGCCCCTTAAATCAGGTGTCCCCAAAGTTTTATCAATAGTACCTTCTGCTTGGACATCCCCATGATCTCCCTAGGGATGCTCACTACTCACATAGCTCTGATGGTCACTTGCTTATTGGTGAATCCTAAATCTACACCTTCAGCCTGATCGTCCTTCAATTCTAGGCCCTCGTTTGTAACAGCCTGCTGAATAGGTACAACTGGACGCCCTCCACAATCCCCAAGCTCAACACACCCATTGTTCTGGAGTCTTCCATGGGACTTGGGAGAGCCTTGCTGGAGGCCGCACCACTTCAGTAGCCAGGCCTGGAGATGAAGCCGCCTGGGTTGCTGTACCTTCACTTCCGCTCACCAGCATCAGCCCCGCCATCTCCCCGCAGGAGGCTGCCAGCCCTCCCTCCTGTCTCTGGTCACTCTGCCTTCTGATCGCTCCTGTTGACATTCAGGATTCAGATAAACCTGGCTGAGTGATTGGTGTTGGGACTGGAGGATTGACACCCCCACTTAGGCACATCATGGTGTGTAAATTCTAAATCTATTTGAAAACATTCAGTTTTAACAAATGCTCTGCACTGAGAGCTCACAGGAAGGTAAGAGGAGACCTCCAAGGCTGAATGGGGAGAAAAGCTACTCCCTTATTTATCCTCGAAGCATTAATTGAGCTCCTTGTCTGTGCCAGGGACTATGCCAGGGGCTCAGAATCCAATAGAGAAGACAGAGTCCTGCTCTTGTGGCACTCACAGTCTAACAGAGAACCAGGCATTGGCCAGGCCATTAGAGGGTGACAAGTGATCCACAAGGGAAAAATAGGATTGAGGGAGAGCAAAGGACAGAGCCTGAGACCTAAGGGATTATTATTAACTAAGAGGAAAAGAGGGAGAGGAGGAGAGGATTGTTCCAGGCAGAGGGACCAGCATGAGGGAAGACCCAAGGCCAGAGCAGCACTTTCGAGGAACTGAAAGAAGCTCAGTGTGACTGTGGAGCGTTGAGAAAGGGGAAGAATGGCCCAGAAACAGGAGGGAGAGGTGAGCAAGGGCCACGTTAGGCAGGGTATCGGGACCCTGGTAAGGCAGGGCATTAGGACCCTGGTAAGGGTTTCGGATTTCAGAATTTAAACCAGTGACATCCATGCTAAAATATGAATTTAAATAAGACCATTGGGCTGTTTGTGGCAATCACGTACTAGAGACCAGCCAGGATGGTGTAGCAGGTAAAAGATGGGGTGGCCTTGACTAGGATGATGGCTGTTGCTGGAGAGAAGAGGTCAGATTTTAGGGATATTTTAGAGGATTTGGGAGCTAAAGAAGAACAGAGGAGCTCATTCCTGTTGACATTCAGGATTCAGATAAACCTGGCTGAGTGACTGGTGTTGGGACAGGAGGACTGACTCAGCATTTTTCATTTGTACAATGCAGTGGATGGTTGAGTTTGTTTCATGGGAAGTCAGCTGTGGAGATACTGAGTGGAGCTGCTGCGGGGGGTCTCAAATAAAGGTGTCAAGTCATGCAGGGTTGCCAGATCAAATATGGATGCCCAGTTACACCTGAATTTTAGATAAACAACAAATAATGTTTTAGTACAAATCTGTCCTATTACATTGGGCGTTGTCATACTAAAAAAGCATCCATTGTTTATCTGAAATTAAATTTAACTAGGCATCCTGTGTTTTTATTCGCTAAATCTGACAACCCTACAGGCAATTGAACCTGTGGATCTGAAGCTCGGGAGGGGTTTAGAAGAGAGGTGTGCTTCATAGCTGCCATCCTAGAGCAGCACTTGAAGCATTAGGAGTGCAAGGGGTGGCTTAGGGGCAATAAACAGAGGAGACAGGTCTAGGGTGGTCTCAGTAAGTCCAATATTTAGGGTTTGGGTAGAGGAGGACAAACAGGAAAGTGTAACGGAAGCCACGGGTAGGAGAAAGAAGAAGTGACCCTCAGTGGAAAATTCAAACACGCGAGGGCTAAAACTGTTCACTGAATGTATGGAGAAGGTCATTAGTAGTTTGGATGCAGTTTATTTATATTTTGTGAGGGAGGAAAAATCTATCACAGTGAGTTGAGGCGTAAATGGAAAGTGTTTGAGATGTTTTCCTAGGAAGGAGAGGGTAATCATTGGAGGAAGAGATAGAATCAAGGGAGGGCCTGATTTCACATTAGAGACTTGAATGTGTTTAAATGATGGGGAGCTGAGAGTAAAGAGGGAGAAGTTGAAGATAAAGGGAAAGAGGGGACAGGCCAGGTCCCTGAGATGGCAGCAAGGGTTGGGATCCAAAAGCTAAGTGGGCAAGTTAGATAGAAGAGTGTGTGCCTTCCGTTAAACCAGGAGGCAAAGTGGAGAGGACCTGCACAGCCGGTAGATAGAAGAAGCTGCAGGATGGCCCAAGACTCACTGCCTCAAGGCTTCTGTCTTATTTATTTACTTATTTATTTAAGATGGAGTCTTCCTTTGTCACTCAGGCTGGAGTACAGTGGTACAATCTTGGCTCACTGCAACCTCTACCTCCTGGGTTCAAGCGATTCTCCTGCCTCAGCCTCCCCAAGTAGCTGGGACTATGGGTGCGACCACCATGCCCAGATAATTTTTTTGTTTGTTTGTTTGTTTTGTATTTTTAGTAGAGACAAGATTTCACCATGTTGGCCAGGCTGGTCTTGAACTCTTGACCTCAGGTGATCCGCCCGCCTCGGCCTCCCAAAGTGCTGGGATTACAGGCGTGAGCCACCGCGCCCGGCTGGCTTCTGTCTTATCTTTGAAAGGAGTAAGAGATAGCATCGACTGAGAATTCAGATGGAAGTACAGATGTGGAAAGTTTGAGGACAGGGATACGGTCTACCAGGGTGGTTTTTCCAGGACTAGAAAAGGCATGGCAGGCAGCACTGAGGACCCAGTTGAGCTTGGTGGTCACAGTGCTGGAGGACCTGGCTAGCTTGCTGCTGTGGCCTTCTCCTGCAGAATCACCTGTTACGCCAGTGCAGTTCAGAGGAAGGACAGCTGCTTCATCCACCAGTGGAATTTTGGCAGGTGATGCAACGAGGTGCAATTTATGTTAGAGGAGACAATGAATAAAATTCTGAGCTGTGCATCTCAGGTATGAGAAAAGAGAGTGCAGGAAGAAGCAGGGTGCTGGATTGAAAGAAAACAGAGGGGTCCATGGATGGGGCACCTGATGGGGTTAGAGGTCAGGAGGAGACAAAGTGATTGAGTAGAGAAGCTGAGAGGATAGAGAAGGCCGTCAGGATTAGTGATTTCAGAGGTGAGGGAGTTCTGGGTGGTGACTAAGTCTAGGGAGTGGTGATGGGAGTGGGTGGCCAAGTCACAGTGGGACAGAAGGTTGTCAGAGATGGGGAAAGCCAGCAGCTGAGAGGCTAGGGTGTGGGCTGCCACTCTCACGGACATGAAGTCATCCCAATGATAGCAGGGGCTCCCTGTACACACCACATCTTACCTCTCTTGGCAACACCCCACTGTGTCTCAACAACGTGGGTTGCTGTGGTGGTGGGTGTACGTGGTGTGGTGATAGTTAAAACTGTGAGGGCTCTGTGAGATGTTTCCATAATAGGAAGAGATTTTGTCACTTGTGTAAGCTTTGTGCAAAGTGGGTTCCTCAGAGCCCTCACATAGCTTGTTATCAAGATGAATCAGGATTGAGAAAAATCTAAGATTCTTCCTCTACTCCCATGCTGATGGCAGCCCGGAATGGAATGCCTCCTCCCCTTCCCCCATTCCCGGAGCCTGCGCCTCTCTCATGTCCTCCCAGCCACTCTGTGTAGATAATTCAGTCTCACTCCCATGTCACCAACTCTGCCTCTTTCTATTTATTTTCACTGTGCCTGTTCTGATTCATGTTATTGCCATCAGTCTGCTAACATTACATTGTTTCTTAACTGATTTATCTGCTCCACACTTTCCCCCCAACTTTCCCCAGCTCCCCCTTCCAGGGGAGAGAGGCCAAAGAGAGGACACTCCTAGAAATGCACTCTCCAAAATACACCCTCCCCACAGCCATCAGCACAGCCTCTGCAAAATGCGGGTTAGTTTAGATGACTCCTGTCATGGAACCTTCTCAGAGGGTCTCTGTGTCTACAGAACAAAGACGACACTCCTTGCTTAGCATGGTACCAAGACTCCTCCTCACCTGACCACCTACATCTCCTCCTTCCATGTCCTATGCACCAGTTCCTGTGGGCTTTTGTATGTTAGCTGTAACAAGCCATGTACTTTCCTGACTCATGCCCTCCTCCTGTTTCTCTGGCTGGCAAGAGCCTGTGCATCCCGTAGGGCTTAGCCGCAGTCACACCTTCTCTTTGGTGCCTTTTTTATCCTCATCATTTAGAATTAATCAGCCCTTTCTCTACAACAAAGCCAGCATGTCAAATCTCTGTTTAGCATACATTGTCAGCCTTGTATTGCAGTCAACTGTTTAGAAGTGGTTCAGGTAACACTTATCTATAAATATGTTTAGTTGTGTGAGACACTGAAGACACAAAGACAGAAGGCCAATTCCTGCCTTCAGAGTGCTCATGTTCTGGTGGCAGGGGGGTGGGGGTTGCTGCTAGGCTGCTAGGCAATGACACAGCTTAGTGGTGTATGCTGTGATGCTTGAAGGACAAGGGTCAGGGAAGACTTCCTAGGGAAAGATGACATTTCAGGCTGCAGGGAGGAGCTGCCTGGCTTTTCAGGTAATTCCACCATGTAGTAGAATTACCAGTTTATATGTCTCTCTCCCCAGCTGCAATCTAAATTACTAAAATTCAGAGAAATGTTTTACTTATCACTGAGTCCCCACACCTCATCCCCAGAGCCTGGCACATCTTAAAGCACAGTGATGGCTGTTAGGATGGGCCTCTGGACTCCTGGAAGGCAGGAGCTCTGTCTTCTCCATTCTTTTATTCTTCTCCCTTCCAGCGCCTTGTCGTGAAGCCTTGGCAGATTGGGAGTTTGTTGAAATGAGTTATGAGAGAGCTTCCCGGAAGTAGCAGGTGCTCTGGGGACCCACGAGCAAACAGTTGGCCTGGGATGTGTCTCAGACTAGACAAGTGCGCACGACTCATGTGACTGCTGTCTAGACCCCAGATGCCAGCAAGCTGATGCTCATCCCGGCTGGGCTCCCTGAGGCTTTCTGACTGAACAAGACCTCCCAGCCTTGGCCTGTTGTCCATCATTCTTTCCTACACACTGCCAGGAAAGGGACAGGGAAGAGACACTTCCAGCAAGCAGAGACAGGGCCAAGAACTCCAGGGACCAGGCTGGAGTGACTCACTGGGACAGCGTGGGGGCACGCTGAGAAGCACCAGCAGAATGCCTCCTGCCCTGGCTGGAGACGGGACCCCAGCATAGTTTTGGAGGCTATAGATTCAGCAGTTGTGGTGTCAGCCATTGAGTCACTCATCTCAAATAAAGGACAGGGGGGACTATTCCCTCAGGGTGAGGCCCAAACAAGAAGCTGACAGGCAGCTTCTGATTTCTCCTGGGGAGAAATTATTGGCTGCTGGGCTGGGTAGTAAGGGAGGGTCCTCCAGTGGAACCTCCTTCCTCCACCTCCCCGCCTGCCACCAATTTGTATTGGGGAGGGGTAGGTATGCAGAGGGTGAAGACATTATTATGAAAACAGGAAAGTGTCCTGAATTCCAGGGCTGAGGAAAATCTCCCCAGGGCTCTCCAGTTCCTACCAGGAAGTGGGGAATTCCCAGCAGCTTGCGGTGGGTGGTGGGGAGGTGGAAAGGGAGAAGTTTCCAGAGGGTCGGGGCTTCCTTAGGGAGGGCCCTCCCATCCTGAGGCAAATCCCTGCTCATCCCTTGAAGATAGAAGTGGGCTTTGGGATCCAAGGTGCCCTTTAGCTTAGGATGTAGGGCATGGAATTCTTACTCACAGGACAGCCTCTCTCCTCATGCCTTGACAAGGAGCCAAGACAGACGCCCTCCCCTCCAGCAGCCGGCTCCTTCGGGTTCCTCCTCCTCCTCTCCTCCGAGCGCTCCTCCCTGGACTTCTTTATTCCCCTCATTGTCTTCTCATCTCTCCACTGAAACTAGGAGAAGGTGGAGAGTGGGCCTAGACTGTTCCTCTCTGAAAGGGTCCCTGAGTTGGGTAAGAAGAGCTGGTTTGTGGTCACGGCCTGCAATCCAGTAAGCTCGGGCTCTGCCTGTGGCCAAGTTGCTCAGCTACTCCAAGTCCAGTCTTGCTCCTCTGCAAAATGGGGATGCCCCTTTCCAAAACTGTTGTGCTGAGCCATTGCATGTTAGACTCTTTGCAAATTTGCTTTAGAGACTGTTGTTCATTAGTCGAATATCCATTCGGCACATTTATTGTGTGCTCAGTATGTGCTATGTGCTGTTCTGTGGGCTAAGAATGTAGAGTGAACAAAGCAGACAAAACCCCTGCCCTCCTGGAGCTCACACTTTAGTGGGGAAGATGAACAGGAAGGAAGCCAGCAAATACACAAACATGTAATACATAATAAATACAATTGCCTGCCATGCAAAAAATAAGGAAAGGTGACAGAGGGTGGAGAGTTCTATCTTAGGATGCTCAGCAAGAGCCTCTCTGAGGAGGTGACATTTGAACAGAGGCCTGGATGTGGTGAAGGGGATGGCCAGGTGACAATGTCTGGGAGGGCCTTCCAGGCAGATGGAGCAGTGCCAGCCAGTGCTCTGAGGCAGGGAGCAGCTTGCTCAGGGACCAGCAAGGAGTCTGAGGGTCAGGAGTGGAGTGAGCAGGACACAGTTCCAGGGAAATTAGGTCAGAGGACAAGGTAAGGCCAGGTTTCCTAGGGCCTTGTTTGTCACTTTAGGGAGCTTGCGTTTTATTCTAAGTAATGGTTTTGAACAAGGGAGTGACATGATCTGATTTATGTTTTTAAAAGATTCCTCTGCGTGGAGAATTTGCTGGCAAAGCGGGGCCAGGAGAGCAGTCAAGAGGCTGTGGTCATTATTCACCACAGTGCTCCCCTTCTTCCATCTCTCCTCAGCCAAACTCCTCATTTCCTCCTTACTGCGCCTGGAGTCTGTCTGCACACTTTGGAAGCTGCAGTGGGCTTCCCCCAGGGGCTTTGGCAGCCTCCAGCTCTCTGAGGCTTGCGATGCTCTTGGTCCGCTCCTCCTGTTGGGAACCTCCACTCCCTGGCACCTCGGTGCTGCACCACGCAACCTAAAGTGCCCATTCGGGACACAAAGCACAGCACCTGTATGAGGTCCACTCTCTGACCATCCCTTCTTTCCTCCTCTGCGGGCTCCTCTCCTCTCCCTGAGGCAGAGGTGTTCTGTTCTGACTGCAGTTCTGCTGTCACCCCCACCGTCCCGTTCCCTGCTGCAGGTGCAGCTGTGGTGCTTCCTGGTGAGTCAGATGCTCCCAATTGCATCCCGTCACCAGTGTCTACTAGGTGTCCACTCCGGGCATGCCTCAGGTACCTCCAAACTGAAGGCAAAGAAGGCAGACTAAACCCCTCCCCTGAGGGAGGTCTCATTCTAGTGGTGGAGATAGAAAAACACATGCACAACCTATGATCTATCAGTCGGGGAATGATAAATGCCAAGATTAAAATTAAAGCAAGGGAAGCACATTGAGAATGATGGGGGTCAGGGTCCACTCTAGACAGAAACCTGGATTATTTGAATGCGCAAGTCATGTGAGTGTCAAGGGAAAGAGTGTTTCCGGCAGAGGAAAGAGCAAGTGCGTGGCCCCAGTTGGAAAATGAGCTCGTAAAGAAGGCGAATGTGGCTGGAGGGTGAAGGGGAGCACGACTCACACCCCCATGACCATGGCCCAGACCATGTAAACTCTTCCCATGTAAAGTCTCTCCACCTGCAGCTCACCCTCCTCCAATCTGTGGTCCCCACTCCAGTCACCCTGGACTTTCCAAGGTGAAATTTTGCACACTGGGAACCTCTGCTATAAACCATTCACTGGCTTCTCATGGCTCTTAGGATAAAGACCAAACTGTGAGGGACCACTGGGCCACTCCCCGCCTCTTCTCACCACCCACCTCACACCCTCTACTCCAAATTTTATGACCAACTTTCAGTTCCTAGAATGCACTGACTCTTGACTGAGGTCTTCCTACTTTCTGGTTCCTCTGGTCCACACATTTTTGCTGCCAGCCTCCAGCCCTTGCTCCCTTACCCACCTACCTCCTACTCACTCGCCAGGAAATCAGCAGGGGTGTGACCTCCAGCCGCCTTCCGTGATCTCAAGGTGGGCGAGGTGTCCCTCCCAGGTGCTACATTGCAAGTGCCTGAGTATGTCTCTGTACCTCTGCAAGCCTGACAGGCCCATGAGTGCTTGTCTAGCTCATCGGAGGTGGAAACTTCAGCTCGTAGCACTGGACTTGGCACACAGAAGGTGCTCATTAAATATTTTTTGAATAGATGGAAGGGTGATGTGGGAATGGAAATGGGAATGGTGCATCTGGAAAGGAAAAGGCATTCCAAGGAGGGGGATGATGGAGAAGGGCATGGCAAAGGCAGAATTGTGGAGACGGCCGTGTGTGCTATGTCACATGCAGCAGCAAAGGAGGCCAGCCTGATGGAGCAGAAGGTGAGGAGGTCAAAGAGGAGGTTGGGGCCAAGCGAGGGCATTTGGACTTTATTCTGGAGGCAGCAAGGAGCCTCTGAAGATTATAATCAAGATGTGACATGGTCACAGCTGTGTTTAAGGACATCAATCTGGTATGACCTGCAGGTGAAACTGCAGGGCAGGGAGGAGAGAGGGGAGGGATTTGGAGACTACCCCCACTTTTGGGGGTCAGCAGGCAGACTATTCTAAACCCCTTCTTCAGCAGTAAGACCCTGGTCTAGCCACAAGCCTCAGTGACCCTGGACAGTGAGCCTCCCCTCCCAGGGTTCCTCCTCCCTTCGGCAGAGGCGGATTGCCCTTCCTGGTGACTCACCCCAGAGGGGTCAGCTCCAAGCAGAAAGTCATTGTTGACAGGAAGAGGGGTCAGACTTTCCCTTCTCCGGCCAGCTTCCTGGGTACCAAAATAGCAACGCAGCACAGCAAAGAGCTGGGGTAGTGGAGGCCTCCCAAATGGGTTGGAGGACACATTGGCCCCACCCCATGCTGCCCACCCACCCATGGGACCCACCATCCCACATGACAGCCAGCCTGACAGCACCATTCGCTGGTGAGTCAGGCAGCCCTGGAAACCCTCTCACAGCCAGCCGAGGAGATGGGAGGGACACAGAGAGAGGAGGTGCCATTTCAGCCCCCCGTGCCAGGCAGGTCGGGGTGAGAAGGGCACACCAATTAGGGCTGGTTCTGAGGCTCGCATCCGGAGGGAGATGCTGGAACCAGGGGGCATCCGAGTTGGGGACACAGTCTGGGAAGGTGTCTAAAGGAAGTGAGAATTGAAGGAGGGACAGAGTGCTACCCAGAAGGGCATAAATAGAGGCTGGGACCGGGTCAGGAAACATGTCCCTCTGGTGTAGAAGCTGCAAGTGAGAAATCACTGTGGTAGGAACCTCAGCAGGCTGCCTCCAGCTCCAGAAGCTGTTGGAGTTGCGGATTTGTTCTCTGTAGAGGAGCGACATCACCTGTGTGGTCTGGTTCCTAGGCTAGACCATCCTCTAGAATTCTGTGTGAGCCAGAATGTTCAACTAATAAGAGAAGGCTGCACACTGGGGGCAAAGGGCGGGAAAGAAGGGGGGCTTGCAGCATCTGCAGGGGCCAGAAACCACATGCACAGAGGTGCTTTCTCAGTCAGAAAAGAGCTTAGGAAACATTGAACCAGAGAACAATGCAAGCAAACCTGTGTCCAGGAGTGGCTCCAGTGAAACCCACCTCATTCTCTGGGTATGGAATTCCAAACACCCCTTGTACAGGAGGAAGCAGCTACAGACTGTCCTACTCACCAGCTGGGTGGCACCTCCAGCTTTAAGTAATGGGTAAACTGGCTCAAGCAAGCCTGGGACTCAGAGATAGATGTGCAAAGCAGAGATGTTGCCATGCCTAGGCTGGGGGCTTTCAGCCAATTGGTGAGGGGAATGGAGGAGAAAGGAGAGAGGGGTGTTGGGCTGAGGGCCAGGATATTAAGAAAAGGGATGTATCCTGAGAGATGGGCTAAGGACCTAGAGGGTGAAGAGAAACACCCCCTCCCACAGCCCCTGCAGCACCCAGAGTTGCAAGATCCGAGATGTTCCTTTCTGTCCTCTCTTTGCTGTCCCCCTCTCCTCCTGGCCCTCCCAGCATTGCAGACCCTGCCTCTGGTTCGCCGCTGGGCTAAGGGCAAAACAGAAGCAGTAGCCTGAGCTGCTTTGTCCTGCCTGGATTTCTGTTCTTGCAGTTGCCACAGAGCTGGCTCCTTCCCATCAGGCTGGTCTTGGCTTGAACGTTACATCCTCCAAGAGGCCTTTGCTAGCCACCACAGTGATGTAGTCCACCCTGACATCACTATCACAGTCCCTGCTTTAGTTTTAAGATAGCACTTACCACGAACTGGTATTTTCTCTCGTTTCCTTGTTTATTTTTGTCTCCCCCAACTAGAATGGAAGCTCCCTGAGAGCAGGAACCTTGTCAGTGTTGTTCATGGCTATATCCCCAGCACTCAGAACAGGGCCTGGCACAGAGTAGGTGCTCAAATATTTAGCTGATTCATGATTAAATAATAATTGCTAACATTGGTTCAGTGTTACTACATGATAAGTACTTATTTCAGTTATTAACTCATGGACGAGTGAGCTATAGGCATCAGGGCAAATCCAGCTCCCTGCCTGTTTTTATAAATACATTTTATTGGAACACATGCCCATCGTGTACATTTTGTCCATGACCACTTTCATGATACAATGGCAGCGTGGAGTAGTTGTGACAGAGCCTGAGGCCTCCTAGAAGTACTAGAAGCTTTTCCTTACCCCTCCAACTCTCTACCACTCACATTTACCACACCAAGCCAGTCTCCCCTCTGCCCTTTGTTTTTGCTGCTCCCTCTGCCTGGGACCCCCTTCCCTGCCCGGTCCTTCTCTCTTTTCCTTGGCTCACCTGTCATTGGCCCTGAAAATTGCACCTGATCCTGGACCTTCTCCTGGAGGCTCCCAGAGCAACCTGGGCTTCCTCCCCCGTAGCACTAACTATGGGATGCTGTCACTGGCTGCTTACCAGGCTCACCCCTTCCAACTCTGCTGGACTGTGAGCTCATTGACAGTAGACTATCTTCTACTTTGGAAATCCCAGCACTTAATCTTGAGCCAGGCGCATAGTAAACATTAAGTAAAGATTTATCAGCCGGGCACAGTGGCTCACACCTGTAATTCCAGCACTTTAGGAGGTCGAGTTGGGTGGACCACTTGAGGTCAGGAGTTCGAGACCAGCCTGGCTAACATGGTAAAACCCCATCTCTACTAAAAACACAAAAATTAGCCAGGCATGATGGCGGGCCCCTGTAGTCCCAGCTACCTGGGAGGCTGAGGTGGGAGAATCGCTTGAACCTGGGAGGCGGAGGTTGCAGTGAGCCGAGATCGTGCCACTGCACTCCAGCCTGGGTGACAGAGCAAGAGATCAAGACTCTGTCTGAAAAAAAAAGAAAAGATTTATCCAGTGGATGGCTATCCGATTTTTGTCAGGCATAGGGGTGAATAACGGTGCACACTAAAAATATTTACTATCTGTCCCTTCACAGAAAAGATCTGTAGACCCCTGTAGTAACTCAGTTAATCCTCACCAGTACCATTAAGGTCAGTGCTGTTATTATCTCCATTTTATAGATAAGGCAACTGAGGCATAGAGGCACAGAGGGCTTGTCTAAGATTACACAGCTATTAAGTACAGAGGCTGGAGTTGAATCAGGCAGTCTCGCTCCAGCCCATGTTGGATTATTCCCTTTCTAAGAATGTTACCTGCTTCATTCCCTTTCTAAGAATGATCAGGAAGTGCTGATGGGGTGGGAGGGATGGGCTGGCCAACGTCATAATGGAAGCAGCACAGCAGGAAGGAGAGCTGGGAGCCCAGCAGAGCCCTGATGGCCCAGGGCTATTGTTTTTGAGGCTTGGCCTGATTCTGGGACCCAGAGCTCTCAAATTCTGTTTCCTAGAGCAGGAGTCCTACCCCTAAACATACATAAACACCCCCAACCTTCCCAATCTGAAGACTGAGTGTAGAATACTCCCCACTTAGGACTTGAGGTCTCAACATTTTCCTTAAACCTTTGACCCCTGCTACGAGTTGTCTACATGAGAGTTGTCTTAGTCTGTTTTCTGCTGCTATAGCAGAATGCTTGAGACTGGGTAATTTATAAAGAAAAGAAATTTATTTCCCCAGTTCTGGAAGCAGGGAAGTCCAAGGGCATGGCCCCAGCATCTGCCTGGCATCTGGTGAGGGTCTTCTTGCTGTGTTATAACAGGGTAAAAGGGCAAGCAAGCACGTGAGACACAAAGAGAGAAGCATCAGAGGACAGAATCAATGGATAACAGCACACTCACATGATAACATGAATCCATTCATGAGGACTCCCCCTCGTAGCCCCACTTCCCAACATGGTCACATTGAGGATTATGTTTCTAACACATGAACTTTTGGGGGACATGTTAAAACCATAGCAAGAACAAGGATCCAGTGGTCTCTGATTTAACACAGTTAGGTTAATTTAAGGCTGAATATACTGTTATTTAAAAAGAGGTCGGGTGAGGTAACTCATGCCTGTAATCCCAGCGCTTTGGGAGTCTGAGGCAGGTGGATCACCTGAGGTCAGGAGTTCAAGACCAGCCTGGACAACATTGTGAAACCCCATCTCTACTAGAATACAAAAATTAGCTGGGCACAGTGGCGCACATCTGTAGTCCCAGCAACACAGGAGGCTGAGGCAGGAAAATTGCTTGAACCCAAGAGGCAGATGTTGCAGTGAACCAAGATCGTGCCACTGCAGGCGAGACTCCATCTCAAAAAAAAAGAAATTTTTGTTGTAGTTCCACAAAAGAATGATCTGGCTTCTATGGGCTTCACAGTTTAAACATGTTCAAGAACTTCCCATTCTTCTGATGTTGACATTTGGATGCGGTTCAACTCAGAGGTTAAAAAGAAAATGAAGAAGTAAATCCTCTAGAATCAGAAGAAAAATTGCAGCCTTGAAAATCACAGCTCTACTCATGAGGCCTCCCAGATGTGCTAGAAGCTTTTCCTTACTGATAAGAAGTGCAAAAAAAAAAAAGGAAGGCAAGTGCTTTCTCCTTAAGGCCCCCAGAGCAACCTGGGCTTCCTCCCCGATAGCACTAATTATGGGATGCTGTCACCGCCTGCTTCCAGCCTCAACCCTCCAGCCCACCGGATCGTGAGCTCACTGACAGTAGACTGTCTTCTACTTTGGAAATCCCAGCACGTAACGTTAAGCCAGGCACATAGAAAACATTCAATAAAGATTTATCCAGTGTATGGCTATCCAATTTTTGTCAGGCGTAGGGGTGTATAATGGAAAACAAGACGGAAGCAGAAGGTTGGGACCAACCTGACGAAGGCCCTGGCATCAGTCAAGGATGCTAGCATTCATGCTGTGGGTGTGTGGAGCCACTGTCAGCACTAGGTGAGGCCACGGCAGGGAGGACAATGCCCATCGGCAGGACTGCTATGCCACGTGAGGGCTGGAGCAGAGCAAGGACAGACCAAGAGTGAGGAAGGCCTGACAGGTGCCCCAGCATCCTGTATGCATGCAGGTCTCTGCAGCCTTTGGAGAGCCTGGACAAGTACCCCGAGTTCTGCTAGCACCTGGGTTACACTGACAGAGCAAGTTCTGACCTGCAGCTCTGGTATCCTGCCAGAACCCATGACCTCACCCAAGTGCAGAGGGCCCATGACAAGCATGTGACACAGCAGCCAGCACGGGGACAGGCCACAGTGGGATGAAGGGATGGAGCTTAGCTTAGAAACAGGAGAGGGAAAAAGGTTACTTCCAGCAGGGAGAATGGCCTGGATTCATAAAATCCATTCATTCACTCATTCATTCATCCATTCAACAAAGCTTTATTGAGCACCTAGTATATATGGGGTCTGTGGGAGATAAAAGCTGTCTCTACATTCATAGTTTATTAAGAAGAAGGGTAAGAAATGTACATAAACACAAGAGAGACACAGAGACCAGAGAACCATGGGGCCAGAGGAGAGAGGAAGCATTCCTGTTGAGAGTGAGGGGGAAGGCTTCCCGAGGAGGGGACATTTCAGACAGGCCCTAAAGATGAGTACAAGGAGATTCCAGCAAGAAGACATGGGAGGGGCAAGCAGGGAAGGCAGGAGACCATGAGCTCCTGGGGGTGGGAACCATGGCAATCTGGTTCCTAATTGTCCCTGGTCCCCGCTTGGTGGTCAGTGAGCATTTGTCTTGTTTGTTGAATGAGACAATGACTGTTTCCTGGCCCCTCCTTCTCTCTTCACCTGGATCCACCACTGATTACCCGAATTTCTCCCTCTACAGCACTTAGTCTCCTGAGCTCTGTTCCTTCTGCCAAACCCACATCTTGGCCCTCAAAGGCAAAATGTCCCTTTCTCTGACCCCACACACCCTCTCCTCATATCCTTGATCTCACCCCTGCCTATCCCCAGGACCCTGCTCCTTCAATGGCCCTGTCTCTCCATCTGCTTAGCTTCTCCCTCTGTGGGCTCCTTCCCTTTAGCTGATAAACCTGTATAAGTGTCTGGCACTCCCCCAAGCCCTCACTTCCTAATAAGATGCTGCATTTCCTAAGAACAAGTCCAGGCACCACGGGATGTGCCTCTTCACGGACCCCCTTCACGGACCCCATCAGATGGTGCCCTATGCTTGGAAAACATTCATTGAATGGATGCATCCAATCCTGTCATCTCCTAGCATCCTCAGTGGTCCTCAATGTAAAGACAAATGTCACGTGTATGACCTACAGATGCCCAGTGAATGGGATTGATCTGGCCTGCCTCTCACTTCCTCTAGTCTTCCTCCCCAGCTCCAGCCATTCCTGAGTAATTATACTACCCAGAACCCACTACACTGCCCTTGCCTCTCCTGAGCTTTGTGCATGCTGTTCCCTCTCTCTGGAATGCTCATCACCACGTGCACTTTTGCTCTCAATGCAGCTCAAGGGTCTCCTCCTCCCACGAGACTGTGAGCATCCTGGGAGTAAAAGGTGGTCCTGGTTAATAACTTTAGCCCTAGTGCCTACGTAGCTGCTCAATAGATGTTCATCAAATAAGCAAGTTAAGGAATATAGGGAGAAGTGCTAGTGATTCCAGAGGCATATGCTCAATTTTCCTCTTGAGTCCTGGCTCCCACCTGCAAAAAGAGGTGAAATTCCTTAGGGGCACAGAGTGTCCAAGAAGACATGAGCCTATAGTCTGGTTTCCCCCAAACTCAGCTCTAGGAAGATTCTTCTTTTAAGCTGGCTTAAAGAATTAGGCATGTGCTTAATGATTTTCTTTTAATTCAAGGCAGAACGGGAGTATGACTTCTATTGTCACGTTCTAAAAATATTTTTTCTATGGTTCTCTGCTTTCTTCACAGTAAAATAGCCTTGGCATGACCCTGTTTTTGCATAACTGAAAACACAATTTAATGAAATAGCACTTTATGAGCTTTAAGGGAAGCAAATATCTGACCTAATCAGGGGTGAAAAAGGGGATAGAGACTCTATGCCAGGCTGTTCCATCTCTGTTAGGAAAGGCCCAGGGCCAGGCAGTTCCCAGCTTTTCAAGGAACATTGGCACTGGAGTCCGGGATCAATTATCCTCAATCAATCAGCAAATATTTATTGCATGAGTACAGCATGGGGGCCTATAGCTGCAGAAAATAAGATGCATGTGAACCTGGTTTGCTTTCTATGGTGAGCTCTGTCTGGTCATATCATTCCCGTTACTTCTATGAATAATTGTAGCTAATAGTCACTGGGCAGCCACTCTGCAGCATGGGCCTGGTTGTACACTATGTTGACTTTTTGTAACACTCTGAGACACGTAGTATGACTTCCACTTAGTAGATGAGGAAATTGAAGTTCATAAAAGTTCCTACATTGCCCCAGGTCACAAAGCTAGAAAGTAGCAGATCTGAGAGCTGAATGTAGATCTGATTTCAACCCCAAAGTTCTTTACTAATGATAGCCAACATCACATGAGTCTTCTAAGATTACAGAGCATTTTCCAGTAAATTTCTAATTTGATTCTGTCACTACTCATGGGAGGCCAAAATTATGGTAATTCCCATTTTACAGATAAGAGAACTGAGGCTTGGAGGATTCAAGCAACTTGCCAAAGGTCCCTGTTGGTAAGTGGTATATCCAAAAAGATCTGAGCTGAAGCCAATTCCTGCCTTCCTTCTGCTACACCTTGGCAAGGACTGGATCATTGAGTGTTGGCCCCTCAGCTGCTTCTAGCAAAGAGCTGGACACTGACAGGCAGAATTCTCACCTAACAGCCCCAGCGAACACCCTGGTGCCAAGCCATGGATGGCCCTGACTGGACTCTGCCCCAGACACCTGCCCATGGAGGACAGAAGAGGAGGCTGTTCCAGGCCAAGTGACCAGCTGCTCTGGGGACTCGCAGCCCGGCACTGGGAGCTGACAGGGAGCAGGAGGGGCAGAGCGCTCTGCCTGGGCTCCAACAAACAGGCTTTCTAGTGAATGGACCAATTGGCAGTTGTGGGTTATGTGGCCAGTTGTGGTTAGGGGAAGGGAGGAGCTCCTGGAGGAACACTGCATTCCTGCTCCTGTCAGTGACTCCAAGAGAATTCTGAACTAAGAGGTGGGAGCACAAGCCGTGTCAACTCCTCTGGGCTCCAGAATTAAGCCCACTCCCACATCCTCCTGGCCCCTGGAGCAGGAACTCTCCCCATGACAGGATTCAGAAGGGGCTTTCCTGAGTGGAACCAGCCTTGGTCATACGCCACCCCGCTCCCCGCACCCCCGCCACTGTTCCCTGACTGAGAAGGCATTAGCACAGACACTCTGGAGTCCCCCTTTAATGACACCTGAGGTAGCACTGACTGAACAACAAATGCAGTGCCCTCTCTGCTTCACCAGCCCCTCAACAACGACCACTCTACGCCTTCTCTAGCTATATTCTGTATTCTATATATTCTAAGCAATGCTTTAGGCATTTTATGCATAATCACCTAACTGATCCTTATACCAACCCTACGAGTAAGGCACCATTATTATTACTATTTATTTTTTATTTTTTTTTTTTTTTTTTTTTGAGACGGAGTCTCACTCTGTCGCCCAGGCTGGAGTGCAGTGGCCGGATCTCGGCTCACTGTAAGCTCCGCCTCCCGGGTTTAGGCCATTCTCCTGCCTCAGCCTCCCGAGTAGCTGGGACTACAGGCGCCTGCCACCATGCCTGGCTAGTTTTTTGTAGTTTTGGTAGAGACGGGTTTTCACCGTGTTAGCCAGGATGGTCTCGATTTGACCTCGTGATCTGTCCTCCTCGGTCTCCCAAAGTGCTGGGATTACAGGCGTGAGCCACCACGCCTGGCCGAGTAAGGGCACCATTATTAACTTCATTTTACAGATGAGAAAACTGAGGCACAAAAAGGTTAGGTACCCTACCCAGGGTCATGGAGTTATCAGGAGGCAGAGCTCGGATTTTAGCCCAAGCAGTCGGGTTCCAGAGCTAATGCTCTTACTCGCCACATTCCACTTGTGAGGGCTGTGAGACTTTTCCTTCCCCCAGGGAGAAGTGCCTAGCAGCAGCCAATGGAAAGGGCACTTGTCTTCTGGCTGGAGGACCCGGGACTGGGCTGGGCTGGGCCCCCGGCCCGGGGCTCACGGCAGCCACAGAAATGAGTGAGTATTGCTTGTTGTATTTGGAGTCACCCATGACTTTCCTCCCTTCACACAGGGCAACCTTAGGAAGGTGTCCTCTCCCCACTTACTCTCCTGCTCTGGGCCTCCCCCATCTCTGCCCAGCCTGGCCTCCACACAGGCATCCAAGCATCACCTTGGACTTCCCAGTTGGCACTGGGCAAACCAACATAGAGAACCAAGACAAGGAGCAACCTTAAATCACGTAAGTGGAATAGAGGGGTCTATCTCTCTGGCTGTATCTAGGACCTGATTTCTTCTAATTCCCAATCTCTTCTCTACTTCAGGTTTCTGATTTCCTTCAAGTGACTTCTGAAGCCAAACCACTTTGGGCCTTTGGGGCACTGGAACATTTCTTCATTGTCATACTCATACCCCTTGATGTGTGTGTCCCTGGCAGTCTGTGAGGAGGGAGGCCATGTAATTCAACAAAGTGTGGACAAGCACAGGCCAGGCATGCAGCAGGCACTAAAAACGTTTATTGTACTAACAGATGACTACAGATGGTGTAGGTTCTCACTTCCTGTTTCTAGGTAATTCTCTGCCTCATTTACTCTGAAGTCACATAGGGCCAGGATAGGAAGTGAGCTTGCTGTGATGCTTGGGCACCAGCTGACACATCATCCTTTTCATGATTCTCTTTTTCCGATGAAGGTTGGAAACTTTCATTCTAGAAGGGTCCTCAGCTGAGGGGTTGTGACTTTAGGGGGTAGGGAGGCCACTTGGGAAGCCAGAATTCACTGTGGATAAATTGTTTATCAATTTCTGGGTTAGATTTTTCAGTTCTGAGGGGTTCATGAGAGCAACCTAAGAATCGGTCCTGCTGAGGTCCAGGAGACAGTGCTGGGCCTGGTTGTGGCAGGAAGCTCCAGGAGAGGAAAGTGGACAGGCTGCTGATACAGTCTTGCATTGCAGCAGTGCTTGCCCTTTGTGGGTGGCACAAGTCCTGAAGCCAGCACGTATTTCTGTGGCTCTGGGACAAGGGGGACAGCTGACTTTCCCCCAGCCATAGGATGGCGTGGTCTCAACAAGTATCAATAGTTCCAAAGTACCAAAGATTGTCTCTCGGTAGTTTGCCAAACACAAAGGCTTCACAGCAGCCCTAGGAAGCTGGCAGGTGGGAGCTGCTGTTCCCATTTAATTGACAAGGACATTCTGTCCAAGATCCTTCCCTGGTGGCTGCTTTACCAACCTTCATGCTGCCCCTCATCTTGAAAGTGGGAGAAGACATAACTGAAAGGGCAGGCTGCAGTACAAAGGACATAGGTGCATGGCTGGGAGATGGAACGCTCTGGCTCTGACGTCCTGCTCCCAAATCTGGTCAGCCAGGAGTCCTACATTCTGGCCCTTTCTGTAGCACTGGGACAAGAAAGCAGCATTTTCTTTGCAGCCCCAGCTTCCAAGGTAGCTGCTGTCCACCCCCAGTTGACTTTCTAAAGAGCCACAGAGCCACTTAGGTGGAAGAAAGAAAGGTGGGAAGGAAGGAGAAAAGGAAGGGAGAAAGAAAGGAAGAGAGAAGAAATAGAAAAAAGAAAGAAAAGAGAAAGAGAAAGAAATGAAGAATGAAAGGGAGAACAAACAAAAGAAAAGTAGGAAAGAAAAAAGAAGAAAGGGAGGAGGAATGGAGGGATGCATGAATAAAGGGAGAAAGAAAGAAAAGAGAAACAGAAAGGAAGAAAGAAAGCTCTTTGTGATAGAAGGCCATTCCCTAGAAGAGATCTCAAGAGGAAATTGGCTGTCAAATAGTTTCAAGGAAATGACATTTGGACAACCAGCAAATGAGGGTTTCCTCCCACTTCCTGCCATCCATCTCCATTTCCCTCTGTTCAATCTCTCACCTCCCTCCAGTGGTTCATTCCTCTGACAAATAGCATCTCTCCCATGCTCCCTTCTACTCTCTTCTGGAGTCAGCTGAGCTCTGCTTCCTTGATGATGCTACATTAGGAAATCGTCAAAACCCCAAATCTCGGATGCTTCCAATTCCCCTATACCTGTCCCAGAACCTGGCCTGGGACATGACTTCACTGGTAGTCAGCAGGGAGGCCAGCAGCTAAGCTGACCAAGGTAAGCATGCAGAGCTGAGTCCTCTTACTCCAGGACTCACTCTGGAGGTCCCCGCCCTCAACTCATCATTCATGTGTGACTCTGGAGAAGGAGGCTTATCCTGTCTGGGCCTCCATTTTTCATCCGAGGCAACATGGGGTGAAAAATCTCTTTCTGTGGTACCAGCACTCCTTGCCCATGGATGGGTACAAACAGCTTGCATGGATGTGAAGAACTAAGACACCATGTGCAGACGGACACCATCCTGCTGACTTGGCCCTAAGATGCAGGCAGGACCTGCCAGCCACAAGTCTCCCAGCCAGCCAGGCAGACGCACTGGGGCTGGGGGGCTTGCGGAGGGTGGAGGGAAGAACATCAGGGCAGGAGCAAGTGGAGGAGACTCAGGTGAGTCACTTGAGGCTAGCCATCAGCTTTTCCAGCCTCAATTTCCCTGTGTCTGGTGACAAAATATGTCCACATCAAGCAGATCCACAATCCCTTCTTTTAAGGTAACAGAGAAGAGACAGCTGCAAGTCCCACTGTGGAGTCATGGTTATCAAGGACCTTGCTCATCCCTCTGCAACTCCGTGAAGGCAGAGCCTCCCAGAGCCCCACAGCCCACATGTCCAAAGAGCTTTCATCACTGAACCCCTACTGTGTGTTGTGCATTGCCCTAGGGACTCCCATATGACCCATTTGACCTCATGACCACTCCTTGGGGAAAGTCTTAAAATTGCCACTGTACAAATGAGGAAAGAGAGGCTCAAAAAGCTAAGGAGTTTGTCCAAAGTTACACAGCAAATGAATGGCAGAGCTGGGACTAAAATCTGACCTTGGGACTCCCAAGTCCACTGCACCATTGCGGTGTCATTGCTTTAGAACCCATGTGAGTGAACAGATAATAGTAACAATAGCACTTACTGTCTTCAGGCCCTGTGCTAAATACTTCACAGGCCTTATCTCATTCCATACTCATAACACCTTAGTTCAGAGAGAGAAATTAACATCTCTGTTTTATAGACAAGGGAACTGAGAGAAGTTTGTCCAATGTCACACAGCAAATAACTTGGCAGAGCTACCAAGGTCAAATCACTTGTAAGTAGTGGAGTCAGGTTCAAACTAGGGTATGTAAAGAACTTCAGTTTGGGCAATGAGGACCTCAAGCCTTGCACCAACGTGGAGAATGATTACGCTCCTCCAGAAGCTGAGCAAAGTCCAAATGCCAGCCTCAGTGAACCTGGGCCAGGGCTGGGTTGGTGAAGGAGGGAGCAAGTAAAACTGGACCCCATTCTCAACAAGTCTGTTGGTTTATCTTTCTCAGGTTCCTTCCTCTAATTTTTTATCAGTCTTAAGAACTGTAGTGTCAACATGTTATCTTAAATCATTATTGTACAGTGACCATGTCATTGGTGTATCCCCAGGGCCCAGCACAGTGCCTAGCATCTGGTAGCACATATTTGTCAAAAGAACAAAGTATTCTCTAATGGCCTAATTCAACTCAACCATCATTAACTGGGTACCCATTATGTGCTAGGTACCATTGATCCAGAGGTGACTGAGCATGGGTGCCACCTGGAGGAAGTCTCGGTCTAGGGTGGGGACAGAATGTAACCATCGGTACCACCTTACACACTTCAAAAAGTACTGTGGAGAATGAATGGATGGCAAACGACTTATCAGAGCCAGCACTGAGGAATGAGCCAAGTCCAGTGGGAACACAAGAAAAGGACCCTTTGCTCTGCTGGGAGAGTCACAGAAGGCTTTGCTAGTGGAGGATGAGATGCGATTTCAGCCTGAAATGAGGAGTTTGTCTTCAGCCATGTGGAGAAAGGAGCATTCCAAGCAGAGGGACCAGTCTGAGCAAAGGCATTCAGGTGTAAAATTATTGCCTAGGACTGGAGTGAGGGATATGTAGTGCAACTGACAAGAGACTCCTCTTCAAGAGCAGGCCACATATCCTTTATTTCCCAGGGGGTGGAAATGGGCAGCCTCACAGAGGAATTGAATCATAATGAATTGAAGAAAGAAAAAGCCCCTGAAGTTGGCATTATAATTAATAGGTTTAGGCTCAGGCTCATCCTACTAATCCTCACTTAGATTCATTCTCATATAGAAACAAAACGTGATTAATCACCTCAGTAAGTGCAATTTCCGAAAACATTCAGGGAAATCTAGGGTCCAGGTGCAGGACCTTTCCAATCTGAGCTGGATTTTGCCTCCAGGAGAGAGCATGGGTACCAGCCAACATTTTCATCATCTAAGGGTCAGGTGCCCTGAAGTGTCTGCTGGCACCCAGGGAACAGCCCCCCAGCTTGCTGTCGTAGGACACAGCTGCTCCCTTCCTGGTCAGGTAGCTGGCATCCCTCCCATAATGGGACTTGAGGCTGGGCGGGCTGCTTGGGGACTGCAGAGGAAGAAGGGGGCTGCCGGCAAACCTGCTGACTCAGGCTCCACGAGGGAGCAAGTAACACTGGACTCCTTTCGGCACTCCGAGAATGGGGTGGGGGCGTCTTCAAAGGATTTTCCTCCCTTCCCAGTGCTTGTCCCTGCTCTCGGTCCGTTTTCTGCTAAGATTTGGGGATTTTCAGGCCTGGAGGGAAAGTCCCTTGGGAAGATCATAGAAAGAGCGCTAGCACCGGATCAGTCTGGAGAGTGCGGAAGGAAAGGGTCGGTCCGCAGAGGGCGCGGGGAAGGCGGGGTGGGGACGCGGTGGAGCCCGCGCTCCTTTGCTGAAGACTTGGAAGTGCAGCGCAGAAGACAGAGGGTGACTGGGAAGACGCGCGAGCGGGGCCGGCCGGCCGGCGGGTGGGGGAGGG
>NW_012110042.1:917819-945646 GCF_000951045.1 Mandrillus leucophaeus | reverse complement strand
GACAAACAGCCCCTCGCTGGGGCTGCTTGGGGCTAGCTCACAATCTCTTTTTCTTGCAAATTCTGGTTTCATCGGTTGGGGAGATTCTGGGCTTTGTGGTGGTTTATGGTGGTTTGCAGTGCTTGAGGAAAATGGAAAGAGGGTTTGGTGTTGCAGAGCTGTATCCAGGGGCAGGGTCTGCTCCTGACTGTGCAGGGGATGCCCTGCCCTAACTGTGGCAGTAGCAGATGCAGCCGTAGAAAGTGAGGGCGGCACTGTTCATGACCAGTCAGTGGGCTCATAATGGGTTTGCTTCTGAGGAGTCCTAGAAGAAAATGAGAGGGGAAACCTGGGGGGGAAAGAGCAGAAAATTATTTGGGGGTAGAGGAGAGAGGGTTGCAGGTGAGGTGAGAGAGAAAGGGAAGAGTGGGTCCACAGAAAGAAAGTGCCCCACTGAGAGAGAGGAGATAGGGTTGAGAGGGGAAGGGAGAAGGGTTAGCCTTAGGCAGGAAAGCAAAGCTTCAGGGCTGAAGGGGAGACCATGAGGAAAGAAGAGGAAGACAAGGGGGCTGTGTTTAGACAGGGGAAATCCAAGGGCCCGGTTCTGCCAGGTCTCTCCAGAGGCCTTGTTGAGGGGGAAGATGAAATGGAATAGGATAGGTGGCAGAGGAGGCTGGACAGCTGGACGGAGGTGTCCTGGCATCTCTGAGCCTGCAGCAGAGATTCCTTCTGAGGGCTGCTCCCCAGGCAGAAGCCAGGGCTGGGAGTGGGAGGAAGAGGCAGTCAGAGGAGAGCCTGCCCAGCCAGATGCAAGCCAGAGTGTTAACCCCCCACTGTCTGTCCAGATCCTCCTGAGGCAGAATGGAGGCCCCAGGTCCAGGGGTATCCCCTTTGGGCACCTTCGAAGTCAGCCTCTCATGTGGTGGCTGCACTCTCCCCACACTGATGCCTGAAATATCACCAAAGCCAGACAGCCCTTGGGGTTAAGCATTGCTCCCACCTTGCTCTCCTCCAGGGAGGTTGTCGTCCTGAGCGGTCCCTTTCATATGCACCATTCACTCCAGACCTTGAGTGGCAGCCAGCCTGGGGTAGATACACCGTCTAGTGGCCCAGTTTCCTCCAATCATTCTTGAACCTAAGGTTCCTGAGAACCTGGGCCATTGTTCCCACCCAGGGCAACCTCCCCAACAGAGCTTGAAGTCCCCCCAGCCCCCATGACTGTCGTCACGTGCGCTGAGTGTGTGCCCTCCCTCGTGGGCACCTTCCTCATCGGCCACACATGTGCTTCCAAGGCCCCCTCTTCCACACTTTCCCTCCCTCAGATCGGCCAGGACCCTCACCGTCCCTGTGCTGAGTGGTATTAAACTGTCCTCTGCCTCTTCCTTCCATGCCTCCCACCCCTCTCCTGCCATCAGCTTCTCCCCATCTTTCAAGGGCTCACTGAGGTCCCTCCTCTCTGCAGTCTCCCTGGTCACCCAGCCAGAGCTGCCTTCTCCTCCCCATAAGAGCTGGCAAGCATCTGGGCTTTTGGTGATATGTAGATTAGCACATTGTTGTGGGCTGTTTCATAGCCTCCTTGTGTTTTCCCAGTGAGCAACTTATTTGCAGTATTTGTCTCAACATCTGGATTACTGAGGCAAAACCCAGAGTCCAGGATAGTGTCAACCCTCACCCTACCCTGCCAGCATTTCCCTGAATCTGGGGGCATCAGCTGCCAGGAGGCTTAGGAGCTCTCAGGAGGTGACCTCAAGCTGGAGAAAGAAAGCCCAAGAGTCCCTTTGCTTTTGGCTGAAGAAGGAGAGACCTAGGGCCAAGGGTAGGGATGAGGAGACCTCAGTGAAGAGAAGGAAGAGAGGAAGGAAGAGGAAAGACAGGGCATCAGGAGCCAGTCCCATCACTCTGGTGCTGAGCAGCTACTGGGCCAGGTGGGTGCTGGGAGAGAAGAGGGATCTCAGAAAAAACTTCTCTGCCATGATAAGAGGTGGCTGGCTGGAGGCAAAGCCTGATGGTGCTCAAATAGGCAGGTGGCAGGCAAGAGATGGCCCATTACTGGCACTGGTACCTCTGATTAATCAGTTGGGCTCCTTTTGAAACACATACCCAGGGCTCCAAGAGGTCTCTGGCAAGGGATGAGTTCCAGTGAAACTGAGTTTGATCCCACAGTCTTTCCAGTGGCAGAGCCAGATCTGCATTGAACCAGGTGGGAGGAAGTGCTGGGCCCAGGGGAGCTGTCTGTGGCTTGCCATCTGAAAGCCGGTGCATGAACGTGAACTTGAGGGCAGTTCAAAAAGTGCTTGGCTCAGTGTTGATGTTGCAGAGACAGAAAAAATGGGTAGATGCAAGTCCTGCCCTCGAGTTTCCTGTGTCATTAAAATTTAGACTGGTAGGCACACCATCTGTGTCACTATTAGTTCGATGTGTAGTTAGGTTTGGCTTAATCTGGGAAGGCTTCTTGTAGGTGACATTTGGGTTGTTTTCATGGTAGAACAAGGTTGTGCTGTGGCTGCTAGAAATCCTGGGAAAGCTGGATTTGAGGGATGCTGTATCCTGAGGTAAGGGGCAGAGCCTGTAGCATTGTAGGTTTGAGGCCTTTGTTTTTCTGCTGTGAGCAGGGCATGGGGATAACTGGGGAGAGTGAGGGCTGGGGAGAAATGACACCCTCTCTGTCACAGACATGGCTGGGCTCCCTGCTGTTGTTGGTCTGTCTCCTGGCGAGCAGGAGTATCACCGAGGAGGTGTCGGAGTACTGTAGCCACATGATTGGGAGTGGACACCTGCAGTCTCTGCAGCGGCTGGTGAGTGTGTGGCCGTGCTGTATTCTACCTTCTCCCCACTGGGGAAGTGGAGGCAGGAGCCAGGGAGCAGGTCAAAGAGAGCAGTTGCAGGCAGGAAAATAGGGCAGTGCAGGACATTGCTTGTGGTTCCCACTAGCTCCACCAGTGATATCCTTCACTAGCCTTCCCAAAGTTAGGACCTCTGGTCTCCCCAGCTCTGAAGCCCTCTCTGACTCCCCTGCAGGCAGTGGATGGGGTGGGCTTCCAGCTGCTTGCCTGGGTTAGTGATTGCCCAGGAATATCAACCACTGATTCTGAAAAGGCTTCTGAGGTCTGCTGTCCCTCAGTGGGATGCCTCCTCTGGGAAGCTAGCCCAGGCAGCCTGCTGTGTCCAGATGTTGCGTCTAGCTCCTGGACTCTCATGTGTGGCGCCAGTCTGGCATCAGAGCCCCACCCAGATTTGGAGGGGAAGTGCTCACTTAACTCCCAGCCTTCCACCCTCACTTCCCTGGCTCTTGCCCATACCCTGAGGCTGGGATGGCCTGCTCGTCTAGGCCGTGAAGGAGCCTGTATCTCATTCTAATCAGGCCCATACGTGGTCCAGCCAGGCAGAATCAGGTTGCTGTCATGGCTGCCATCCTGCTCAGTGGGAATTTACCATCCCTCTGGCCAGCTAGGCAGGGTGGGGCATCACTGGCTAAGGCCAGCTCCAGGGCCCTGAGCTTGGGGCCTGTGGGCTGTGCCTTCCGCCTCTCTTGCCCTAGCACTACTTCTCCTGCATGTAGTTGCTGTAGCAATCCAAGGTAGACCAAGAGCCCCAGCATTCTCTGAGGCTTAAAACCCAGAACTGCTGCTCTGGGGCTAAAGAGGGCTTTAAGGTCATCCATCTCCAACGCCTACAGATGTTCAGTCCCCAGAGCTTGTCCAGCCTCTGCTTGAATTCCTGCCATGACAGGGTGCTCACTACCTCCCAGGGAAGATTATATCCTATATTCTCCTATAGACATTTCTTTCTTAAAACAAATGGGCATTTGTCAGATTTCCTGGGGTGGCAGATGGAAGGAAAAGACTTGTTCTTCTACAGCCTTCCCCTGGGCATATGGAAGGCACTGATCTTCTCCTAGACTTGACTCTGTCTTTCCACATGTGGTTGGCAGGGATGAAGTTCAAACCCCAATGCATTCAGAAGCTAAGGTCCCCGTTCTGAAGAAGGCTGAGTTGAGCTGTAGGTTGCCCTGCAATCATTGGCCTGCTCTCTCTTACAGATTGACAGTCAGATGGAGACCTCGTGCCAAATTACCTTTGAGTTTGTAGACCAGGAACAGTTGGTGAGTGATGGCTGTTTACAAAATCCATGCACCAGTCTGCATGCAACTCCCAGGGTGGGGTGTGTGTGGGAGCATGAAGGCAGCAGAATGCCTAGAGCTGGAAAGGTTGAGAGTGTGAGGATCCATGGGTGCTCAACTCTGGGGTGCCAGTATCCAGGGCTCAAGTCCCCTGCCATTCCCTTCTCCTGGCTTGATACATAACAAACGCTCACTAGGTGCCAAGCACTTTGCTAATTTAGTTCTGACAGTACCACTATGTGGTACACAAATACTGTTTATTATCCACAGAGAGGTGAAAGGAGCATAGCTACTAGGTGGTAGAGGCCTGATTTGAATCCAGGAAGGTTGGCTGTAGGACTTGAGGCAAATCAATACTTCCAGGTCACATGCTTCGCTTAAGGATGTCACTTCTCTTCACTAGGCCAACCAGCAGGCAGGGAGGCAGTCCAGCCCTTCCTAGACTTGCCCCACACCCAGCAAGCCACCAAGTGCTGCTGGTTCTGCCTCTCAGCATCTCTGCTCCTCCATCCCTACCTTCACCCCTCAATCAGTTGCTTGGACAATTTCAGGAGCCTCCTAACTGGTCTCCCTGCTTCTAGTTCACTCTTCGTCTTACCACTAGGGGGAATTTTCTGAAACGCCAACCTGCTGCCTTTACCTCACTCTCCCAAAACCATCAGGGGCCCCATCACTTCAGAAGAAAGCCAAGGTTGTCTAGCCTGGCTTACACCAGGTCTAGCCATTCTCCACCACATAAACCTGTACACCGCCTCCCCATTCCCTGCTCCTTCCTGCCTCCCATCTTTGCACAAGCTCTTCTCAATGACTGTCATGCCTTTCCACCTGCTCCCCCAGTCACTATTCCACATCTGTTCATCTTTATGCCTCGTGCAAAACTGCCATGATATCCAGAAGTTGCCCCTGTCTCTGAGCTTCCACACACCAGACCTATATGCACCTCTGTTAGTACTGGAGACCACCTCATGGTCCAAAGAATAGCCTCAGTATTTTATAGCCTCACTCACTCGCTTGCTCTAGCATTCATGCCTGAACTAGCATTTGCTAGGAACCTACTGGACTAGATGCTGGGGGTAGGGAGCTAAAGCAGAGTGGGTCTTCAAGGCAACTACCATCTCTTTAGGGAGACAAAACACAGAGGTTATCCTTTGTACCATGAGATAGTCTTCACCCCCCCCCTATATCCTGGAGGATTTGAAGGGGCCATATGGTAAAAGATTTTTGTGAAAGCAAGCCAAGAGGAAGACAGAAAGAAAGGCAGGGGGAGGTTCCCTGGAGCCCACCTTCCCTATGTACATCCATCCTGATTAAAACCTCATATTCCAGAAACCCAGAGAACTCTCTAATCAGAATCCACATTTCCTTCACTCTAACCCAGTCTCCAATAGTGCTAGATCCCAAAGAGAGAGAAAGACAGGCAAGCTGAGGGCAGCTTTCTCCTCGTTGCTGGCATGGTGTGGTCCCTCCCCTGGGGGAAGGGGGAGAGCAAGCTGCAACCCTCCATCTGCCTGGGGTTGGGGGTTCCCAGGCCACAATGGCCAGGCTATAAGCCCCAGGTTCCTGTTTTCTCAGAAAGATCCGGTGTGCTACCTTAAGAAGGCATTTCTCCTGGTACAAGACATAATGGAGGACACCATGCGCTTCAGAGACAACACCCCCAATGCCATCGCCATTGTGCAGCTGCAGGAACTCTCTTTGAGGCTGAAGAGCTGCTTCACCAAGGATTATGAAGAGCATGACAAGGTAGGAAGCCCTGAGGCCGGGAGCACTGAGTGAGGGCAGAGGGCGGCTACAGAGGCGCCGCTTGGTCCACAGGCACAGAGGATGTTCGCTCACCTCGCCTCACGCCGTTGCTTACTCACTCTCATTCATTTGTCATCCCACCAACCTTTACCAGGCAGGAGGCACGAGGGATCATGCTGGGCCCTGACGATGTCATCATGAGCAACAAATACATGGTCCCACCCCATGCAGCTTATAGTCAAGTGAGCTTGGCAGCTGTTAAACAAACCATGACACCAGTCAATAGAATTACAAACTATAAGGACTGTTCATTCCAACAGCAAGCAGTTTTTGTGTGTCTCTTGTGTACCAGATACTGTTCTAGACACCAGGAAACAGCTGTGATCAAAACAGACAAAAATCCCCACATTCCTGGAACTTACATTTGGGGGTGGTGGTAGTGGTGGTGAGACAGTTAACAAAATATGTATGTAAAATATACAATATGTAGCATGGCAATAACAGCATTGGAAAAGAGTAAACCAGGGATGAGACGACCCGAAGGAGGTGGAGGAGTGAGCTGGGAACAAGAACCGTGAAGGGCTCAGGGAGAGCAACAGGGAACTCAGACTTCCATGGAGTTGGGGAGGCAGAGACAAGGAAGGCTTCTGAGTAAGCAAATATTGATTTGAGCTCCAAAGATGAGTAAGAGTTGAAAGTGGTAAGGCTAGAAGAACATTCTGGAACAGGAAAAGCTATGCACAAAGCCCTAAGGTAAACAAACAGGAAAGTGCACATTCAGGGACCCAAAGGGTTATAAGCATGGCCAGAGCATGGGAAGTGCAGGAGGGAGAGGAGAGAAGGCAGAAGCCAGATCATGTGTGATTTTAGAGATGTGGGATTTTGTCTTAAGGGTGAGGGAAGCTGTCATGAACAGGATGTGGCTTACTCTCAGGTTATAAGACTGACCTGGTTGCTGTGTGGAGGATAAACCACGGGGCAGGAATGGAGGCTGGGAGACCAGCAGAAGGTGCGAGTCCAGGCTAGACGCTTGGACCAGGTGGTACAGTGAAGGTGGAGGCAAGTGGACTGGACATTTTCCCATGGGCTTGGGGGCCAGAATCAACAAGACTTGGTATGTGCAGTGGATGTGAGAAGCTGAGGGAAAGGAAAAGCCAAGGATGGTTTTTGTCTTGAGCACCTGGATATTCCAATGATGCTGAAATGGGGATGATCCATGGGCAGAGCAGGTTTGAGGGAAGACAGTTCAGTCTGGGGCACAGCAGACGTGAGGTGCTCATGAAATGGTGAGTGGAGACATTGAGCAGGCAGCTGGGTGTGCGGGTCTTCAGTGTGACCGGCAATGCACAGATCTATGAGGCATGGGGGTTCGGCTTATCTGTGAAGCCATGGGACTGGACAGCACAGACACTGTGAGAAGAGAAGCAGGCCCAGGAACCCAGCATTTGGAGGGCAAGCAGAGGACAGCGGACCTGGCAAGGGGCAGCCTGAAGGTGGGAGGAAAAGAGAGAGAGTGCAGAGTCAAGGCACTAGGTTCCAAGATGGAAAAAGGGATGGAATTTCATAAAAGAGGGTTGAGAAATCAAGCAAGGGGGGGGCTAAAATTATCCATTGGATTTGGCAACGTGTCACAGGTGCCGGATCAGGGTGAATAGAAAGGAAGTGGAGACACCACTGTGGAAGAACTTGGATCCGAATGGGGGCAGGAAAAGAGATATAGCTGGAGGGAGTGTGTGATTGAGGGAGGACTTTTTGTTCTGTTTTTGTTGTCATTGTTGTTTTGAGACAGGGTCTTACTCTGTCACCCAGGCTGAAGTTCAGCGGTGCAATCACGGCTCACTGCAGCCCCAACCTCCCAGGCTCTATTGATCCTCTGACTTCAGTCTCCTGAGTAGCTGGGACAACAGGCACACCCCACTATGCCCAGCTATTTTTTGTAGAGACAGGGCTTCACCATGTTGCCCAGGCTGGTCTCAAACTCCCAGGCTCAAGCGATCTGTCTGCCTTGGCCTCCCAGAGTGCTGGGATTACAAATGTGAGTTACTGTACCTGGCCAGGAAAACATTTTTAATAAGACAGGTACTAAATCTGTGATTTTCTAACATTAAGATTCCTAAGAATCACTTGGGAATATGTTGAAAATGCATATTCCCAGACACACCCCTAGACAGTCTGATATACTGGGTTTAAGAGTGGCTCCAGGGCCGGGCATGGTGGCTCATGCCTCTAATCCTGGCACTTTGGGAGGCCGAGGCAGGTGGATCACCTGAGGTCAGGAGTTCAAGACCAGCCTGCCCAACAGGGTGAAACCCCATCTCTACTAAAAATACAAAAATTAGCAGGGGCTGGTGGCGTATGCCTGTAATCCCAGCTACTCGGGAGGCTGAGGCAGGAGAATCGCTTGAACCAGGGTGGCAAAGGTTGCAGTGAGCCAAGATCAAAACTCCATCTAAAAAAAAAAAAGTGACCCCAGGAATCTGCATCTTAAGCAGCTGTCCCACTGATGATTCTGACCCCCTTGGATGTTCACCCATAGATGGGTGTGAATGCTGTGGGGCAGGCTTCAGGAGAGAGGGTGGGTGAAGCTGGAGGAGCTAGCTCACATCAAGTCTCCAGAGAAGACAGTGGGAGGGATTCGGAGCTCCTGAGGGAACTCAGAGTGAGACTCCATCAAAAAAAAAAAGTTGGGCATAGTGGGGTGTGCCCAACTCTAGCCATCTCAGTTCACTGCAACCTCTGCTTCCCGAGTTCAAGCGATTCTCCTGCCTCAGCCTCCCGAGTAGCTGGGATTTCAGGCACGTGCCATCATGCCAGGCTAATTTTTGTCTTTTTAGCTGGGATTACAGGCACGTGCCACCATGCCCGGCTAATTTTTTTCTTTTTAATAAAGACAAGGTTTCACCATGTTGGTCAGGCTGATCTCGAACTCCTGACCTCGTGATCAGCCTGCCTCAAACTCCCAAAGTGCTGGGATTAGAGGCATGAGCCACCGCGCCCGGCCTATCTGGTAAACATTTCTTAAGAGCCGACTGTGCACAGGCCAGGGGGATGCAGCGATGCCTTCAAGGACTTCACAGCTTAGAAAAGCCCATGGTTCTTCCCTGTGAAGCTCAGTTTAAGGAAAAACTTGGTATTTGTGATTCAGCGGCAGTTAGGCCCTGGATGAAGCTGTGGGCATGCATGGCATGGCCTTGTGTGAAAGGAGAGGTGGGCCCAGGAGTGAACCCTGAGGGATAGCAGCATTTGGACATTAGGAGGAGAAGGGGAGCTTGGTAAGGAGACAGAAGGAGCAGCTTGAGAGGTGGGAGAAGACTCAGGATGATGCAGTTTCTCAGAGTTCTAGTAGGTGTAGGAAGCCGGGGCCCCTTGGGCAGCACAGAAGATAGGCTGGGACCTCCTCAGCCCTCCTGCCAAGACACACCAACGCCAGCAAAGGACCCACAGGCCTGGCGGCTGCCTCGTTCCCTTCTCCACACTGCAGCTCGATGATTTTTCTCAAACTGAACTCTTACCATGCCACCGCCCACCCCTAACACCCCTTCAGATGTTTTCCCTTTGCTCTGTGGACAAAACTAAAAGTTCTGGGCTTGGCCCACAAGGCCCTCAAGACCTGGCACTTGCTAACCTCTCTCCTTTTGCATCTCTTGCCATGCTCCTCCTAGATGGTAGTGCTGCAGCCACGCCAGCCTTCTTTTAGTCTTTGGACCTTTCATGCATTTTCTTGCCTCAGGACCTTTGCACAGTCTGTTCTTGCAGCCTGGACAGCTCTCTGGAATCCCATCTCTTTCCTGGTTAACTCTTGCTCATCTTTTAGTTGATTCCTTGGGGAAATTCTCCCTGAACACTTGTTTCGTTTCCCTTGTTGCACACCATCGGATGACCCAGTACTTCTTCACAGGACTCATTGCACTTGTAACAATGTGTTTAGTCCCTGCTGGACTCAGTGTCCAACTCAGCCAGGAACCACCTCTCTCTTGTTCATTGCGTGATTCCCAGGTAATTACCATATGCCTGGCACATAAACATGTGTTGAATGGGTCGGTGAATAAATGACATATCTCATAACCTCAGGACTCATTCTGCTGCAAACCAGGGGAAAGGGGAGGGAGGAAACAAAAGGGAAAAAGAAGACAGATGTGAGAAAGGCCAAGTGAATTTGACAAACAAGACGGAGACATGGGGCCAATGGTCATGCTCACAAAAGGGGGCCCTGATCTCCTTCCAGGCCTGCGTCCGAACTTTCTATGAGACACCTCTCCAGTTGCTGGAGAAGGTCAAGAATGTCTTTAATGAAACAAAGAATCTTCTTGACAAGGACTGGAATATTTTCAGCAAGAACTGCAACAACAGCTTTGCTGAATGCTCCGGCCAAGGTAAGCATGGCAGGGGCCAGGAAGTGTGCGGGGGTGGTGGCATATGGAACGGGGATTGGGAGGTGAGATGTGAAGCTGGGGGGACCCCTGGGGAGGCAGCCTGGCTGCTACTTGTGTTCCTGTATGCATGAATGTGCTTGTTCCGTGTACATATGTGGCTTCACGTGCCTCTGGTCCTGGGCACATGTCTTTTCTGATATGTGTGTGCATGCACACCTACTTATGTCTGCATGTGGCAGCGTCAAGAAGGATCATGCTGGTGCCTTGGGATTAGAGAGTGGAAATGGGAGCCTGTCTTGGGAGCCCTGTAGGTATGGAAGCTTTCCCCATTGGCTCTGCAGGCTGACTGAACATGTGGGGGGTTCTGTGGAGACAGCTGACACCCATCTGGGAGTCAGGGCCCTTGCTCCAGGAGCTCTGCTGCGAATCATCATGATACCCTGGCTCCGGAAGTCCCCAGGATGCCTTGGGCGTTCCCTCAAGGGACAAGGCTGGATTTGAAGTCTGAGCATCATTGGAACTCCCAGGGCTGGCCCAGCTGCATACATGTGTACACTGCGTGTCCTCGTCTCTGCGTCTCGTGCCACACATGCCCTCCTACATTCAATCTTGCTTCCCAAGGCAGGGTCTAGGGCCCTGCAACCTGCCAGTGGCCAAGTCTGGTCTCGTTGCTTCAATCCCAAGGCTTCAAGACTTGGCTGGATTCTAGCCCCAGCTTGTTCCTGCCTGGGGCTGTGGCTGTGGCTGTGTGGCTCCTGGCTATGCATGAAACCAGTGTCTTTGGGGCTTGAAGTTGTCTTGTGTTGGTCTGGAAGGCAACTGTTCAACCTCCTGACCTGGCTGCTGCTCACCCCTAACTTGGCCTGTGGCCAGTGGGTACCCCTGCATGGGCTGTTCTCTTATCTTCCTTCTCCCCTACCCCCAGTGTGTACATCTCAACCCTGTTCTTTGTCACTGCCCATAAGACCCTGCATATGGCACCTTCCCTGTGTCATGAGCACCCACTCTAGTCCCATCCTCTTCTCAGCTCCAGGGCTGAGCTAGGAGATGAGGGCCCCCCAGACTCATATTCCCCTCTTGCCCCGCTCTAGGAAAGCTGTGCTGGAGGCTAGTGACTCTATCTCCTCCCCATCTTTCTCTCTCCCTCTCTCTATGGTTCTTTCAGATGTGGTGACCAAGCCTGATTGCAACTGCCTGTACCCCAAAGCCATCCCTAGCAGTGACCCGGCCTCTGTCTCCCCTCATCAACCCCTCGCCCCCTCCATGGCCCCTATGGCTGGCTTGACCTGGGATGACTCTGAGGGAACTGAGGGCAGCTCCCTCTTGCCTGGTGAGCAGCCCCTGCGCACAGTGGATCCAGGCAGTGCCAAGCAGCGACCACCCAGGAGCACCTGCCAGAGCCTTGAGCCGCCAGAGACCCCGGTTGTCAAGGACAGCACCATCGGTGGCTCACCACAGCCTCGCCCCTCTGTCGGGGCCTTCAGCACCGGGATGGAGGATATTCTTGATTCGGCAGTGGGCACTAACTGGGCCCCAGAAGAAGCCTCTGGAGAGGCCAGTGAGATTCCCGTGTCCCAAGGGACAGAGCTTTACCCCTCCAGGCCAGGAGGGGGCAGCATGCAGACAGAGCCCGCCAAACCCAGCAACTTCCTCTCAGCATCTTCTCCACTCCCTGCATCAGCAAAGGGCCAACAGCTAGCAGATGTCACCGGTACTGCTTTGCCCAGGGTGGGCCCCATGAGGCCCACTGGCCAGGACTGGAATCACACCCCCCAGAAGACAGACCATCCTTCTGCCCTGCTGAGAGACCCCCCGGAGCCAGGCTCTCCCAGGACCTCACCACCACGCCCCCAAGGCCTCAGCAACCCCTCCACCCTCTCTGCTCAGCCACAGCTTTCCAGAAGCCACTCCTCGGGCAGCGTGCTGCCCCTTGGGGAGCTGGAGGGCAGGAGGAGCACCAGGGATCGGAGGAGCCCCGCAGAGCCGGAAGGAGGACCAGCAAGTGAAGGGGCAGCTGGGCCCCTGGCCCGTTTTAACTCCGTTCCTTTGACTGACACAGGCCATGAGAGGCAGCGCGAGGGATCCTCCAGCCCGCAGCTCCAGGAGTCTGTCTTCCACCTGCTGGTGCCCAGTGTCATCCTGGTCTTGCTGGCCGTCGGAGGCCTCTTGTTCTACAGGCGGAGGCGGCGGGTGAGCAGATCCCCATGAGGAAGAAGAGGGCGTCCCTTAGGGCAGGGGCAGAGCCTGGCGGGGGTGCAGGTGAGGGGGACAGCTCGGTTGTGGCCTGAGTTCTTCAGACGCAGAGAGATAGGGGCTGGCTCAGCACAGAGGATGAGAGGTGGAAATTGAGGATTGCTTCGAGAATTGGGAAGGCTCAAGCTATAAGGTCAATGGGAAGGGAGTGGAGCAGAAGGGAGCGGGAGAGAATATTCTTGGGCTGACAGCAGGCTGACATCCAGACAGGCAGGGAGCTGGAGGAGGAGAGCAATGCTGTGTGAGTGTGTCAGGGCGGGCGTACACTGGGAGTTCTGCAGAGCCTGGGACAGGAGGACCGATAGGGAGCAGCCTGCAAGGGCGTGGGGAGAGGAGAGGGAACACCATCAGCAGAGAGACCTCACAAATCTCCCTTGGGCCTCTGGCTGATCCCCACTTTTGGGAAGCTGGGAGGACTCTTGCAACTCTCTCATAAATACCTGGGGCAGCCCTTACTGGGGATGGGGCCACCGTCCCCCCACCCTCCCCCAGCTCCTCAGTGAGATGCTCTTTCCTGTCCTCAGAGCCGTCAAGAGCCTCAGAGAGCGGATTCTCCCTTGGAGCAGCCAGAAGGCAGGTGAGAGCTTGAGGTGGGGTTCTGGGAGGCACTGGGGGCCTGGCTTGGGATCTGTTTCCCCTCTTCGTGGTGGTGGGGCTCTCCTGCTTGCTCTGAGGAAATGGAGCTGCAGAACAGGATGGGGTAGAGACGGTCTTCTCTCCTTTCCCAGATATCTGGGCTTTTTCCTCATTTCTCCTTAGAGTTAGATGGTTCTGGGATTTTTCAGTCTGAGAGGGTCTAGAGCATGTGTGGGGCTTAGGGGTAAACTTATGGGGTCTCCTTACTCCCCTGCTCCTGCTGATGTCTAATGCCAGTGCTGTGCTCTGCCTACAGCCCCCTGACTCAGGATGAGGACAGACAGGTGGAACTGCCAGTGTAGAGGGAATTCTAAGGTAAGATTCTGATTTTGATCTCCACTCCTAAAACTTAGCTATACCCTTTTCCAGTCACCCTCACCTGTTGGTGACACCAATTCCCCTGAGACCCCCACACTGACTCCCTTGCCTCTCTCCAGTTCCCTTTCTATACATTGCCAGCCAGGTCCAGCCACCATCTCCTTTCCAGGTCCTCAGCTATCCCCCTGCCCCTCCATTCCATCCACTGCCGCTGAGGCCAGGGACTATTACCTCTGCACTGGGCTTCTAGTGTTGCTGCCATCTTTGACCTCAGAGCAGCTAAACCCCCCTTCTTCGTATGTGGCCTTTATAAGGTCTTTACCCACCTGAGGAATCTTCAGTAGCTCTGTGTGGCAGCCACTGCAAGCCCTATATTCTTGGCTTGGCTGCCAAGACCCTCCAACAGCAGCTGCTTGCCAGATCGCCCCCACACCACCAGTTGAACCTCCTCCCCAGCCGAGGACAGTTCTGCTTCCTTGCTTTTAGAATCATGTTGACATAGAACCTGAGTCTTGGAAGGGCTCTCAGGGGTCATTTGGCCCTGGGTCACACCCCAAAGGGACTGCCCCTCTCCATGCCCCCAACAGGCAGCCAGCCAGCTGACTGTCACACACTCCCAGTTCCAAGCCAGCTCCCTGCCTAGCCACAGCCCGTGCCATCTTCCAGTCAGACTGGGAGAAACGTCTTCCTCATGCGAGGCAAAACTGGCTTCCCTGCCCCCTCCATACTGCTCCTCCCTCCTGTTCTCATGAAAGCCCTCAGATATTTCAAGTCAGGTATCCATGTCCCCTTTGAGAATTCTCTAAGCTAAGAATGGCCAAGTCCCTCAAACGTTCCTTATATGATATGGTTTTCAGACCCCTCACCATCCTGGACACACTCGTTTGTCAATGTCCCTCTGAAAATGTGGCGCCCAGCCCCGGACACAGTACTCCAGATGTCTGACCAGCTCAGAGAGAGTACAGTGGGACTGTTACCTTCCTTGATATGGACAGTATTCTTCTATTTGTGCAGATTAAGATTGCATTAGTTTTTTTCTTAACAACTGCATCATACTGTTGTCATATGTTGAGCTTGTGGTCTATTAAAACCCCTAGTTCCGTTTCCCATAAAACTCTGTCAAGCCAGACCATCTCTACCCTGTACTTGGACAACTTAACTTTTTTAACCAAAGTGCAGTTTATATTCACCTTTGCTAAAGCCACCTTGTTGGTTTCTGCCAATCACCTGAACCTATTGAAGTTGTTTGAAATCCTAATTCTGTCGTCTCTGTAGCCCTCCCTTTTGTGGCTCCTGCACATTGATGAGTGCCTGTTGTTGTCCTTGCCCATGTTGTTGATGTAGCTGTGACCCTATTGTTCCTCACCTCTGGCCCCCCCAACCCCAGCTGGCGCACGTCTTCCCCCTCCCACCCAAGCCCACAGCCAGCCCATCAGGAAGCCTTCCTGGCTTCTCTACAACCTTCTGACTGCTTCTTTCAGTCATGCCCCTCCTGCTCTTTTGTATTTGGCTAATAGTATATCAATTTGCACTTATTTGGATGTTGTTTTCATATTTTTTAAAATCTTATTTTATATGTATGTGTACATTCCACATCCCTAAGATTGTAAGCCCCTTGAGGGCAGGAACTGTCTTCCACTTTTTTTGTGTTTCTTTTTCCATCCTGGGTTCTACTACAGAGAGGGCCTCTCCACATTTGCCAAACATGAAATAAATATTGACTGACTGGCTTCAGGGCTGACTCACGGACTGACCCTGGCCAGCTGTCTCTAACTGACCAGCCTCTAGCTGACCAGTTAACCAGCTAACTGACTGACTCTGACTGACTGGCTGACCAGCTGGCTGGGTGAATGACTAACCAACAAACTATCTTGGTAACTGGCCAGCTGTTGCTTGGGGAGCTCATTGAGCAACTGACTAGCTGATTTCCTGACTAATTGACTGGTTGGCTGACTAGCTGGGGTGGCCGAGTCAAGTTTCTAGTCACACTCTTTACCAAGTGCAAGCCAGCGCTGCAGGGCTCTCCCATGTGTGGAGTGACAGGTCTGGGCCCCTTCTAGAGAGATAGGGAATTTGGCAAATGCTCAAAACCAGGGAACCTATTTAGACAAGAGCCAGCAGTAACAACATATCTAGAATCCTGGGGTCTACCTTGTCAGTGGGGTGGGCTAAGATGGGTGAGTGGGTCAGCTGGGGCACTGGCGAGACTGTGAAATGACCCAGGCCTCCTCAGAACTGGTGGCTGGTGGCTCAGTGCCACGACACCCTTCCCTCTGGTCGCCTGTCCCCCAAGGCCCTTGCCGTGGTCTTGGCCCTCTGTCCCATCCCTCTACATGCCCACCCTCCTTTCCCCACTTGCTTATTCTCAGGCCCGTCCCAAGCTTTCAGTTTCCTCCCTTCAAGATTTCACTTGGAGAGGGAACCCGGGGCAAGGGGCTACATCCAGATCCCACTTGGCCCAGCAGGTCCAACCCTAAGGTGGTCTCCAGGCCAGGCACCAGTGGCCTTGGAGAGATTGAGTGCCAGCCCCTAGACTGACTGCTGCTCTGATGGAAGAAGTGAGAGAGGGAAACATAGAGGCAGAGACTGAGATAGGGACTCAGAGCCACAGAAAATGCAGACACCAGCACCTCAGCCCTAAGCAGCTAGGAGATTGGGCAGCAGGCTAGAACTTGCCCACTGGGTCCTTCTCCCCTCCTGGGCCTTAGCTAGGCCTGTGGCCTGGCTGTACCCATCATGGCTCATGTCCAGTTTATGGTTCCCCTTCTTTCCCTCTAGAGCATGGGAATGGGCAAGGAGCCAGAGGCTGTGGTTCCATCTTCCCTCCTTACCCAGTAGGGCCTATGGATGTTAGGGAGGGAGGCTCCACACAAGGTCCAAAGTCAAACTGTTGGATGGGGTCCAGGGGATTTCTGCTCTGGGAACAAAGCGTCCTGAGGATGCTGGGCAAGGGGACAAGGATGGGGGTGGAGCAGGAGAGGGCAAGGCCCTGACTCCCATGGATGATGCAGGAGGCAAGGCCCTCGGCCCATCCAGGAGGGGCTGGGTTGCTTAGGGGTCAGCATGCCAAATGGCAGTGTGGGAATTTCCTTGTCCCGGCACTACCTCTAGACTTTTCCTCTCTGGCCCAAGTTCTTCCTCTTCAGCTAGCTCTGCCCGACTGTCTTGAACATCATATGTGTTGCCCCTCTGATGAATGCTGTGGAGGTGGAAATGAAAGATTCTTCTTTGCTAGTGTTAGCAGGAATCACCTTTTGTTCACTGGGCCAAGACCAATGAGATGACCTTGCCTGAGGAGGGGTCCAAAGACATTCAAGTGCCCGCTTCGCTCCTCATCAGAGCCCTCTGCTTGAGGAGTAACCCCTCTTCCCAGCCTTGCCCTGACCTCTCCTGGGCCCTGTTATCTTCCACTGAGGCCCTGATTCCCCAGGAGGAGATAGGAGGTGAGGCCAGTTTGGCCAGAGGCCTGGGCTGGTGCCAGAGAAAGCCGCCTGCTCTCTCTGTGGTGTCTGGAAAGGCTAGGGAAGGGAGGAAAGGAAGTCCCGCCTGCAACACCGCCAACAGCCCACAGGAATGCCACACCTCCCAACCCATGTCCTCAACGACCCTCCCCGCACTCCCACTCTGCTGACTAGCCTTTCCTTCTCTCCCACAGCTGGACGCACAGGACAGTCTCTCCGTGGGAGGAGACATTATGGGGCGTCCACCACCACCCCTCCCCGGCCATCCTTCTGGAATGTGGTCTGCCCTCCACCAGAGGACCGGACCAGAGCAGCCAGGCTAGGGCCCCTCTGTCTCAACCCGCAGACCGTTGACTGAGAGAGGCCAGAGGATGCTCCCCATGCTGCCACTATTTATTGTGAGCCCTGGAGGCTCCCATGTGCTTGAGGAAGGCCGGCGAGCCCGGCTCAGGACCCTCTTTCCTCAGGGGCTGCACCCTCCTCTCCCTCCCCTCCATGCCAGCACCCAGGCCAGGGACCCATCAGCCTGTGGTTTGTGGGAAAGTAGGGTGGACATTGAGAAGTGAAAGAACCCTGCACCCAGAGGGCCCGCCTGGTGCCAAGGGATCCCAGCCTGGACAGGCGTGGACCTGTCTCCAGAGAGAGGAGCCTGAAGTTCACAGGGCGGGACAGCGTCGTCTTGATTTCCCGTAAAGGTGTCAGCCTGAGAGACGGGAAGAGGAGGCCTCTGGACCTGCTGGTCTGCACTGACAGCCTGAAGGGTCTACACCCTCGGCTCACCCAAGTGCCCTGTGCTGGTTGCCAGGCACAGAGGGGAGGCCAGCCCTGCCCTCAGGACCGGCCCGACCTGCCAGTGATGCCAAGAGGGGGATCAAGCACTGGCCTCTGCCTCTCCTCCTTCCAGCACCTGCCAGAGTTTTTCCGGGAGGCCAAGCAGAGGCTCCCCTCATGAAGGAAGCCATTGCACTGTGAACACTGTACCAGCCTGCTGAACAGCCTGCCCCCGTCCATCCATGAGCCAGCATCCATCCGTCCTCCACTCTCCAGCCTCTCCCCAGCCTCCTGCACTGAGCTGGCCTCACCAGTCGACTGAGGGAGCCCCTCAGCCCTGACCTTCTCCTGACCTGGCCTTTGACTCCCCGGGGTGGAGCGGGGTGGGAGAACCTCCTGGGCTGCCAGCCAGAGCCGGTCTTTAGGCTGTGTTGTTCGCCCAGGTTTCTGCATCTTGCACTTTGACATTCCCAAGAGGGAAGGAACTAGTGGGAGAGAGCCAGGGAGGGGAGGGCACAGACAGAGAGGCTGCAGGGTGAGCTCTGACTGAAGATGGGCCTTTGAAATATAGGTATGCCCCTGAGGTTGGGGGAGGGTCTGCACTCCCAAACCCCAGCCCAGTGTCCTTTCCCTGCTGCTGACAGGAACCTGGAGCTGAGCAGGTTATCCCTGTCAGGAGCCGTGGGCTGGGCTGCATCTCAGCCCCACCTGCATGGCACCCAGCTCCCATCCACTTCTCACCCTTCTTTCCTCCTGACCTTGGTTGGCAGTGATAACCTCCATCTCTCACCCACCCGTCTACCATCACCTCTAACCAGGCAAGCCAGGGTGGAAGAGCAATCAGGAGAGCCAGGCCTCAGCTTCCAATGCTTGGAGGGCCTCCACTTCGTGGCCAGCCCATGGTGGTGGCTCTGAGGCCTAGGTAACAGGCAACAGGGCTGCCAGTTGCCCCTGGGTTCCTTTGTGCTGCTGTGTGCCTCCTCTCCTGCTGCCCTGGGTCCTCCACTGAGAGACCCCACCCTGCCTGGCCACTGGGCCCGTGACTTTCTCTTCCTGCCCAGGAAAGTGAGGGTCTGCTGGCCCCACCTCCCCTGTCCTGATGCTGACAGCTAAGGGAAGGGCAGTAAACTTGCATATGGGGCTTAGCCTTCTAGTCACAGCCTCTATATTTGATGCTAGAAAACACATATTTTAAAATGGAAGAAAAAAAAACAAAAAAAAAAGGCATTCCCCCTTCATCCCCCTACCTTAAACATATAATATTTTAAAGGTCAAAAAAGCAATCCAACCCACTGCAGAAGCTCTTTGTGAGCACTTGGTGGCATCAGAGCAGGAGGAGCCCCAGAGCCGCCTCTGGTGTCCCCCCAGTCTACCTGCTCAGGAACCCCTTCTGTTCTCTGAGAAGTCGAGAGAGGACATTGGCTCACGCACTGTGAGATTTTGTTTTTATACTTGGAAGTGGTGAATTATTTTATATAAAGTCATTTAAATATCTATTTAAAAGATAGGAAGCTGCTTATATATTTAATAATAAAAGAAGTGCACAAGCTGCCATGTGAGTCGTGGGAAAGTTGCTTTTGGGGTGTGGGTGGCAAACATCAGGGTGGGTGGGCAGCAGTTGCTGGATGAACCCCAGCTCAGAGAACCTTTTTCCACAAAACACAGGGGAGGAAGGTTCTCTCCAAGTTTCAGTCTTGTTACCAAAACCTCCTGTATTTTTTTTTTGAGACGGAGTCTCGCTCTGTCGCCCAGGCTGGAGTGCAGTGGCCAGATCTCAGCTCACTGCAACTTCTGCCTCCCAGGTTTACGCCATTCTCCTGCCTCAGCCTCCCGAGTAGCTGGGACTACAGGCGCCCGCCACCTCGCCCGGCTAGTTTTTTTTTTTTTTTTTTTTAGTAGAGACGGGGTTTCACTGTGTTAGCCAGGATGGTCTCGATCTCTTGACCTCGTGATCCGCCCGTCTTGGCCTCCCAAAGTGCTGGGATTACAGGCTTGAGCCACTGCGCCTGGCCGACCTCCTGTATTATTGCTGTCCCAAACACATTCATCTGCATATCTGGTCGTATTGGGCAGAAAGTGGCCAAACCCCAGGCCTGGTCACCGGCCCCTGCTCCTGCCCAGCCTAGGAAAATGGCTGGTTGGGCTCTGTCCAAGGACCCCGGGGGCCTGTGAGGATAAGGCTCCTTGACCGTTGAGCCCTGCTGACCAGGGCAGAGGGAGCTGGCTAGGTCCTTGCAGGCTCTGAGATGAATGAGTCCTGTTTCCAGGCTACGAAGTGAGTGTTTAGCGGGGGAGAGCCAGGAGTCTGTGTGAGGGCCCTCGTTCGGGCTTGACCTTCCTACTGGAGCTGGAGAGGAGACTGAGGGTGTGGCTTTCCATGGGGAGAGGGGTATTAGGCAGGGCCAGAGGAGTTGAAGGCCCAAACATACACCCTGGGCAAAGCTATGACAAGAGGGGCCTCTCAATCCCTGAGGGTGTGGTAGACAGTTTTGGATTAGTGGTTCCCAACGCTGGCTTCCAGGAGAATCACCTGGGTTGTTTTAAAAAAAAAAAAAAATCTGATCCCCTGAGCCCCACCCTAGATCAATGAAATCGAATCTTAGGGGCGCGGCTCAGGCACCAGGTGTCAAAACTTTTTAAAAGACATCTCAGGTGATTCCACTGTGATCCAGGATAAGAAGTATCTAGAGCTGCACTGTCAGGTAAGATGGCTATTTAAGTTTAAATTAATGAGAATGAAATAAAAGTAAACATTCAGTTCCTTAGCTATACTATCCACATTTCAAGGGCTCTGTAACTACATGTGGCTACCATGTTGGACAGCACAGAAATACAACATTTGCATCATTCCAGAAATTCTACTGGACAGCGCTACCCCAGAGATTAGGTCCTTGGACTTAGGGACCAAGGATACAGGGCCAAGATTGGCATCAAGCAAATTTGACCAGGGGCTAAGTGTTCAGGCGTCTCAGTCACCCCTTTCTGTGCCCTCACCCCTACCACCCTGTCCCTTATCATTTCCCTTAAGATGGCTCTTCCCTTTCTATCAAAAGAGCTACAGAAAAGATTTTTGAAGAAAATTAACATGTTATCGTCCAAGGCCCCTCTGAGAAGCCTTCCCAGCCTGACTCGAGCTCCTGAGGCCTACCCAGGTTCAATTCCTTCCCCACCTGTGCTTCTCCAGATTTGGAATTTGGAGCCTGTTTGTCTGTCTGTCCCACCAGGCCATGGTCAGTGGCAGACACTGCTACATCCCTCCTTTTATTAAAGGGGGACGTGCACCTAGTGCCTTAGTGCCTAAGAGTATCTGGCACTCGGTAGTTGCTCAGTAATTGTGTGCCAAAGGTTAATACTGAAAGCATGAACAGAGGCATCATAATGCAAATTCTGACCAGATGTAATGGGTGGCCTTTTCTAGAGGCCTTATTGGTATTAGCAAATGAGAGTAGTATCTAATAACTACTGTTCAATGGCCACGCAGAAGGATCTTCAGCAGAGGAGTCTTCCTGGCTTCTGACAGAGATGGGGCTAGGTTAGAGCCCTTCCTGATCACTGGGCAGTGGTGGATGGAATGTACACTTCAAAGCCTCTAAGCAAGGATTGGTGGTGAGGGGAGCAAAAGATCCCTTCCCCTTAGCTGCCTTTCCGGAACCCCCAGAAAGAGCTGAGAATCTCAGCAGGCCTTTCCTGGGCTTCATGTGCTGCAGGGGCTGCTTGGGAAGCATCGTACCTATACAGCAATATTCGCTTTGAATTGAGAACCAGAGAACTGGCTGAGGGTGGTGGCTTACACCTGTAACCCCAGCGCTTTAGGGGGACTGAGGTGAGAGGATCACTTGAGCCCAGGAGTTTGAGATCAGCCTGAACAACATAATGAGACCCCATTTCTACAAACAAAAAACTAGCCAGATGCGGTGGCACACACCAGTAGTCCCAGCTACATGGGAGACTGAGGTTGGAGGATAGCTTGAGCCGGAAGGTTGAGTCTGCAGTCAACCCTGATCGTATCACTGCACTTCAGCCTGGGAAATGAAGCAAGACCCTGTCTCAAAAACACCAAAACCCAAAAACCAACAGAAGTTAGGTTCTTGACTTGAATCTCTCATTGGCTCTTACTGTTTGACCTTAAGTAAGTATTTAAACTCTCTGAGCCTCAGGTTTCTCCTCGTCTGTAGAACTAGTTTAAGAGTACAAACCAGGTGGCTGGCTACGGTGGCTCACACCTGTAATCCCAGCACTTTGGGAGGCCAAGGCAGGCGGATCACCTGAGGTCAGGAGTTCAAGACCAACCTGACCAACATGGTAGAACCCCTTCTCTACTAAAAATACAAAAATTTGCCGGGCGTGGTGGTGCACGCCTGTAATCCCAGCTACTTCGGAGGCTGAGGCAGGAGAATCAGCTGAACCCGGGAGGCAGAAGCTGCAGTGAGCCGAGATCGCGCCATTGCACTCCAGCCTGGGCAACAGAGCGAGGCTCCGTCTCAAAAAAAAAAAAAAAAAAAAAAAGAGTACAAACCAGGTATACCTGGACTGCAGTTCAAATGAAATGACAAACCCAAAAGCACTTTGTGGGCTCCAAAGGGCTGCCCCTGAATAAAATGTGTACTGGTAATGTGCCTGCCTGCTGGTCCAACAGTGCCCAAGCCAAACAGAGAGCTCCCCTCTGGGCAAGCCCTGGGGGACCAGCATGCTACCAGGCCCTGGCTGTTCTCAGAGGAAGGTGGCAGAGCTGGGTGCTTCCCACAGGGATGAGCAGTTAGAGAGCTTGTAGCTCAGGGATTTCTGGCTGACAAGAAGAGCCAGGTAGGAGACTGGAGGGGAAAGTGGCCTTGGGTTGCTACGGGTGCCGGTGAGCAGGCAGGGTCAGGAACTCTGGCTTGGACTATATAAGCAGAGACCACGGCCAAACCCCAAACCACTATCCGGCCAGAGGCAGGAAAGTGAATCACAGGAGACGAGGAAGAAGCCTGAGGTTAACCTCGTGCAGACTGTGGGCCGTGGCAAGAAGGGTTGGTGACAGGACTAGATGCAGGGCCTGGGTGGGTGTCCAAAGACCCCTTGAATAAGGCACTAAAGTCATTTGGTGAGGGCAGTGACCAGGCAGCCCTGAAGAGAAAAGGCCAAATGTCCCAGTGAGCACATGTCCCCTGCCCCAGTGAAGGCCTCCTCTGCCACAGCAGCACTTTTGTTTGCTGGTTTCCCTCTTCAGGCTCTAGGAAGGGTAGGGGAGTCACCAGGCTCTGCTCCTGAATGCTGGGACTGCTGAGGGAGCAAGTGGACCACACTAGCTTGGAAAGCCCCATGGTGAAGTGGCTGGACCACAGGAAAGCCCACAGGTTGACCTCTATGGCACCATCTAGAGTCCATACTGACTCAGCTCCACTACTGGGTGGCTGAGTCAGAAGAGGTTATGCATTGGGGCAGTGGAGAAGGCTGGGTCAGGGAGTTTTCGAGTGAATTCCTTGAGGAGGGCTAGGGGAGAACCCCAAGTTAGACTTTAGCCTCTCTAGTCCACAGGCCCCACTCCTGCTCTGAGGTCTTAGACGTCTTCCCCCAGTCACTCTGCTATTTTGTCCTCCTCATGTGTGTGCATCTAGTGAGGTCTGTGAAGGCAAGAGCCTCATCCTTATTTATTCATTCATTTCCCCATTGATTGCCACACACTGAGGAAAAAATGGTAAATAAAAGAGTCAGTGAAGGAGACAGGTATTAGTAAAACAATCACAAATAAATATCTAGTCATAAAGTATGAATAGAATTAGAAAGATGTCTAATAGGAACCTGACCAGGGATGCTGCACTCTGCAGGACTTCAGGAAGATTAAGACAAAGGAAGCCATATAAGGGTAACAGGAAGTCAGGCACAGTCTGTTCCTCTTCCTTGTCCAAGACTGTCAACAAGATCGAATGGAAGGCTATTTACTATTTACTGGTTTGTATGAGGCAGTCTATAAAAATGCAATTGCATTCTATCCTATAATAGCCCTGTAAGCGAGGTTCTAACATCCTCATCTATAGATGTAGAAACTAAGGCTTAGAGAAACTTAGCTCAGCCAAGATCACAGCAGCTGGCAAGTAGCAATGCCTGGATTTGAAGCCAGATCTGCCTGTTTTCAAATACAGCATCGTAACATCACACTCTAGCAGACATTTAGCAAATGCTTCATGCACAAACGGACAGCTCGTGCCAGCTTGGTGGGCTTTGAAGGTCCCCAGGGCCTTAGAATTCTCCTTCTTTGTCCCCTCAAAAGGATTGTGTAGTCTGAAACTGGGCAAAAGGTGCCTATGACAGACTCCTGTTTTCTCAGTCTTGCTGCTATCCCTAAATCCACCAGGAAAGGAAAAAGGACCTCTCCTGGGTGGTGTGTCCACTGCCTGGGCCTCTGAAAAAGGTCTCTCTTGACTGGCAGTCCCTCCTGGCTTCTCTTGGCTTGAGTCCTTTGTGACCCATGTGTTTTCTTCCTGCCCACCCTTTGGACATATCCCAACCCGCTGGTTAATTATTGAGCCAGGTGACACCTGGCCATTGATCACTCCAGCTGGCAGCAGGCTTTGTCATCATTCTTATTTTGCCTGATTACAACTTTCCCAGAAGAAAGGGCTAGAAATTTGTTCTCCCACACCCAGCAAGATCTCCAGGGGAGGTTGTCCAGGCCTGGGCTGGGGTTTCATGGGCAAGGCTGGATCAGGACCACCAAGTGTGACGTCTGCAGGCTTAATATGCTCTAGTGATTCTGAGAAGACAGACCAAAGACTAGAGGCTGAAGAATCTCAGAGGTGGGAGCAGGGCCATCACCTGGCCTGTGATATTTAGGGGATCTTCCAAAAGGTGTCACTATCAGAGGGCACTATTGGTATGCTTTCCATGTTGGCTTTCCTGAAAAGAGCTCCATGCCCACATGCAGGAAACAGTCTCTGTCTACTCTCCTGAAGAAGAGTTTCAAGTTTGAAACTCTGGGTATTTGGGCCCAAGTCCTCTGCTATGTTCAGAGTATTTCTCTATATTAACAACAACAACAAATCCTGGGGGAGGGGGTAAAAATGTGACTTCCAGAGTTGACACATTATATTATTTTAAATGTCTAGCTTCCAACAACAACAACAAATGCAAGGCATGTAAAGATATAGAGAGTATTCTCTATACACAGGGGGGAAAAGCGATCAATAGAAACTGCTTCTGAGGAAGCCCCAACATTAGATTTAGTAGACAAAGATTTTAAATCAGGTATTCCAAAGTGTTCAAAGACTAAAGGAAAACATGTATGAAGAACTAAAAGAAGATATGAGAATAATGTCTCACCAAATAGAAAATACCAATAAAGATGAGAACATACAGACAAGGAACGCCTATAATCCCAGCACTTTGGGAGGCTGAGGCAGGCGGATCACGAGGTCAACAGATCGAGACCATCCTGGCCAACATGGTGAAACCCCGTCTCTACTAAAAATACAAAAATTAGCTGGGCGTGGCAGCGCATGCCTGTAGTCCCAGTTACTCAGGAGGCTGAGGCAGAAGAATTGCTTGAACCCGGGAGACAGAGATTGCAGTGAGCCAAGATTGTGCCACTGTACTCCAGCCTGGGCAACAGAGCAAGATTCTATCTAAAAAAAAAAAGGGAGGGGGAACCAAATAGAAATTCTGGAATTGAAATGTACAATAACTGAAATGAGCATTTTACCAGAGGAGCTTAATAGTAGATTTGAACAGCCAAAAGAAAGAATCCATGAACTTGAAGTTAATCTCAATTGAGATTACCTAGTTTGAGGAAGTGAAATAACAAAGAAACAATGAAGAACAGAAAAAATAAACAGAGCCACAGAGGCCTGTGGGACATCTTCAAGCATATTAACATGTACATAATGGGAGTCCCAGAAAGAGAGGAGAGACAGAAAGGAATAAAAAGAATATTTCAGCCAGGTGTGGTGGCTCACACCTGTAATCTTAGCACTATGAGAGGCTGAGGTGGGTGGATCACCTGAGGTCAGGAGTTTGAGACCAGCCTGGCCAACGTGGTGAAACCCTGCCTCTGCTAAAAATACAAAAATTAGCCAGGCGTGGTGGCAGGCACCTATAATCCCAGCTACTCAGGAGGCTGAGGCAGGAGAATCGCTTGAACCCAGGAGGTGGAGGTTGCAGTGAGCTGAGATTACACAACTGCACTCCAGCCTGGGCGAAAGAGCAAAGCTCCATCTTAAAACAAAACAAAACAAAACAACAACAACAAAAAAAGAATATTTGAAGAAATAATGTTTGAAAATTTTCCAAATTTAATGAAAGACATTAATCTACACATCCAAGAAGCTCCATGTACTCTAAGTAGGATCAACTCAAAGAGGAACACAGACACATCACAATCAAATGTTCGAAAAACATAGAGGGACTATTTTTTTAATTTTAAGTTTTTGTGGGTACCTAGTAGGTGTGTATATTTATGGGGTACATGAGATATTTTGATACAGGCACACAATGCATAATGATCACATCAGGGTAAATAGGATATCCACCACCTCAAGTGTTTATCATTTCTTTTTGTTACAAACATTCCAATTATACTCTTTTGTTATTTTTTAATGTACTATAAATTATTATTGACTATAGTCATCCTGTTGTGCTGTCAAATACTAGATCTTACTGATTCTATCTAACTACATTTTTGTACCCATTACGCATCCCTGTTTACCCCCACCCTGACTACTGTTCACAGCCTCTGGTGACCATTATTAGAGGGATTCTTGAAAACAACAAGATAAAAGTAACTCATCCTTACAAAGAATGCTCAATAAGGCTCACAGCTGATTTTTCAACAGAAACCAGAGAGGCTAGAAAACAGTGAGATGGCATAGTCAAAGCGCTGAAGGGAAAACAGTGTCAACCAAGAATTCTATATCCAGCAAAACTATTCTTCAAAAATGTTGGAGGAATTAAGACATTTCTAGATAAACAAAAACGGAAAGAGTTTGCCACTAAGCAGATCCAACCTGAAAGAAATACTAAGGTGGTCCTTCAGGCTAAATTGAAAATACACTAGATAATAACTTGAATCCACACAAAGAAATAAAACCACCAGTAAAGTAACTATGTAGGTAAACATAAAAGACAGTATAAATGTATTTTTTTCCTATTTAATGTTTTTTTAAAAATTCCTAAAGCATTAATGATAAATCTATGTCAATGGGAAAAATGTATAACGATATAATTTGTGTTAATAGCAGCATAAAGGAGAGGGAGGTACAGAGCCAAATAGGAGCAAAGTTTTGTGTACTATCAGAATTAAATTGGTATTAATTTGAACTAGATTGTTATAGACTAAGTTGCTAATGGTAATCTTCAGGGCAACCACTAGGAAAACAACTCAAAAATATATAATAAAAGAAATGACAAGAAAATTAAAATGGTGCACCAAAGTATTTTTCTATGAAAACCTCACTCTTAAGCAACCAGCAAAAAATGGGGAGTCTGAACTCCCTGAGAAGGGGAAATATGCGTATCCCCTTTGTTTCCCAGCCCTACGCTTTACTCATACCTTAACATAAAATATCCAGCATTCCTTAGTTTTGCATGCCCTTTCCCAGAAAATATCATGTTTTCTCCTCACAACAACCTTGTGAGGCAGACTTTATAATATCGGTTTTAGAAGTGAGCGCTCTGAGGCTCAGAGAGGTTAGGTAAACAGCTCAAAGACACACAGCCAGTAATTGTGAGAGTTGTGATGAGAGTGAGGTCTATCTTACTCACGACTCTTTCTTCCACAGCTCAGCTTAGCACATGGCTGTCAGAAATGCTGCCTTGCTTTTCCTTTGTTTCTTTTCTAAGTTTTAATTATGGCAAATATAAAACATGTACCGACTGGGCACAGTGGCTCACACCTGTAATCCCAGCGTTTTGGGGGGCTTAGGCAGGTGGATTGCTTGAGTCCAGGAGTTCGAGACCAGCCCTGGGTGACATGATGAAACCTCCCTCTACAAAATATACAAAAATTAGCCAGGTGTGGTGATGCATGCCTGTAGTCCCAGCTACTCAGGAGGCTGAGGCAGGAGGATCGTTTGAGCCCAGGAGGCTCTTGCAGTGAGCTGCAAGATCATGCGCTCTTGCAGTGAGCTGAGATCATGCCACTGCACTTCAGCTTGGGCAACAGAGCAAGATCCTATCTCAAAAAAAAAAAAAAAAAAAAAA
>NW_012110042.1:904722-917769 GCF_000951045.1 Mandrillus leucophaeus | reverse complement strand
GCCGACTCAAAAAAAAAAAAAAAAAAAAAGGACCAAAATAAACAGATAGTAAAATGAAATCCCATGTGCTCATCACTCAGCCTGAACTGAATTACAGCCAATATTCATCCATCTATATTACCACACACTATTCCCTGCCCCACCTCATTATTTTGAAACAAATCCCACGTATACCCTATCAAACATAACAATCTCAGTACAAATCTTTAAAAGATAAAGATTTGTTTTTAAAAACATAACTACAATACTCATCACTTCTAAAAATTAATAATCTCTTAATGTAATCCAATAATTTGTCTCAAATTTTTAAAAGTTTGTTTGAATATGGATCCAATATTCATACATTGCAATTAGTCAATATGTTTCTTAACACTTTTCATCTCTAGGTCTCCTTCTCCTCATCTCTTTCCCTCAGCAGGTTATCTGATGAAAAACTTGTTTATTTGTCCTATAGAGTTTCCCAATATCTGAATTTTTCTGGTTGCAGCCTCAATATGTCACTTACGTGTTCCTCTGTCACTTATATTTTCTACAAATTTGGAAATTCAATGTAGAGATTTAACCAGGTTCTGGATCAGTTGGTTTTATAAGAATACTTCATAGGTGCTGTTATATACTTTGATCAGAAGGGTACATAGAACCAGTTGTCTCCTTTTGCCCTCATGATATCTTTATCTTTAAACTTGGAAACACCTTAAATATCTGATACTAGGAGAATAGTTATATAATAATAGTTCATCATTTACAGTGGAATTTTATGCAATCATTACTGGTCACAGTTTTTAAAGAATACTGAGTGATATAGGAAATGCTAATCATATAATATTAAGGAATAAATGAGAATAGAAAATACCCATGGGGCTGGGCGCAGTGGCTCATGCCTGTAATTCCAGCACTTTGGGAGGCCAAGGTGGACAGATTACTTGAGACCACGAGTTCGAGACCAGCTTGGCCAACATGATGAAACTCTATCTCCACTGAAACTACAAAAATTAGCCAGGCATGGTGGTGCACATCTGTAATCCCAGCTACTCAGGAGGCTGAGGCACAAGAATCACTTGAACCTGGAGGTGAAGGTTGCAGTGAACCAAGATCACACCACTGCACTCCAGCCTTGGTGACAGAGCAAGACTCTGTTTCAATAAATAAATAAATAAATAAATACATAGAAAAAAAGATGAAAAGGAGCCATTAATTGCAAGGAAAAATGACTATGTTAATGGAGGCTATTACTAAGGGTTAGAATTATGGGTGATTTAATTTCTTTATTCCTTCTACATTTTCCAATTTTTAATAATACATTTACATTACTTTTATAATCTGAAAAAATATTTTATAAAACTCGTATTTTTGTAATGAAGTTGTGATTTTTCTGAAGTCATCCACAGCAGGGCCAGGAACTGGTACCAGTCCATAGACTGTTAGGAACCAGGCCACACAGCAGGAGGTGAGCGGTGGGCCAGTGAGCAAAGCTTCATCTGTATTTACAGCTGTTCCCCATTGCTGGCATTACCACTTGAGCTCTGCCTCCTGTCAGATCAACAGCAGCATTAAATTCTCAGAGGAGCACGAACCCTATTGTGAACTGCACATGTGAGGGATCTAGGTTGCACACTCCTTATGAGAATCTAATGACTGATGATCAGTCATTGTCTCCCATACCCCCAGATGGAACTATCTAGTTTCAGGAAAACAAGCTCAGGGCTCCCACTCCCTCTACGTTACAGTGAGTTGTATAATTATTTTATTATATATTACAATTTAATCATAATAGAAATAAAATGCACAATAAATGTAATGCACTTGAACCATCCCGAAACCATCCCCCACTCCCTGGTTCATGGAAATATTGTCTTCCACAAAACCGGTCCCTGGTGCCAAAAAGGCTGGGGACTGCTGATCCACAGAATGGCAAAATGCTACCTTGAGGCAAGATCTAAACATACTAAACAGTGTGGTCATAGAACAAATTGCTAGTCCATTGCTGGTTGGTCACTGGTTGTTTGATGACTCTGAGTGGTTATTTTGGTCACAAAAATCAGTCTGCTGCTCACGGGAGCCTGGCAAGAGTGGAGAAGAGTTCATTAGGAAGGCCAAGGGAGAAGATCCTTTGGTTCAGCTGGTCTGGCCAGTAGGCTTGAGTCTTCAGAAAGCCCAGTCTCACTGCCCTGTGCTCTCCGTTAAATCGTTCACTATGAGACCAAATCACTCACATAGCCACAGAGGCGCGATCCCTCTAGCAGCAAAGATCTCCAGCAGGGCTAGACTAGCGTAGCAGCTATGGGAGGCATGCTCAAGGGTCCTTCCATCAGGACAGCAAAGGCCAGACTTGAAATTTGACCAGGACAGAGGAAGATGTGAGATTTCCATTTCTGATTTCAAACTTCTTCTCCTTCCTGGTCGATGTTAACCCTGAACAAAGGAGGCATCAGATACTGATCTGTAAGAAAAGAAGATTCGATTTTAGGATCTCTGAAGCCCCTTTCTAGCTCTGACACTCTACTCTTTTCTGGACTGGTTTCCTCCAAATTCCATAAACCATTTAAACTCTAAAAAGAGGCATTTTTTGTTTCCTCATTCATAAGTAATAATTTAAATCTGTATCCCCACATATAGACCATCTAATTGCAGCAGTGTGTCACATACACAAATCTACTCATTATGCAGCTCCACCCTTCAGACACCACAGATCACTAGGATGACCATTCAATCAACCAGTCTCTTCTATGGTGTTCATGTCTTCCTTTAAGTGGATGATTTATTTTAAAACATTTTCTCTTTTTATAAAGTTAGCATGAGCTGATAATAGGTAAATAGGAAAATGCAGAAAATTGTAACTAGGAATATAAAAATCACTCTTGGTTGGGCGCGGTAGCTCATGCCTGTAATCCCAGCACTTTGGGAGGCCAAGGTGGGTGGATCACCTGAGGTCAGGAGTTGGAGACCACCCTGGCCAACATGGTGAAATCCCGTCTCTACTAAAAATACAAAAATCAGCCGGATATGGTACATGCCTATAATTCCAGCTACTTGGGAGGCTGAGGCACGAGAATCACTTGAACCTGGGAGGCGGAGGTTGCAATGAGCCAAGATTGTGCCACTGAACTCCAGCCTGGGCGACAGAGTGAGACTCCGTCTCAAAAAAATCACTCTTAACCGCACCATTCAGGAATAACTACTGTCAACATTCTGTTGTATTTCCTTCCAGTATTTTAATAGTATGTTTATATTTTTACATAGTTGATACCATAATGAATGTACAGTATTGATTTTTTACATAATGTCATAATCATGAATATTTTTGCATGTCATTACAATTTTTGTAGATAGCTTTTTACTCTTTTACCTTCTATGTTTTGTGCATTCAAAGCTTTCAGACAAGGCCAGGGAGGAAAGAAAGTTCATGTGTCTCAGGAATGGGAGACAGATGATAGGCAGTTCTGTGGACCAAATTTTCTGAGCCGAAAATTGAGCCACAAGATCTGACCGAAGTGCTCTTGGGTAAATAATTTAATCTGTCTGTGATTCAGTTTTCTCATCTGTAAATTGAGGGTGATAATAGCACAGTTCTTACTTCTAAACTGTCCTGGAAAATAGCATCATCCAAGTTGTAGTTTTTATCATTTGGGAGACACAGGTATTTCAGAAGCTCTTGCTTGGTTGTCAAAATATTTGCATTTCACTGTAACGTAGAGATTGTGGGGTAAAATATTTGAAATCTTAACTGTCCTGGGAGATGTAGAATAAAAGATTACTCCTACCTAGAGGAAAGGGTATGGAGAAGGGAGAGAGGCCAAGGGACAGAAAAAAAGAGAGAGAGAGTCCTTCCAGCAAATTATCAGGGAAGAATACATAGAGGAGGAGAAATTTTAAGTGGTCTTTAGAATCTTCCTTAAAAGTCATAACTCTTTGAGTTAAAAGCTCAAATACTGAGGTAGATGAACGTCGTCTGACATTCCCTCATCATTGGACGGGAACTCCATTCACAGGGCCTGCCCACCACCTACCACAGACCAGCAGAGAGAAGGCGCTCATTTAACATCCGTGGAGCTGATAAGAGCAAAATGGAAAGAGAAGACGAATACAACTTTCAGACCAACTATTCCCCTTTTTATTTTTTATTTTTATTTTATTTATTTATGTATTGAGACGGAGTCTCGCTCTGTCGCCCAGGCTGGAGTGCAGTGGCATGATCTCGGCTCACTGCAAGCTCCGCCTCCCGGGTTCACACCATTCTCCTGCCTCAGCCTCCCCAGTAGCTGGGACTACAGGCACCCGCCACCATGCCTGGCTGATTTTTGGTGTGTTTTTAGTAGAGACGGGATTTCACCATGTTAACCAGGATGGTCCCAGTCTCCTGACCTTGTGATGCGCCCTCCTCGGCCTCCCATAGTTCATTTTTTAACCAAGAACCAAACCCTGAACCAGAATTTTTGTTCTAGTGCAACCATTCTCCACCAATTTTTCAGCACAATGTTATTTGATATGAGAATATCAGCAGAGGTCCAAGTAGAATGTACTTTAAACAGCATTTGGCTTTTTGGCTCACAGCGAATGCTCATCTCTCGCAGAAACTGTTGTCTTCATCCTTTGCATGATTTAACAATGAGCAATTTTCTTTTCCTTTTCCTTTTTTTTTTTTTTCCGAGATGGAGTTTTGCCCTTGTTGCCCATGCTGGAGTGCAATGGCGCAGTCTCAGCTCACTGCAACCTTCACCTCCCTGGTTCAAGTGATTCTCCTGCCTCAGCCTCCCAAGTAGCTGGGATTACAGGCGCTCACCACCACACCCGGCTAATTTTTGTGTTTTTAGTAGAGACAGGGTTTTACCATGTTGGCCAGGCTGGTCTCGAACTCCTGAACTCAGGTGACCCATCTGCCTTGACCTCCCAAAGTGCTGGGATTGCAGGCATGAGCCACTGCACCTGACCAACAATGAGTAATTTTCTAAAACAAAAACCAAAAACAAGACAAAAAAACGTCAACAGTATTTTTTAAAGGGGAAAAAAAAACACGAACAAATTTCAGCTCCTAACTCTGCCTTGTGTTGAAATAGAATTGATGGAGAAAGGAGCACTGATTGGAACCACACAACCTGGGTTCTGCTCTGGGCACCTTAATGAGGAGCTGGGATGAGGTGGTGGAAGTAGGATTAAGAAGGGCTTATGGAAAAGTTAAGATTTAGCCCTATGAAGGTGCCAACTTCCCCACCACTGAAATTCCTCATTATCCAGAGGTTCAAGTCACCTACAAAGGATGCAGGTTATCCCTTCACAATCAGGGCCCAATCTATCATTTAACCATTTAACCTCATCTGCAGCCACTCACATTCACATCTAGTAAATGTTCTTTCTCCTTGCCCTTCCTTGGGCTCTCGCTCCCCTTCCCCTTCTCACATCTACTTCCTGTCCAACCACAACCTGCTGAAATGTCCTTCCTCTAGAAAGCTGTCCTGATCCTGCTGGCTGAGTTAATCTCTTCTGTCATTCCATCTGAATCTCCAGTATGTCATTTATGTCTTTCTCATATGCCTTCAAGCTACTTAAGTGAGTGTCTTGTTTTTCTTATACCTAATTACAATAACACCTCTTATTTCTATAATGCTTTACAGATTACAAAGCAAGTTGGCATATATTTTATCACTTGGTCCTCACATCTGGTGAAGCAGCTCTTTCTATGGTTTACACAGAAGGACCTAAACCCAAAGAGGTTAAATAACTGGTCCAAAGTCATGACAACCCAGAGCTTTTATGCCAAGACTCCCCTGCTGGACTGTAAGTTCCTTGAGGGCAAGAACCCTGCCTTAATTATTTTCATATCCCATCAAAACCAACACAGGAGCTGGTTCAGAGCGGGTGCTCAATAAATGGATATGTATGACCCTGGACAATCCCTTCACCTCTCCACACCTAACAGTGCTAGGTAAAGATGCTCTTAACATACTTCCCAACTTCCTTTATGGCAAGAGTCAATAGCACCACTTCTCTGTATTCCCTTCTGACACCTGGATGAGCTGCATGTCAACAGAGCAATTGTCAGGATGTCCATTCCATTCTGTGCCTCTTCTTTCACTAAACACTAATAGATTAATTTCCTACTGCCGATATAACTAATTGCTGCAAACTTAGTCACTTAAAACAACACAAATTGGGCCAGGTGTGATGGCTCAAGCCTGTAGTCCCAGTCCTTTGGGAGGTCAAGGTGGGTGGATCTCTTGAGGTCAGCACTTCTAGGCCAGCCTGGCCAACATGGTAAAACCAGGTCTCTACTAAAAACACAAAAATTAGCCGGGCATGGCGACTCACACCTGTAATCCCAGCTGCTCAGGAGGCTGAGGCAGAAGAATTGCTTGAACCAGGGAGGCAGAGGTTGCCGTGAGCCAAGATGGCACCATTGCACTCCAGCCTAGGCAACAGAGTGAGACCCTGTCTCAGAAACAAACAAAAAAAACCCCACAAATTTATTCAATTTATTCTCTTAAAGATCTGGAGCTCAGAAGTCTGAAATTGGTCTCAGTGGGCCAGAGTCGAGGTGTGGGTTGGGCTGGTTCCTTCCAGACACTCCGAGGGGGAAATCTGTTTCCTTGACTTTTTCAGCTTCTAGAGGCCTCCTGCATTCCTTGGTGTGTGTCCCCTTCCTCCGTCTTCAACGCCCATCACACCAGTTGCAGCTTCCACCATCACATTGTCTTCTCTTCTGTGGGGAGATCTCCCTCTGCCTTCCTCTTATAAGGACTCTTCTGATCACATTTAGGGCCCACCTGAGTAAGATGGAATTCACAGGTTCCAGACACAAGGACCTGGATCTGTTTGGGAGACATTATTCAGCCTACCACAACTATTATTACACCCACAATTTACCTATTATTTGTATATGTATCTGTATCTCCAATACCCTGTGAGCAACTTGAGGACAAAGACTGTACGTTATCTACCTCTCTATTCTCATCTCCTAACATGGCTCCTCAGATACAGTAGGTGCTTAATAAATAATGATTGTGTGAATAAACAATCCCATACTTACAGACTTCTATTGCTTCTGCCTTAGGGAGCATCACAGCACAACATTTCAAAGAAATCTAAAGCTGACTTTTCTTTTAAAGCCTTAAAATAAATGTCAGTCTTTAGCAAAATTATCTTGGGACGTAGAGGAGAAGGTTATACAACACATTGCACAGCAATGCTTCCTAAAAATGCCCTGAAGACATTTCTTCCCTCCTCCAGACCCCTTCACTTGGTCCCTGCACTTGCCTGCCCATCACACTGCCTCAGCCAGCCAAATCTGTAACTTTTCCCAGGGAAAATGCACAAGCATCAGGATTTAATTTTGACACTACCCACTCTCAACCAATGGGCAGGCAATCAGCAGGAAGGAAAAAAAAAGCACTATCTACTTTCTAAATTCTTGGATGTGTTTCTGAATCTGTCTCCCACACAGTGGGGTCTTCAAGGCACCCGTGGTCTAGTGCCCAATGATCCCATGGCTCCATTTGGGACCAGTCCTGCCTCACTAGAAGCAATTCAAGAAGAACTCCTCTAGCCAGGGCCCCAAGGCTGACTGTGAGAGGGCCTCTGGTGAGGGGAGAAACCTGCCTCATAGCCCAACTGAGAACTGAAGGCTTAGGGCATCCAACCTCCCCACGCCAACCCAGCATCTCCAGTGTAAATAACTTGAAGGCTTTCTTTCTTCCTCCTCCCAGATACTCACTGGGTTGGGTAGCTCTTGGTTATAAATTCCTGATGCTTCTGTCTGATCCAACCTTTCTTATTCTCTGAGCAGTGCTCCCAGGCACTTTGCTGCATGGCAAGATAACCGTAGTACAAAATAATGACAGGAGCTTGAAGTTAATGAGAATCCTAATGTGGGAACTTTTCCTGTTTTGTTGCACCTAAACCTCACTGCACCCCTAAGAGGAAGGTGCTGTTGTTAAACTGAGCCACAGGCGTGTAAGTGACTTGCCCAAGGTCACACAGTTAATAAATGGTAGAGTCAGAATTCAAAGCCAGGGCTAGGTGTGGTGGCTCACACCTGTAATCCCAGCACTTTGGGAGGCCAAGGCTGGTGGATCACCTGAGGTCAGGAGTTCGAGACCAGTCTGGCCAACATAGTGAAACCCCTTCTCTACTAAAAATCCAAAAATTAGCCGGGCATGGTGGTGCACACCCGTAATCCCAGCTACTCAGGAGGCTGAAGCAGGAGAATTGCTGGAACCCAGGAGATGGAGATTGCAGTGAGCCAAGATCAAGCCACTGTACTTGAGCCTGAGTCACAGAGTGAGACTACATCTCAAAAAAAAAAAAAAAGAATTCAAAGTCAGGCAGTCTGGCATGCCATGCAGGTAGGCAAAACATCTCATCTTCCTGTTTACCTGTATTATGAGTTGGACAAATAAATTGTAACTCCTCTCCGTCTTGCCATGTGTCCTGTTTAGAACTTTCATGCATCCTGTGGCATTTACAGAAGGCTCTGGGTTCACACAGGCAGAATTCCCTCACAATGGACCTTTACTCTGGAATTTTCCCATCCCAAGGCCTGCCATTCCTGCAGCCTTAGAAGGCACTTCCTCCCTGGTGCAATGCTCCCTGCAAAGTTCTCTAGTTTCCCCGAGTGTGGCTTACAGCTTCCTCCTTTGTGGGCACCCAGTTCCTAATGAAGCTGAACCTTTCAGTCCTGCCTGCCTGGGCACCCTCCTCTCTTCCTCTTACTGCAGGACAAGTGTGTCCTTGAGGCCGAGTTAATAGTGTCCATGAAGTGAAATGAAATCATTACTTCAAGCCTCAAGCCTCACCAGGGAGTTTCTTAGACTTTTCAGTCTGGCAGGTTGGCATAACCCTGTGTAAGAGGATTCTTCACCTAGGACAATAAGTTCTGGGCAGCGCACTGTTCCAAAGATTAGAATTCTGTTCTCAGGGGTGACCTCTCTTGGCTTTATTACAGAAAAATCATACTTCAGCATCTCAGGTGGTAGCACTGCTGTGTTAACATTCGCATTCTTTCATGTTAGAAAAAAGTCCCCAGATTTTCATTCTTAATTGTCCAGTGTGTTATTACAAGAAAGTCTGCTTAGAATTTCCTCTATTATTTGGCACTTGAGTCATTTCAAAGTTTCACTTTTTCACACAGGATGAAACAGATTGATTTTTTTTTCTGTTTGCTTAATTTTGGGTTTATTTACTTCCTTGTAGATAAGCTTCCAAAAGCAGAGTCAATAGTCCAAAAGATATGAGCATTTTTGCTGCCTTTGATGCATGTCCTTTTATTGTTTAAGAGATTGCACAAGTTCATATTATCACCAGCAACATATAAGTACTTGTTTCCCCACAGTTCTGTTAACATGGGATTTATCACTTTTATTAGCTTTTTGCTAGTCTAATAGTTCTAGAATGATATGTTAAAGTTGTTTAAATGGTCTTCTCTTTATTGCTTTCAAGGCTGTATGTTTTTCTATATGATAATTGTTCTTCCTTTTTGGGGGGAAGAAACTATTCCTCTTCTTTGACAATTTACAGAGTAGAATCCAGACACAGCCAAGAATTTTCTCCATCTGTTGTTTTCTATTTGGGGATAAGCTTTTAATAATTAATTTTTTCACATATCTTTTATTTCCATAGCGTAGTCTTGTATGTAGTAGCTACTGTAAAGTTCAGAGTAATCTTTATGTATTTGGCCAGGTATAGTGGCTCACACCTATAATCCCGGCAGTCTGGGAGGCTGAGGCGGGCAGATCATTTGAGGTCAGGAGTTCAAGACTAGGCTGACCAACATGGTGAAACCCCATCTCTACAAAAAAAATACAAAAGTTCGCTGGGCATGGTGGAGTGTGCCTTTAGTCCCAGTTACTTCTGTGGCTGAGACAGGAGGATCGCTTGAACCCAGGAGGTCAAGGCTGCAGTGAGCCAAGATTGTGCCACTACACTCCAGCCTGAGGGATAAAGTGAAACCCTGTCTAAAAAATAATAAAATAATATATGTTTATATTTCTCTACCTTGTCCATAATACATTTTTTTCATTTCTTCAATAGTCAGACATTTATGACCCCTTCAAACATGAGATAACCATGTTATTTTTCCCATTTAAAAAAATACTAAGCTGGGTGCGGTAGCTCACGTCTGTCATCCTAGCACTTTGGGAGGCCGAGGTGGGCAGATCGCTTGAGGTAGGGAGTTCGACACCAGCCTGGCCAACATGATAAAACCCCCTCTTTATTAAAAATACAAAAATTAGCAGGGCGTCGTTGCACACGTCTGTAATCCCAGCTACTCGGGAGGCTGAGGCAGGAGAATTTCTTGAACCCGGGAGGCAGAGGTTGCAGTGAGCCGAGATCACGTCACTGCACTCCAGCCTGGGTGACAGAGCGAGACTCTGTCCCCCCACCAAAAAAAAAAACCAAAACAAACAAAACGAAAAACAAAAAAAAAACAGTGTAGGTTTTACTCTAATCCATCTGAAATGTATTATTATTATTATTATTATTATTTTATTTTTTTGAGACAGGGTCTCACTCTGTCTCCCACGCTGAAGTGAAGTGGCATGATCTCAGCCTCACTGCAGCCTTGACCTCATGGGCTCAAGTGATCCCTCCACCTCAGTCTCCTGAGTAGCTGTGGTTACAGGTGTGTGCCACCATGCCTGGCTAATTCTTTTATTTTTTTGTAGAGATGGGGTTTTACTATGTTGCCCAGGCTGGTCTTGAACTCCTGAACTCAAGCAATCTGCCTGCCTAGGCCTCCCAAATTGCTGGGATTACAGGCCTGAGCCACTGTGCCTGGCTGTATTATTATACATAATGCCATGTATTACTCTAAGATATTAAATTCCCTTTTTATTATTTCATTGCTCAAACAATTAGCAAGCAGTGAAATCTTTCTGCATTGTTGTGTTGCTTCTGCTTTGTTGTAAATTAAGTTTATAAAATAGCATAGCAGTGCCACAGGAATTTCTGTTCTATCTCATTCATTCATTCATTTGACAAATATGTGTTAAGCACCTACTATGTGCCAGGTACCATTCTGGGTGCCAAGGATACAGCTGTTAACAAAACAAACATCCCTGCCCTCATGGAGTTATATCATTCTGGTGGTGATGGAGATAATAGATAGATATCTATTAAAAATAGATAATAGATGGATAAATAAATAATAAATAAGATAGGAACGAGTGATAGGGAGCCTGGCATGGGAATGAAAAGTTGAACTTTTCTCTGGGAATCTTAAGGAAGATCTCATTGAGAAGAGGCTGTTTTAGCAAAGTCTGAAGGAGGGAGGGGAGGGAAGAAGTATGTAAATATGTGGGAGAAAAAAGGATTCCAGACAGAAGCACGAGTATAAAGGAACATCAAATTTTGTGAGCTGGAAAGTGCCTAATGCATTCAGTCCTAGCAAGAGGCCAAGGTGACTGCAGTGGAATAAGTGAGGGACAGAACAGGAGAGGTGACCTGACATGGAAGGGCGAGAGCAGATCTTGCAGGGCCAGGTCGTGCATTGTAAGGACTGTGGTGTTTACTCAGAGGCAGATGAGAAGTCTAGGATGGTTTTGCACAAAGGAAAGGCAGGGTCTGACTTAGCTTATCAGGGCCACCCTGGCTGTGGTGCTGAGAAAGTTTTGATCAATGTACTTTTTGTAATACATTTTAAATCCTGTGAAAGCCCTACTTTTTTTGTATCTTTTCTTATTTTCTAAGATTGTTATCTATTATTCTACTTCTGTAATTATTTTGTAAGGCCTTAAACTAGTACTGCATGAAATCTATTAACTTTGAAACACTGTCACATTTATTAATATGTATTTTTCCAATAATAATCTGGTATATCTCTCCACTTGTTCATATCCTCCTTTACTTTTCCTGCTACCGTTTAGTAATTTTCTTGGAATAAATCTTGTGGCTTAAAGAAAATTCTCAAGCAAATTTATTTTTGGTTTATGGTTATGAATGGAATCTTTCTTTTTATTTTATGTTTTTATTAATATGCAGCTATATTTCACTGACAGAAATGCAATTGTTCTATGTGGGTTTCTTTTGGCTCACATCTTTGCTAAATTCATTTATTATTTATAGTAATTTAGGGGATACTATTCTTGGAACATTCAGATAAATAATCGCGTCAACTGGAGTAGTATTTTTTACCCTAATTATATATATATATTTTTTTTCCGAGAAGGAGTCTCACTCTGTCACCCAGGCTGGAGTGCAGTGGCTCACTGTAACCTCTGCCACTTGGATTCAAGCAATTCTCTGCCTCAGCCTCCCGAATAGCTGGGATTACAGGCGCCCACCACCACACCTGGCTAATTTTTTGTATTTTTAGTAGAGACAGGGTTTCACCTTGGCCAGGCTGGTCTTGAACTCCTGACCTTGTGATACACCCACCTCAGCCTCCCAAAGTGCTGGGATTACAGGCGTGAGCCACTGCGCCTGGCCTACCCTAATTAGTTATGCCTTTCCCAAACAGCTATTGTCAGCATTTCTAGTACCATATTGAGAAAAATACACATGGGTGCACCTTCTGTTCTGTTTTCCAGAGAAACAAGCTTCATGCATCTCCAATAAGTATGACATTGGTTCTTCAGATTAAGTACATTTTGTTCTTATTTGAGAATAAAAATCTCTGCATCTAATTACAAAGATTTAATAAGGAATACATATTAAACTTGACTGACTTTTCAACAAATATTAAAAATATAGTTTGCTTAAAAATCGTTTTTCTTTTTTATTTACGGTTTAATTTTCCCTATTTTCTCTCTTCTGAAAATTAGCTAGTTAATAAAGTGCCAAGGAATCCAAATGCAATTATATTTTCATTTTTCTCTTTTTGCATGTCTTTATTATTGCGTTATTTAGATCCTAAAACTTGAGGATTACTAAACATTCATTGCTCAACATAGGTTATCATTCTTCCTATTTGTTATCATAAAATCTCCTTTGCTGCCATTTTTTTTATATAATCAGGCGAGAAGTTAGGATACTCCCATCATCTTAGTCTTTTTTTAAAAAAAGTCTTGTGGTTTTAGGCCGGGCGCGGTGGCTCATGCCTGTAATCCCAGCACTTTG
>NW_012110042.1:902247-904382 GCF_000951045.1 Mandrillus leucophaeus | reverse complement strand
TTTTTTTTTTTTGTTTTTTGAGAAGGAGTCTTGCTCTGTCTCCCAGGCTGGAGTACAGGGGCGCAATCTTGGCTCACTGCAACCTCCTCCACCTCTCGACTTGAAGCTATTCTCCTGCTCCTGCCTCAGCCTCCTGAGTAGCTGGGACTACAGGCGTGCGCCACCATGCCCAGCTAATTTTTTTTTGTATTTTTAGTAGAGACAGGGTTTCACTATGTTGGCCAGGCTGGTCTCAAACTCCTGACCTTGTAATCTGCCCGCCTCAGCCTCCAAAAGTGCTGGGATTACAGGCGTGAGCCACCCTGCCTGGCCTAATTATTTTTCTTATAGATAATTAATAGTTACATTTCTTTTTTAACTCAGTCTTTAAACTTATTTTCTCCTTATAGGGAGTTATCTTCTGGATGTATAAGTGATATACTTGTAAGATCTTTAATTGGTCCTGGTATTTATCTTTATTTCATCATTCTTGACTTTCTTGATTTCTTCAACTCGTCTTCAAGAGGAACAGAAGTACCAATACCAATCTTTGTGGTTATATTTTGACAGTCTGGAATCCTTTTTGAGGTTCCGGTTTTGGGATTTGACAGATATTTGAATGTCAGGCATATTTTTTGCCTACATTGTCCCATTTATATGGGGTAACAAATGTGGGAAGTAGCTATTATCTTCATTTTGTAGACTTCGAAGCTCAGGGATGTTGGTTACTTGTCCGTGTTTTATATCTCGTTAGTGGTAGAACCGTAATTTAAACTTTATTAAATATCATATTACCAGTTGTTTTTACTTTGATTCATTAACCTTGCCTTTTGATAATGTCCTAGTAGATTATTTTTACCGAAAGTTTTTTCAGGTGACTTCTTTGTCTCTGGCTGTGCTCTTTGCCTCTATAGGAATCTGCTGATAAATAGAACCCAGTCCTCTTCTTTGATCTTCAAGAAAGAAGATGGAATCGGTCAATCTCATTAGACTATAGGAAAAGGAGAGGTTCAGATACAAGTGTGCCCTTCTCCGAATTCCTGAAGTAGCTTCCATGGTGGTGTTTGTATAGCTATGGCCTGGGGACCACCTGTCTCAGATGCATCTGAGAAATTAACTGCTGTCTAACTAAACAGATCTCTGGGCCCCACCTCAGACTCACTGAGTCAGAAATTCTGGAGATAGGTCCCAGGAATCTATCTACTAACAGGCCCCCAGGCGGTTCTTAGGTATGCACAAAACAGAACCACCGCCCGAGTTTGACACGTTATGCTGCCTATGTAGGACAGATTCTAGGATGACCCCCTAGTGAGTCATTGGGTGGAAACTGTGACCCTCGTCTGAGCAATAGAAAAATGGCAAAGAGAGTGAGATAGACTCTCATGTTACATTATACAAGAAAAATGGCATTATACAAGAAAAATGGCATTATGCAAGAAAAATTTATACATTATACAAGAATGTATATAAGAATGTAAAAAATGTATACATTATACAAGAAAAATGGCAAAGACAGTGGGATAGACTCTCATGTTACAGTATACATTACACTTTACATTATGCGAGACTTACATTATGTCGCTACATTATATGAAATTCTGTCTTAGAGGACTAGAGAGAGGTTCTTGTGCTGGCCTTGAAGAAGTAAGAGGCCATGTTGTGACAGCCTGTGAAAAAGTCATATGCCAGGAAGTGTGGGTGACCTCTAGAAGTTGAGAGCAGGCCCGAGATGACAGTCAAAAGAAAACAGGGGCCCAGTCCTACAACCACAGGAACTGAATTCCGCTAACAGCCATGTGAGCTGGAAGAGGACCCGAGCTCCATAAAAGAATGCAGCCTGGCAGAAATCTTGATTGCCACCTTGTGAGACACTGAGCAGAACACTCAGCAGAGCCATGCCTGGACTCCTGACCCGCAGAGACTGTGAGATAATAAATGTATGCTGTGTTAAGCTACTAACTTTGGGGTCAGTTGCTACATAGCAATAGAAAAAAACTTAGACACCTTCCTTCTCAAAATTTCAACATTCAGCTTTTTCATAGCATTATTTACAGACTTGGAGGGAGAGGCTATAAGTAATGACCTATTTATTTATGTTTTATTTTAAATATTTCTTTTAAAATAGTGAATACACCACTACACACTCAATATAAAAT
>NW_012110042.1:897883-900227 GCF_000951045.1 Mandrillus leucophaeus | reverse complement strand
TGTCTATTTTTCCATCCCTTGCTGACACAGCACGTTACAAAATATTCCATTTGATAGGTAAAAAAGTAAATATCACTAGAATTTTGTTTTGTATTTTATGTTATGAGTGAGATTGAACATCTCTTCATGTTTTTTAAGAGTAATTTACATGATTATTTGCTTTTAGAGTTGCTTTTTGGTAAACTATTTAGACCTGCCTGCTTTTCTATTGGGTTGTTGGTCTTTTTCACATTGTTTTATAATAGTTCTTTATATATGGTCTTGGCTCAGAATCCCCTATGAAACAGAGCCTGAAGCAAAGCTCACATGGTAATGCTTTACTGAGGGAGTGCAAGCCCAGAGCAGAATGCATGAAGGGAAAAACGGAAGGGAGGACAAAAAGGAGAGAAAGCAAATACAACATGATACATTATCAGGCTGACCATAGCTTCATGAGGATACAGACATTTGCTCAGTTAAGTTGCTCAGTTGTCAGGAGTGAAGGATGGTGGGAATGGGAATGAGAGGATTTTATCTGTCCTCCTATCTGCAGCCTCTCATAGATCCTCTTTTGACACAGAGCGTTAACTATCCTGCACTTCTGGGTTGCCTCACCTAGTACAGATGATGGGAAAGCCAGGTCCTATGTCCCGCCTGAGACCAAAGAAGGAGAGCATCATATCTTTCAGATTTGGGTACCTGTGCAACTGTGGCCCTTGCCCAGCCTTCATCCTGAGGGGAGATGAGACAGGCAGTATTGCTGGGGAGAAGGTAGAGAGGGAAGTGTTCAGGGCACCCTATGGAGCAAGCCACTGAGGCCCTGGAGAGGCAGGTAGATGTGAGCAATTCTGGAGGGAATAATAGTTATAGACATAGATACAAATATAATAAAATATAATAATATGTATAATTATTGTTTTGCTGTATTATAATTTTTAGATATCCTCACCCACCCCCCAAGTTTGTTATTTGACTTTAATCATTTATGTGATTTTTTTTGACCATGCAGAAATGTTTGATTTTTATCTGACTGAATTTATCAATTCTTTATATTATGGCTTCAGCCTTTTCCACCCCTGAGATTATGAAAAAACTAACAAGCAAACAAAACCAAAAAAACTTCTATATTCTTGTGCTTCTGGAATTTCATTTGTCAAAATTTAAATATCTCTGATCCATCTGGACTTTATTTTGGTATAAAAGCCTATATTATAGATATAATTTTATCTTTTCCAAATGGCCACACATTGTCCCTGATGTAAAAGGCCACCTTTATCATATATTAAACATACTTATTTCTGAAGACTTCTTATTGAGCATGCTTTCACCTAATCTGAATCAGACCTAGTCTGAAGTTTACTAGGTCTGAGAAATGATTTATGGGGGGAAAGTCAGAAAATTGTAGAGCTGCACTCTGTCCTGCACTATTGTCCACTCTATAGAGGACAATAGTGGTCAAATAACAGAGTTAAAACATAATTAATAATTCATTTTGTAATACTACGGCCAAAGTTTCATCTCCTTCATTTCACCAAGATGTTTATAGTTGTGGAGACATCGCCCAGTCCTGACGTATTGTGGTTTGAATTAAAGCTTCTTTCCCTGGAGAATGTTGTAAAATATAAATGTAGTTTTAGATGTGCTATTTTTACTTGGCATGGTCTGTGGGATATCCTCAAAGGTATTTAACATAAAAAAAAAAAAAAAAGAAAGAAAAAAAAAACCCAGTAAGACAGGAATGAATAGGAAAAAGAAAAAACATGTTTAAAAGAAATTGGACCTTCGAAACAACCCTTGCCCTAGAGAATTAACCATTTATTTGTGCACCCAACCCCCACTCCATTGACCTATTTAACTTGTACATCCTTCTGGCATAACCCCAAGACAATTTTAATGTCATTTAATTATTTACAGTCCATCCCTCCTGGCCAGACGGAAGGAAGCCATGCCTACATTTAATCCCAGGGCTTAGCCTAGAGCCTGAAACAGAACAGTTGCTTAAAACACATTTCTGAAATGAATGAAATAAAGAGCAGGACAATGAATCAACCCAAGTCCTTTGAAAGCTTCTTCTGATGCCATCATTTCTTCGTCCAACCCCACCTGGACTCTGGGGTCCCACTGTGCCCTTTCATCTAATCACTGGCTTTCTCACTTACCCGTTTATGTGTCTGTCTTCCCCATCAAAGTGTGAACTCTGAAGATGACTGTCTTAATCATTTTTATATCCCTACCACCTGATATACACTGTAAACATTTGTGGGGTGAATAAATGAATTAATTATAGTTACAGAGGCAAACAATTAGAAAAGGTCTGAAAGTTGTTAAGGGGAAGCCAGAGTATCTGGTCTTTGCATCCAGAAAA